>NC_056741.1:714315873-714615873 GCF_019279795.1 Protopterus annectens | reverse complement strand
CTGTTTATAATGTCCAGGATCCATTTGTCTTTTGTGACAATATGCCAATTTTTTGAAAATAATGCCAGTTTTCCACCTAATGGTGCTGCCATTTGAGTCTTGCTTGGCATGCAAAGGGGAAAGTCATTGGGCTTGCTTTCTGAATGGTTGCGAGTTATCCTCACCACCTCTTTGCGTAGGAGCTTGCCATTGTCTGCCTCTAAATGATCCTTGGGATTGCCCTCTGCCCCTCGTGTGCCCGTATCTACCTCTTTGGGGTCTGTCCGTGGCTGGAAAGGACCAATTTTTGGAAGGCCAATTTCTACTGAAACGTGGGGGTTGTACCTGTAGAAAATCTTTCACTGTTTGCATTGATTTAGCCTTTTCCTCCATTTTCCTTAATACCTCCTCAGCATTAGCACCAAATAATACATCCTTTTGTAGAGAGGCATCTAGTAATTTAGCTTTGACATGATCTGGTAAGGTTTGTTCCTTGAGCCAGGCATGCCTACGTATGACTGATCCTGTAACAGCAGCTCTACATGAGGCCTCTAGAGCATCAAAACCACATTGTAAGGTATGTTTACCCACTTGTTCTGCACTATGCATCAAATCCTGCAACTCCTTCAAGTCTGGTTGTTCACGTTGTGACATTTTACTTCTCAATTGTGATAACAAAAACTGTTGGTACTTTAGCATATGGAACTGACAGTTTAATGCCCTCATGGTTAAGGTGGCCGAGGTATATACCTTTTCCCCCCACCTTTCTAAGGATCTGGACTCTCTCTCAGAAGGTAATGGATTTTTTGCAGTGGAGGCCTTAATTCCCTTGGGTCCCTGTGAGATAGTTTCTGGGTCAGCAGCATGGCTTTTGTATACAAATTGGTGTGAGTCAGGAACCCTGTAGTACCTGTCAGGCTTGACTGGAGCTGGAGATAGAGAATCCGGGTTAAGGCAGGCCTCCGAGTACACTTCATCTAGTATGTCCAAGACAGGAGGTATAGCTAGAGGCCTGTGCTGAGGTAGCAAGAGAAATTCCCTAAGCCTTTTCTTGGAATCTGAATAATCTTGGCCTTCCCAGTGGAAGAGTTCCCTTAAGGTATGCAAAGTTTCCCCAAATGAGTAATCCTCTGTGGGGGGGGGGGGACAGAGGGAATGGACTCCTCAGCATCAGAATCTTCAAAGGGGGAGTAAGAATGTTCCTGTTCATCAGAGTGCTCTGAAATAATGGAGCCCTGATCAGAGGAGGGGGATTCTTCCTCCACTCTGGGCCTTTTGTCCGAGGGGGGTTGAGAACCCCTGATAAGAGTAATCAAATCCTCAGCCATTTTAAGCATCTGTTTTTTAGGCATGGGGCCTGGAGATGGGCCCTGTGTAGCTTGTCTCTTAGACTGCATGGCTGCTTTAGACTTAGTGTAAGCCTTGATGGAAAAAGAAGAGGAATGTCTGAAGACACCTTGAGAGGAGGTAGACCTGTCCACATTTTGAGATTCACCGCCAAGAGTGGCTTCGGTATCTGTAGTCGGGGTGTGGGCCGAGGAGCCTGCGACCTCGGGCACAGGAGACACTGCCAATGTAGTGTCGTCGGTAGTCAGGGGCTTCGTAGGCACCCCGCTGAGAACCGGACCACATGGAGTCGGCTTTGGCGTGGTGTCGGTAGAGGCCGCGGACCTCGTGTGTCGGTCCTTGTCTTTGCGTTTTACAGACAAAACTGGAGTCGGAATATCCGATGACATAATATAGTTAAATTTTTTGCCAAAATAATGCTGGGTGAACTCCGCCCGACGCTTAATGGTGCGTTTGTTGAAGGTAGCACAAAAGCGACAGACCGAGACGTCGTGGTCTGGGCCTAAACAAGGAATACAGAGGGAATGGAAATCCTTATGCGGTATTTGCTTCCCACATGAAATACAATTATTAACTTTGTCTGACATCGGTCTGAGGCAAGAAAAGTTTCCCCAACGGGGTACTTAGCTTTCAAGAAAACTTCGGTTGCAAAATTTTCGTAATTTCAGGAGCTGGCCGACCGGCACTTGTGAACTGCTTCGGGCACCGCGAGGCAAGAAAGACTGAAGAAAATGGCGTCGGCTGGTTATTTTATACCCCTGGCGCACTGGCGTCAGGGAAGAAGCGACGACAACCAACGCCTGACCTAGATTTTGGAATTCGGCTGACCGAGGACCTGCCTGACGGCAGGAGAACCCATCTGTTATGACTGCAGCTGTATGCACGATGAACATCTGGAACTTCCTGAATAGCTCCCTGAGTCAAGAGACCCTGAAGCACCTCTGGAAAAAAGGCTAACTGTTCCTGATGGGCTGACGAATGTTCATGAAAGGGGTAAGACATTTCCAAACCATGTAGTACCCTTGGCAAATGATGGAAAGAACCCAGGAATCTTAAGTAATCTTTAGTCAAACAGGAAAGGACTGAGAAGAACAGGAAAGTCAGACAGTGCCTGGTTTGTCAGAAAAAGGAAATTTCTGAGCTAAACAGGTCTGAGCAACCTTAGCAAGAGGCACCCTTCTACCACCCTTCTTATCTTTGGGGGGGTGGAGAGACTGCCTACAAACAAAGGCCGGCTTATTACAGTACTGTAATTCCTTTGGAATTTAGGTACAGGAGTAATGAAGATAGGCTTTAAATCTTTTAAGCCCTCACCCTTTTTCCTGCAGGGATTTAAACAATTCTGCAGCTGCAGCACAAAACAAATGCTTGTTATCCTGAGGAGCATCCATCAACTTAGCCTTATCAGCATCAGGCAAAGGTTGAAGCCGAAGCCAGGAATATCTCCTCACCACAGAACCAAAATCAGTAGTCCTAGAAGAAGCATCTGCTGCATTATAACTGCATTTAAATCACAGGAAAACCACCTGAGAAGTCCCTAACAAGGACAGAGCAGGAGTATTCCCTTTAGAATCAGGAAGGTCAGAAATAACCTGACAGGCCTGAGATAGAACAGTCAAAATATAGCTTGTCATATCAGTCTGATGACTGAAAGCACTTAAAGCAAGGGTAGCTGAGATATATACCTTCTTACCCAGTCTTTTCATAGTTCTACTGTCTATCAGAAGGAAGCAACTTTGACAGCTTGTCAGATGCCACAGATACTACAGAAGGGTCAGCTGATTGGCACTTATAAAGGAATTCGCAATCATCAGGCACTCTATAAAGCCTATCAGGTGTTTTAATAGTGTGTGGGGGGGGCTGGGAATCAGGAGCTTAAGATGCATCTAACAAGGCAGCCAGAAGAGGAGGAACAGCAGAAGGTCTAGGAGATTCCATTTGCAAAAGCTTGTAATACCTCTTCTGAACCTCAGACACCAGGGCACAATCCTAATTGAAACATTCCATCATTCTGGAAATTGTGTCCCCAAAGGAAATCTCCTCAAGAAGAGAGTCACGACTAATGGATTTCTCTTTTTCAGAACCATAGGCTAAGGGAGAAGGAATTGGGGAAGAACAGGTAAGGGATTCCTCTTCCAATTCCTCCTCTTTCTCCAAGGAATCTTGTTCCCCAAGCCTTGTAAGAGGAGTAGAAGACCAAGGGAGTGATGGAAGAGAAACTCCTTGAGGAGGTTTCAAAGCCATAATGGCATTATTTATTTATTTTTATTTTACATTTGTTGACCGGGCTGGTCTAGCTGGATACATGTCCATTTTCAGTACAGGCCCGTGGAGAAAAGCTCCACATAGAGATACATAATAATACAATTACATAAAAGAAGTTATACAGTGTTAAGAAAAAATATTTAGGAAATTTAAGATAGTACAGTCAAAATGAAAATCCCCCCTTTATTTTTTTTTAAATAGTATTCCAGTTCATAGGTTACAGTGATAATTTATGCATAAAATGCTTATAGTTAGTGTACATAGTATAGATTGTAAATATTTCATATGAAGACATAAAGGAAGGGAGGGAATGAGTTAGAGGGAGAAGAAAAGTACAGTTTTGTACCTACCATAAATGTAGATGTCCGAACTGGATAGCATCTGCAGTCATAACAAGTGGGTTGTCCTGTCGTCAGGCAGCCCTGCAGTCGGCCGGATTCCAAAGTCCGGGTCCGGCTTCGGCTGATGTCGCACTCCACCCGACGTCATCTCTGTTGGTCTTCGGGTATAAAAGCATCAGCCGACGCCATTTTCCTCAGTGTTTCTTGCCCCAGATGCCAGTAGCCCTCTTGCAGGCTAAAATTTGGATAGATGCCAATGTTTCCAAATAGATAGAGGTAAACACAAAAATAAGCATATATGTACATATATACAAACAAATACACCATAAAAGACTCCCCCCCAACAGCTAGCTATTAGGAGGGTAAACACCCTAGGAGTACCACAGAGGGAAGGGAGGGTAATCCTGACTGCAGATGCTATCCAGTTCGGACATCTACATTTATGGTAGGTACAAAACTGTACTATGTCCTTCATGGATGCATCTGCAGTCATAACAAGTGGGTAGAATACCATAGCCAACTAGGGGAGGAGGATAAAAGTAGATTATGGTGTGTTTAGGATCCCTTGCAGTACAGCAGTGGCAAATCCTGCTCGGGATCTGGAATATAGAGGCAAATTATAATGCTTGGCAAATGTATGCACGGAGGTCCAAGTAGCCGCCTCAATAATGTCTTTGGTTGCCACTCCTCGTAAGAAGGCTGTGGTAGTGGCTGTTGCCCTTGTAGAATGAGGTCTTATGTTCTGTGGAATTGGTTTTCCATGGAAGGAGTAACAGTATCGTATGCAATTTCCTATCCATTTGGAGATTGTCTGTTTGGAAATAGACAATCTTCCCTTCCTGTTGCATAGGCTACAAAAAGTTGGTCAGTCTTTCTGCTATTTTTTGTTCTGTCCAAGTAGTAGCGTAGCTGTCTATGTACATCCAAGGTATGCAGTATTCTTTCCCCTCTGTTTTGTGGGTTGGGAAAGAAGGTAGGTAGGTGGATTGCCTGGTTTAAAGATACTCTGGATACCACCTTGGGCATAAATGTAGGATTAGTCCTCATGGACACTCTATCTTGGTGGAAGATTAGGAAGGGTTGCACTGCCATTAAGGCCTGTAGTTCTGAAACCCTCCTTGCTGAAGTAATTGCCAGTAGGAAAGCAGTTTTCCATGACAGGTGTTGTAGGTCTGCTGTTGCTGCTGGTTCAAAGGGTGATAGTGTCAACTTTTCTAGCACAAAGTTTAAATCCCAAGCTGGTAATGGTGGTTTCCTTGGAGGTTTTACATTCTTGATTCCTCTGAGGAACTGCCTGAGCAAAGGGTGCGAAAAACAGGTGGATCAAAGCTGTATTCTGCTGAAATAGCTGATGCATGTATCTTGATGGAGGAGTAGGACAGGCCTGAATGAAGAAGTTCGCCAGATACTCCAGAATGTTAGGCATATCTATGTTTGACACATCTTTTCCTCTTTCCGTACTCCAAATGACAAACCTTTTCCATTTTCCAGCATAGTTCCTTCTTGTTGAAGGTCTGCGTGCTTCAAGAATAATGTCTTTAACTCTTTGGGAAAGTTCTGTATTAGCTGCTGCTATGTGATGTTCCATGCAGTCAGTTGCAGCGTTTTTAGGTTTGGATGTATGATGCTGTAGTTGTTCTGAGTTAACATCAAAGGCATCAGGGGTATTGGCCACATATTGTTCTGAGACATGCTCTTCAGTAGTGGGTACCGGTGTTGTCTTGGCCAGTTTGGAGCTATCAGGATTATCCTTGGACGTTCTTCCTTGATTTTTAGTAGTACCTTGTGTATCAAAGGAAGAGGTGGGAATGCATATGCTGTTAGGCCTTTCCAGTTGAAGGAGAGTGAGTCCACTTTCCATGCTAGTGGGTGGAATGTCCTTGTGCAGAATTTTTTGAGCTGGTGATTGAGAGGTGATGCGAATAGGTCTATCTGTGGCATTCCCCATTTCTTTGAGATGGTCTTGAAGATGTCCGGGTGCAGCTTCCATTCATGGGCATCCGAAGTGGTTCTGCTTAATATGTCTGCTAGAGTATTGTCTTTCCCCGGTACAAATATTGCCTGTAACTGAATGTTGTAGCTGAGTGCCAGGGTCCACAGCTCCAAGGTCATTCTGCATAGGGGGTATGAATGAGTGCCTCCCTGTTTGTTGATGTACCACATGACTGTGGTGTTGTCTGTCCTTATCATCAACTGGCCCTCTGAGGAATGGTTTGAACTTTTGGATTGCCAGTTTTACTGCCAGCATTTCTTTTAGATTGATGTGTAGGTGAAGTTGATCCTGTGTCCACAATCCTTGCACGCATTTGTCCAGCATGTGGGCCCCCCATCCTAGGTCTGAAGCGTCTGTTGTGATGGTCTGGCTTGGTTGACATCTGCGAAAGGGTAGGCCTGGGTTTGACTGGCATGCCTGAGCCCACCATAGGAACTCCTGTTTTAAGCATGGAATTAGTGGGATTTCTGTTTCTAGACTGTGTCTGTGTTGGGACCATAAATTCTTTAGGTACCACTGTAGTTTCCTCATATGTAGTCTGGCAAATGGGACCAAGATTATGCATGATGCCATGAAGCCCAAGGCCTGCAGAACTTTTCTTGCTGTTTACTTGTTCAGTTTTGTTAGTGCCAAGAAGTAAAGAGGAAGTTCTTTTTGTTTTTCTGTAGTCAGGAATGCCATTTGTTGTACTGTGTCCAATTCCGCGCCCAAGAATGTCCTTGTCTGGGATGGTATCAGCCTTGATTTTGTAAATTGACTGTGTATCCCAGTCCTTGTAGCAAGTAAATGACCCTTTGTAAATCTGTTGTCAGCTTGCTTTTGTTGTCCCCTTGTAGTAGGCAGTCGTCCAGGTATGGGTAAATTTGAATTCCCTGTAGTCTGCAATGGGCGATTACTGATGCCAGGCATTTTGTGAATACTCTGGGCGCAGTAGATAAGCCAAAGGGCAATGCTGAGAATTGATAGTGCTCTGATCCTGCAAGAAATCTGAGGTATCTTCTGCAGATTGGTCGAATGGGGACGTGCAGGTATGCCTCCTTGAGATCTAGAGTTACCAGCCAAGACTCCTTGCCCAGCATGGGAAGAAGTTGCTGTAGGGTCAGCATTTTGAATTTTGGGACAATGATGTATGTATTTAAGGTGGACAGGTCGAGAATTGGTCTCCAACTTTTTCCTTTCTTGGAACTAGGAATAGTCTGGAATAGAACCCTTTCCTTGTTCTGCTGTTGGCACTCTTTCCACAGCTCTCATGTTTGCTAACTCCATTATCTGGCGTAGAGCCTCTGTTTTTGATTTGGAGGTAGATTTGGCATTCCTCTTTGACTGGTAGAGTGTGGAAGTGAAACCGGTAACCTTGATCTATGGTTTGTAAAATCCACTTGTCTTTTGTTATGTAGTGCCAGTTCTTTGAAAATAAGGTTAACTTTCCGCCTAGAGGAGCTGCTATTTGTTCCCTGGTAGGCGGAGTTAGGATTAAGTCACTGTGGTTGTGCTGATGTAGTGGCAGTGGCTGTGTCTGTGCCTCTGTTGTTACCTTGCCACTGTCGTCCTCTGTAGGCCCCTCCTCTGGATTGGTTTCTGCCTCTGGAACGTCTATTCCTGCCCCTTTGAAATTTTGTGGAGTCAGGAAAGGACCAATTTTTGGCAGGCCAGTTCCTGCTAAACCTTGGGGGTTGAACCTGCAAGAAATCTTTGACAGTTTCAACAGATTTTGCCTTTTCTTCCCTTTTCTTCATAACCTGCTGGGCAGGTGTACCAAACAAACCTGTCTTGTCCATAGGAGCATCTAGCAACTTAGCTTTAACATGATCCGGTAAAGCTTGTTCCTTTAGCCATGCATGCCTTCTTATCACTGTGCCTGTCATGGCTGATCTAAATGAAGCCTCCAGTGCATCATAGCCACATTTTAAGGAATGGTTGCTAACTTGTTGTATGTTATTTACCATCTCTAATACATATTTCTTATCAAGAGATTCATCAGTGGTTAGTTTTTTAGTTAACTGATCAAGCATAAACTCTTGGTATTGTATCATGTGAAACTGACAGTTTAAAGCTCTAGCTGAGAGAGTAGCTGAAGTGTAGACCTTTTTACCCCATCTGTCTAATGACCTTGCTTCCCTTTCAGAAGGAATAGGGTTTTAGCTGTGGTCGGCTACTGCCTTGGGACCCTGGGATATAGTTTCTGGGTCTGCAAGAGGGGCCTTGTAAAGGTGGTGATGAGTATCTGGCACCCTGTAAAATCTGTCTGGTTTGGCAGGGGCTCGGGGTAAAGAGTCTGGAGCGGAGCAAACATCATTGAAAGCATCATCCACCACAGAGAGAACAGGAGGTATAGCCAAGGGCCTGTGCTGTGGGAGGTGCAGAAAGGTCCTAAGTCTTTTTCTGGAGTCTGAAAAATCCTGTTGCTGCCATTGGAACTGTTCTCGCATGGCATGCAAGGTTTCCCCAAAGGAGAATTCTTCTGGTGGAGAAGCAGCTGGAATGGATTCTTCAGCATCAGAATCTTCAAAATTGGAGAAGGGAGCCTCTGGCTGGTCAGTTATGTCTGATTCATCAGCAGAATCATCAGAAGACACTGGCTCAGGAGCTCTGCCCTAGGTCTCTTCTCTGGGGGCTGAGAGGCCCTGTCTGGGTGAGATTGAGATCCTCTAATTAAAGAAATTAAATCTTCTGCCAAAGAAAGCATTTGAGAACTAGAAGAGGGCCTGGATGTGGGGGTTTAACAGGCACTGATTTAGTAGTCTTGGCTGCTTTAGCCCTGGCGAAGGCCTTAATGGACATGGCTGCTGGAGGCCTAGCAGCACCACGTGCTGGGGTAGAGACATCCAAGGGATGGTGTCTGATAAGTCAACCACCGTAGTGGGTACAATTTCTGAGGTCGATTCAAGAGTTGTAGCAGGGCCTCAGTTGTAAGAATAGGTTCAGCTGTACTTTGATCAGTTTTCGGTTTCGCCAAACCGAGACACTCATGGTTTGCTTTACCGTGGTTTCGCCGAAACCGTGGACCGCGAGTGTCGGTCTTATCTTTGGTTTTGGTAGATTGGGTAGTCGGAGGATCCGGCGGCATAATGTACGCAAAATCAGTACCGAAAAACTGTTCTGCAAACTCCGACCGACGCCTAAGCGTTCGTCGGTTGAAAGAGGCACAGGCGAACAGGCTGCTACGTGGGCTGGGCCTAAACAAGGCAGACAGTAAGAGTGGAAATCTTTATGAGGTATTTGTTTCCCACAGGTTAAACAATTGTTAACTTTTTCTGACATCGGCTGAGGCAAGAAAGAGTCCCCAGGGTACTTAGCTTTAGAAGTCTTCGAAGTAGTATTCGGTAGAAGTAATCTCTGGATCCGACCGACCAGCACTTGCGAACAGCTTCTGCTTCGGGTGCCGCGCGGCAAGAAAGACTGAGGAAAATGGCGTCGGCTGATGCTTTTATACCCGAAGACCAACAGAGATGACGTCGGGTGGAGTGCGACATCAGCCGAAGCCGGACCCGGACTTTGGAATCCGGCCGACTGCAGGGCTGCCTGACGACAGGACAACCCACTTGTTATGACTGCAGATGCATCCATGAAGGACATCTAGTCAGGGTTAAACGAACCTTGAGTGAAATTCTACCATTCACTCAGAAGGGTCTTTAGGAGGAGGGCAAACGTGTTTAGATTTTTGTTTCTTCTTTAAAGGGACGTCAGCCTTGAAAAACTTATGATGGCTCAGGCCCTGTACAGCACTCTATAATGGTAGTTGGTACCTTCTCCCTAACCAAAATCTGAGGCCTAGGCCCTTCAGTAATAATCAGCAGTGGTTTCCCCTGAACATCGAAAGAGAAAGTACAGTTTTGTACCTACCATAAATGTAGATGTCCGAACTGGATAGCATCTGCAGTCATAACAAGTGGGTTGTCCTGTCGTCAGGCAGCCCTGCAGTCGGCCGGATTCCAAAGTCCGGTCCGGCCGGCTGATGTCGCACTCCACCCGACATCATCTCTGTTGGTCTTCGGGTATAAAAGCATCAGCCGACGCCATTTTCCTCAGTGTTTCTTGCCCCAGATGCCAGTAGCCCTCTTGCAGGCTAAAAATTTGGATAGATGCCAATGTTTCCAAATAGATAGAGGTAAACACAACAATAAGCATATATGTACATATATACAAACAAATACACCATAAAAGACTCCCCCCCAACAGCTAGCTATTAGGAGGGTAAACACCCTAGGAGTACCACAGAGGGAAGGAGGGAGGGTAATCCTGACTGCAGATGCTATCCAGTTCGGACATCTACATTTATGGTAGGTACAAAACTGTACTATGTCCTTCATGGATGCATCTGCAGTCATAACAAGTGGGTAGAATACCATAGCCAACTAGGGAGGAGGATAAAAGTAGATTATGGTGTGTTTAGGATCCCTTGCAGTACAGCAGTGGCAAACCCTGCTCGGGATCTGGAATATAGAGGCAAATTATAATGCTTGGCAAATGTATGCACGGAGGTCCAAGTAGCCGCCTCAATAATGTCTTTGGTTGCCACTCCTCGTAAGAAGGCTGTGGTAGTGGCTGTTGCCCTTGTAGAATGAGGTCTTATGTTCTGTGGAATTGGTTTTCCATGGAAGGAGTAACAGTATCGTATGCAATTTCCTATCCATTTGGAGATTGTCTGTTTGGAAATAGCTTTTCCTTCCCTTCCTGTTGCTTAGGCTACAAAAGTTGGTCAGTCTTTCTGCTATTTTTTGTTCTGTCCAAGTAGTAGCGTAGCTGTCTATGTACTTCCAAGGTTTGCAGTATACATTCGCCTCTGTTTAGTGGGTTGGGAAAGAAGGTAGGTAGGTGGATTGCCTGGTTTAAAGACACTCTGGATACCACCTTGGGCATAAATGTAGGATTAGTCCTCATGGACACTCTATCTTGGTGGAAGATTAGGAAGGGTTGCACTGCCATTAAGGCCTGTAGTTCTGAAACCCTCCTTGCTGAAGTAATTGCCAGTAGGAAAGCAGTTTTCCATGACAGGTGTTGTAGGTCTGCTGTTGCTGCTGGTTCAAAGGGTGATAGTGTCAACTTTTCTAGCACAAAGTTTAAATCCCAAGCTGGTAATGGTGGTTTCCTTGGAGGTTTTACATTCTTGATTCCTCTGAGGAACTGCCTGAGCAAAGGGTGCGAAAAACAGGTGGATCAAAGCTGTATTCTGCTGAAATAGCTGATGCATGTATCTTGATGGAGGAGTAGGACAGGCCTGAATGAAGAAGTTCGCCAGATACTCCAGAATGTTAGGCATATCTATGTTTGACACATCTTTTCCTCTTTCCGTACTCCAAATGACAAACCTTTTCCATTTTCCAGCATAGTTCCTTCTTGTTGAAGGTCTGCGTGCTTCAAGAATAATGTCTTTAACTCTTTGGGAAAGTTCTGGATTAGCTGCTGCTATGTGATGTTCCATGCAGTCAGTTGCAGCGTTTTAGGTTTGGATGTATGATGCTGTAGTTGTTCTGAGTTAACATCAAAGGCATCAGGGTATTGGCCACATATTGTTCGAGACATGCTCTTCAGTAGTGGGTACCAGTGTTGTCTTGGCCAGTTTGGAGCTATCAGGATTATCCTTGGACGTTCTTCCTTGATTTTTAGTAGTACCTTGTGTATCAAAGGAAGAGGTGGGAATGCATATGCTGTTAGGCCTTTCCAGTTGAAGGAGAGTGAGTCCACTTTCCATGCTAGTGGGTGGAATGTCCTTGTGCAGAATTTTTGAGCTGGTGATTGAGAGGTGATGCGAATAGGTCTATCTGTGGCATTCCCCATTTCTTCGAGATGGTCTTGAAGATGTCCGGGTGCAGCTTCCATTCGTGGGCATCCGTTGTGGTTCTGCTTAATATGTCTGCTAGGGTATTGTCTTTCCCGGTACAAATATTGCCTGTAACTGAATGTTGTAGCTGAGTGCCAGGGTCCACAGCTCCAAGGTCATTCTGCATAGGGGGTATGAATGAGTGCCTCCCTGTTTGTTGATGTACCACATGACTGTGGTGTTGTCTGTTCTTATCATCAACTGGCCCTCTTTGAGAAATGGTTGGAACTTTTGGATTGCCAGTTTTACTGCCAGCATTTCTTTTAGATTGATGTGCAGGTGAAGTTGATCCTGTGTCCACAATCCTTGCACGCATTTGTCCAGCATGTGGGCCCCCCATCCTAGGTCTGAAGCGTCTGTTGTGATGGACTGGCTTGGTTGACATCTGCGAAAGGGTAGGCCTGGGTTTGACTGGCATGCCTGAGCCCACCATAGGAACTCCTGTTTTAAGCATGGAATTAGTGGGATTTCTGTTTCTAGACTGTGTCTGTGTTGGGACCATAAATTCTTTAGGTACCACTGTAGTTTCCTCATATGTAGTCTGGCAAATGGGACCAAGATTATGCATGATGCCATGAAGCCCAAGGCCTGCAGAACTTTTCTTGCTGTTAACTTGTTCAGTTTTGTTAGTGCCAAGAAGTAAAGAGGAAGTTCTTTTGTTTTGCGGTAGGCACGAATGCCATTTGTGGTACTCTGTCCAATTCGGCGGGGACGAAAGTCCTTGTTTGGGGTGGTATCAGCCTTGACTTTTGTAAATTGACTGTGTATCCCAGTCCTTGTAGCAAGTAAATGACCCTTTGTAAATCTGTTGTCAGCTTGCTTTTGTTGTCGCCTTGTAGCAGGCAGTCGTCCAGGTATGGGTAAATTTGAATTCCCTGTAGTCTGCAATGGCGATTACTGATGCCAGGCATTTTGTGAATACTCTGGCAGTAGATAAGCCAAAGGGCAATGCTGAGAATTGATAGTGCTCTGATCCTGCAAGAAATCTGAGGTATCTTCTGCAGATTGGTCGAATGGGGATGTGCAGGTATGCCTCCTTGAGATCTAGAGTTACCAGCCAAGACTCCTTGCCCAGCATGGGAAGAAGTTGCTGTAGGGTCAGCATTTTGAATTTTGGGACAATGATGTATGTATTTAAGGTGGACAGGTCGAGAATTGGTCTCCAACTTTTTCCTTTCTTGGAACTAGGAATAGTCTGGAGTAGAACCCCTTTCCTTGTTCTGCTGTTGGCACTCTTTCCACAGCTCTCATGTTTGCTAACTCCATTATCTGGCGTAGAGCCTCTGTTTTTGATTTGGAGGTAGATTTGGCATTCCTCTTTTGACTGGTAAAGTGTGGAAGTGAAACCGGTAACCTTGATCTATGGTTTGTAAAATCCACTTGTCTTTTGTTATGTAGTGCCAGTTCTTTGAAAATAAGGTTAACTTTCCGCCTAGAGGAGCTGCTATTTGTTCCCTGGTAGGCGGATTTAGGATTAAGTCACTGTGGTTGTGCTGATGTAGTGGCAGTGGCTGTGTCTGTGCCTCTGTTGTTACCTTGCCACTGTCGTCCTCTGTAGGCACCTCCTCTGGATTGGTTTCTGCCTCTGGAACGTCTATTCCTGCCCCTTTGAAATTTTGTGGAGTCAGGAAAGGACCAATTTTTGGCAGGCCAGTTCCTGCTAAACCTTGGGGGTTGAACCTGCAAGAAATCCTTAACAGTTTGAACAGATTTTGCCTTTTCTTCCATTTTCTTCATAACCTGCTGGGCAGGTGTACCAAACAAACTTGTCTTGTCCATAGGAGCATCTAGCAACTTAGCTTTAACATGATCCGTAAAGCTTGTTCCTTTAGCCATGCATGCCTTCTAATCACTGTGCCTGTCATGGCTGATCTAAATGAAGCCTCCAGTGCATCATAGCCACATTTTAAGGAATGGTTGCTAACCTGTTGTATGTTATTTACCATCTCTAATACATATTTCTTATCAAGAGATTCATCAGTGGTTAGTTTTTAGTTAACTGATCAAGCATAAACTCTTGGTATTGTATCATGTGAAACTGACAGTTTAAAGCTCTAGCTGAGAGAGTAGCTGAAGTGTAGACCTTTTACCCCATCTGTCTAGTGACCTTGCTTCCCTTTCAGAAGGAATAGCGTTTTTACCTCTGTGCTCCGCGACTGCCTTGGGACCCTGGGATATAGTTTCTGGGTCTGCAAGTGGGGCCTTGTAAAGGTGGTCATGAGTATCTGGCACCCTGTAAAATCTGTCTGGTTTGGCAGGGGCTGGGGTAAAGAATCTGGAGGAGCAAACATCATTGAAAGCATCATCCACCACAGAGAGAACAGGAGGTATAGCTAAGGGCCTGTGCTGTGGGAGGTGCAGAAAGGTCCTAAGTCTTTTCTGGAGTCAGAAAAATCCTGTTGCTGCCATTGGAACTGTTCTCGCATGGCATGCAAGGTTTCCCCAAAGGAGAATTCTTCTGGTGGGGAAGCAGCTGGAATGGATTCTTCAGCATCAGAATCTTCAAAATTGGAGAAGGGAGCCTCAGGCTGGTCAGTTATGTCTGATTCATCAGCAGAATCATCAGAAGACACTGGCTCAGGGGCTCTGCCCTAGGTCTCTTCTCTGGGGCTGAGAGGCCCTGTCTGGGTGAGATTGAGATCCTCTAATTAAAGAAATTAAATCTTCTGCCAAAGAAAGCATTTGAGAACTAGAAGAGGGCCTGGATGTGGGGGTTTAACAGGCACTGTTTTAGTAGTCTTGGCTGCTTTAGCCCTGGCGAAGGCCTTAATGGACATGGCAGCTGGAGGCCTAGCAGCACCACGTGCTGGGGTAGAGACATACAAAGGGATGGTGTCTGATAAGTCAACCACCGTAGTGGGTAAGATTTCTGAGGTCGATTCAAGAGTTGTAGCAGGGGCCTCAGTTGTAAGAATAGGTTCAGCTGTACTTTGAGCAGTTTTCTCGGTTTCGCGAAACAGAGACACTCATGGTTTGCTTTACCGTGGTTTCGGCCGAAACCGCGGACGCGAGTGTCGGTCTTTATCTTTGCGTTTTTGGGGTAGTCGGAGGATCCGACAGCATAATGTACGCAAAATCAGAACCGAAAACTGTTCTGCAAACTCCGACCGACGCCTAAGCGTTTCGGTTGAAAGAGGCACAGGCCGAACAGGCTGCTACGTCGTGGGCTGGGCCTAAACAAGGCAGACAGTAAGAGTGGAAATCTTTATGAGGTATTTGTTTCCCACAGGTTAAACAATTGTTAACTGTTTCTGACATCGGCTGAGGCAAGAAAGAGTCCCCAACGGGGTACTTAGCTTTAGAAGTCTTCGAAGTAGTATTCGGTAGAAGTAATCTCTGGATCCGACCGACCGGCACTTGCGAACAGCTTCTGCTTCGGGCGCCACGTGGCAAGAAAGACTGGAAAATGGCGTCGGCTGATGCTTTTATACCCGAAGACCAACAGAGATGACGTCGGGTGGAGTGCGACATCAGCCGAAGCCGGACCCGGACTTTGGAATCCGGCCGACTGCAGGGCTGCCTGACGACAGGACAACCCACTTGTTATGACTGCAGAGGCATCCATGAAGGACATCACCTGCAAGGTCTCCAGGGACATGTATGAAGACAGATCCAGGTTGGTCTCTGCAATGGTCACAGCAGAGGAATCTAATGAAGGAGCAGGGTGCTCTTACGGGCTTTCACTAGCCTCGAGACAGATGTTCGGTGGAGGCAGCACAACCGAAGAATTAGACCTAGCTTTATTGGCTGCCTTCTTCACAGACAACTAACCCTTGCAGCGGGAAGTTCCTTCCATGGCATCTTTTGCCAAAACCATAGGACATTGGTTTTCTAAATATACAGCCAAAGAGGAAAGCAGACTGCACAGTCTTCAAGATGAAAGACTGGCAAACAGACAAACAGAACAGGACGTATGTTCATGGGAAGCAGCTAGACAAAACAAACATTGTTCATGACGATCTTTATGGGGAATCTGTCTCCTGCACTGGCATTTACCCTTTCTGGATGACGTGAACCTCACAAGCAACAAAAACAAAGAAAAAAAATAACAAAACTGCAAAAGGGCACTTCTCTGAAAAACAGCTTGGTGAACCAGCAAATGAAGCGAGTGTTCAGATGACAGTAGAAGATGGTGTTCAGACTGGCAGCAAAGAAGTTCTGAGGATGGTACATCCACACGTCACCTTTATGCCCTGAACTATACATGGGGAGCATGTGTGTGACGTACGGAATACCCTTAGCAACGTTAAGACTTTGGTATACTGGCTGGATCTCGGGCCGCCCTTGGCAGGGGATCCCTATTGTAAGAAATACTGCAATAATGAAATGGAAAGACATCACAGACTACTCCTACATAGCAGCAAGGTCAATCTCCAGGATGCCCCACTTCTGAAAACCTTAACTAGACAAGACTTCAAAAAGTACAGCTGTGTACCTACCATAAATGTAGATGTTCGAGTGTATTCACTGTTGCAGTCATTACAATTGGGTTATCCTGCTGGCAGGCTACCCGCAGTCGGCCTGAATTCCAAAGTCCTGATCCGGCGTCGGTTGCTGTCGCCTCCTCCCTGAAGTCACAGTGTGCCAGGGGTATAAAAGATGCAGCCAACGCCATTTTCTACAGTTTTTCTTGCCCCAGATGTCAGGTGCCCCCTAAGGGTAGGCTAAAGTATGCCAATAAGCATGCATGCACTAAAGTATAGATTAGAGAAGTAGAGATAAGTCCCAGCAAAGGAAAGGGTGATGGTGGGTGGGTAACCTGGACTGCAACAGTGAATACACTCGAACATCTACATTTATGGTAGGTACACAACTGTACTATGTTCATCGTGTTTCACTGTTGCAGTCATTACAATTGGGTTGAATCCCAAAGCTAAGGTTGGGAGGCTGGGGCTAAATAGGATTAGGAGAGGCTATGAGGCCCTGCAAAACTGCAGTGGCAAAGCCTGCCCCGGATTTAGAGTAGAGAGGTAAGTGATAGTGCTTTGTAAAAGTGTGCACTGAACTCCAAGTTGCAGCCTCTAAGATGTCTTTGGTTGGTACTCCCCTGAGGAAGGCTGCTGAAGTGGCTGCTGCTCTGGTTGAATGGAGCCTAATGCCCTTAGGCACTGATTTGCCATGCTGTGGATAGCAGAAACGAATACAGTGGCCTATCCACTTTGAAATAGACTGCTTTGAGATAGCCTTTCCTTGTGATCCTGCAGCATATGCCACTAGAAGTTGTTCAGTCTTTCTGAAAGCTTTGGTTCTGTGCAAGTAGAAGCGTAGCTGCCTGTGGATGTCCAAAGAATGCAGAAGTCTCTCACCCTTATTCTGTAGGTTTGGATACAAGGTAGGCAAATTAATTGTTTGGTTAAGGGCCACACTGGACACTACCTTAGGCATAAATGTCGGGTTTGTCCTCAGAGAAACCCTGTCAGGATGGAAAATGATAAAAGGTTCCACAGCCATGAGTGCCTGTAACTGAGACTCGTCTTGCAGAGGTTATTGCTAGGAGCAGAGCTGTTTTCCAGGATAAGAATTTTATATCAGCTGTAGAGACTGTCTCAAAAGGAGGCAGTGTGAGTTTTTCCAAGACCTAATTGAGGTCCCATGCAGGTACTGGCGGTCTCCTTGGAGGTCTTATGTTTTTGGCCCCTCTGAGGTACTGCCTTAGTAATGGATGAGAAAAAATAGGTGGTTCTGTATTGTAATGAGATGAAATGGCAGAGGCATGAATCTTAATTGATGAAAAGGATAGGCCTTTGTCCAGCATCTCAGTTAAGTATTGCAAAATCCGAGGAATATTTGGTGCAATCATGTTAATTCCTTGTGCCTGGTTCCAAGCACATAATCTCTTCCATTTTTCTGCATAGGATTTTCTGGTGCTAGGCCTCCTGGCCTCCAAAATAACATCAATCACAGCTTTAGAGAAAGGTGTGTTTTGAATAGCTACATTATCCGCCATGCTGTCAGATTTAAGGTCCTGAGTTGGCTGTGCAGGATCTGACTGTTTTGTTGGGTTAATAACGGAGGAATTTGAGGTAATGTCCAGGCTGGGCATT
This sequence comes from Protopterus annectens, assembly GCF_019279795.1. NCBI lineage: Eukaryota > Metazoa > Chordata > Ceratodontiformes > Protopteridae > Protopterus > Protopterus annectens. Next base: position 714,598,083 of record NC_056741.1, on the reverse strand, counting down.
GAGACAAGTTCTTTAGGATTGGGTACCAGTGCTGGCGGGGCCAGTCTGGGGCAATCAGAATCATTTTTGGCTTCTCTTGTCTGACCTTTAGGAGTTCCTTGGGAGGAGAGGCAGTGGAGGAAAGGCATGTACTGTTAAGTTTTTCCAGCTGAAAGATAGAGCGTCCACTTTCCATGCTAGCTTGTGATAAATCCTTGTGCAGAATTTCTGCAGTAGGCAGTTGTGAGAGGAGGCAAATAGGTCTATGTCCGGGCATCCTCAGTTCCTTGTTATCACGCTGAAGACTTGTGGATCCAATTTCTACTCGTGGGGATCCATTAGGTTTCTGCTTAGTTCGTCTGCCAGAGTATTTATCTTTCCTGGCTGGAATTGTGCTTGCAGATGTACTTGGTATGTCAATGCTGTGTCCCACAAAGTAATGGCTAGTCTGCAGAGGGGGTAGGAAGGTGTGCCTCCCTGCTTGTTTATGTACCACATGACTGTAGTATTGTCCGTCTTTATCAATAGTTGTCCTGGATGAAGTAGATCCTTGAAGACTGTCAGGGCATTCTGAACAGCTAGCATCTCTTTTTGATTGATATGTAGATGCATTTGGCTTGCGGACCATGTGCCCTGAATACATCTTCCTGCCATATGGGCCCCCCAGGCATAATCTGATGCATCTGTTGTTAATGTCTGCCGGGCTGTGGGTAAAGTGAATGGCTGCCCCTTGTTGTGGTGACAGGCCTTTGCCCACCATCAAAACTCCTGTTGCAGGCAGGGAATGAGGGTAATTACTGTTTCCAGGCTGTGGCAATGTTGAGTCCAAACACTTTTTAGATACCATTGTAGTTTCCTCGTATGCAGTTTTGCATATGGAATTAGCAGAATGCAGGATGCAATGAAGCCCAAAGCCTGCAGAATTTTCCTTGCAGATAACTGGGTCTTTGTTGCCAACATTTTGAAATAAGTAGTCAGTTGTCTCTGTCTGACGTGAGACAAGCCATCTGGGCACTTGTATTTAAGCTTGCACCCAGGAATATTATCTCTTGAGAGGGTGCTAGTTTTGATTTCTTTTCGTTTACTGTGTACCCTAGGCATGCTGGTAATCTTTTTACGAATGCCAGATGCTGTAGTAGAATGTCCTTGTTCTCTGCTTGAATAAGACAGTTGTCCAAGTAAGGATAACATTTTGTGAAGACCCTGGGCGCAGTAGATAAGCCAAAGGACAGTGCAGAGAATTGGTAGTGCATTGAGCCAGCTATAAATCTGAGGTATCTTCTGCAGGACTGTCTGATTGGGACATGCAGGTATGCCTCTTTTAGGTCTAAAGTCACAAGCCAAGCCTTCCTGCCCAGCATGGGCAGAAGCTGCTGCAGAGTCAACATTTTGAATTTTGGAATATCCAGAAATGTGTTTAGAATAGACAGGTCCAGCACTGGTCTCCAGGCTTTGTCCTTTCTGGGGACCAAGAACAGTCTTGAGTAAAATCCTAGTCCCTGCTCTTGTTGTGGTACTCGCTGAATGGCCCTCATGTCCATGAGGGATGAAACTTGTTTTTGTGCCTCTGCCCATTGGTTGTGTGGCAGGTCTGGCATACCGTTTGCCCTTGGCAGGGTGTGAAAGTGGAACCGTGAAAGTGGAACCTGTAGCCTTTGTGACACTATATTCAAGACCCATTTGTCCTGGGTGATCATGTGCCAATTTTGTGTAAAAAGTGCTAGTTTTCCCCCTAAAGGAGCTGCCAGAAGATAAGTGCTTGGTGCTGGTAGGGGAAAGCCATTGAGACTGTTTTCTGTATGGCTGTGACTTGTCTTCTCCACTTTTGGAGGTAGAAACACCCCATTGTTTAAACCTGTATGAGCCTTGGGGCTGGGATCTGCCTCTGGGGCGTCTGTATCTGCCTCTTTGTGGCCTGTCTGATACTGGAAAGGACCAATTCTTTGTAGGCCGGTTCCTGCTAAATCTGGGAGGCTGTACCTGTAAGAAATCCTTGACTGTTTGCATAGATTTAGCTTTGTCCTCCACTTTCTTCAACACCTCTTCTGCTTTAACACCAAACAAGGTATCATGCTGTAATGGAGCATCTAATAATTTTGCTTTAACATGATCAGGCAGATTCTGTTCCTGTAACCAAGCATGCCTCCTAATGACTGAACCGTAACAGCGCCCCTGCAGGAGGCCTCCAGAGAATCAAAAACACATTGCAAAGTATGCTTTCCCACCTGTTCAGCTGCATGCAATAAATCCTTAATTTCTTTGTTTTCTGCACAGTCAGAATTTGTCAGCATTTTCTGTTTAAGAAGTGACATAAGGTATTGCTGATATTTAAGCATATAAAACTGACAATTTAAGGCCCTTACGGCCAAGGTAGCAGAAGTGTAAATCTTTTTCCCCCATCTGTCCAGGGCCCTTGAATCCCTATAAGAGGGGATAGGGTTTTTTGCAGTGGAAGCCTTGACCCATTTGGGACCCTGAGAGATAGTTTCTGGGTCAGCAGCAGGGTTTTTGTAAATAAATTTATGAGAATCCAGAACCCTGTAGTATCTGTCTGGCTTTACAGGAGCTGGTGGTAAAGAGTCAGGAGATAGACCGGACTCTGTAAAAACATCATCTACAATGTCTAAAACAGGAGGAATACCAAGGGGTCTGTGCTGGGGTAATAAAAGGAAGTCTCTGAGCCTTTTCTTGGATTCAGAGTAATCTTGGCTCTCCCAATGGAAATGCTCCCTCACAGTATGCAGGGTCTCCCCAAAAGAATAATCCTCAGGAGGCGAAGCTGAAGGGATGGATTCTTCGGCATCAGAATCCTCATAGGGAGGAAGGGAATATTCATGTTCAGAAGAGGAATCGGAGGAAATGGAAACCTGATCTGAAGGTTCATATTCTATCTCTTGCCTAGGCCTCTTATCAGGAGGGGGATGGGAACCTCTGATCAAAGTAATTAGGTCTTCGGCCATTTTAAGCATCTGTTTTTTAGGCATGGAAGTCTGTCCAGGAGAATGCTGCACTTGTTTCTTTGTCTTTAGAGCTGCTTTAGTCTTTGCCTTTGAAGCTGAGGAGGTTGGCTTTACATATAACTGTGTAGGTCTGAAAACACCCTCAGAAGCCAATGCCTGCTCAGCGGCTCTGGACCCATCTGAGGGTATAGTTTCCAAGTGTCCAGTACCTTGAGTTTCCAGCGGCCTAGTTGGCTCCACGTGGGAGTTGGAAGCAGCCTGTGGCTCTGAGGTAGCGGGCATCAGGGGCTGCGAAAGCGCCTCACTGAGAACCAGCGAACCTGCAACAGGCCTAGCAGAAGCCTCGTCGTCGGTTTTGGACCTCGGATGCCTGTCCTCTTCTTTTTCCTTGCGCTTTTTATAAACTCCGGTCGTCGGCTGTTCTGACGGCATAATATAATTGAATCTTCGGCCAAAGTAATGAAAGGCAAAATCGTACTGATGCTTAATAGTGCGTTAGTTAAATCTAGCACAAAACCAACAGCTAGCAACATCGTGGTCAGGGCCTAGGCAAGGAATATAGTAGGAATGAAAATCCTTATGAGGTATTTGCTTCCCACAAGAAATACAACTGTTAACTTTTTCTGACATCGGTCTGGAGCAAGAAAAAAGTTTCCCCAACGGGGTACTTAGCTTTAATGAAGACTTCGGATCTGAAATTCGATTTTGAAAATCTCAGGAGTTGGCCGACCGGCACTTGCAAACTGCTTTTGCTTCGGGCACCGCGCGGCAAGAAAGACTGAAGAAAATGGCGTCGGCTGCAACTATTATACCCCTAGCGCACTGTCAGGGAAGAGGCGACAGCAACCGAAGCTGGACCTAGACTTTGGAATTCGGGCCGACCGAGGGTCGCCTGCCAGCAGGATAACCCAACTGTAATGACTGCAACAGTGAAACACGATGAACATCCCATATTATCTTTCTCATTACAGTCTTGCCAAAACTGTCATGGGAATCACAGATGTCATGAGACCCAGAATCAGGAGGATTCCCTCAAAGTGACAGTCTGAGTGGATAACTCCTGAACAGATCAAAAGAAATACAAAAGTTATGTACTCACCATAATGATAAATCTGTGTTGTGTCTCAGTCTGATTCAACATGAGGGACTTCAGATCAGTTTCGGGTCAGACACTGGTGGATTCTAAAGCCTTTAGCCTATCTTGGCTCCACCTCCCTTACGCATAAATTCCCACTCCTCCAGCTCCCCATATCGAGTTTACCCTATGAATAAAGATGTAATGATACAATATATCCAACTAGTCCCACCTTGTCCACAAATACAAGAAAAACACCCAAGGGGAAATAAGAGACTCTAGGCCAACAGAATAGAAGAACCTTTTTGCTGTCCGGTCATCACAGAGGGAAATACTTGCTAAATCAACAAGATCAGAAAGGCTGAACCGCACGCAGACAGACAACACAGATCCATTGTTATGGCAAATACATAACTTTCATATCCAATGCGGTCTGCTCCGTGATTCAACCTGTGGGACAAAGCTCCCAGCCACAACAATTCCTGGGAGGAATTACTGAAGGATATTCCACAACACAGTAGAACCAAAAGAAGCCCTGGACCTGTACTGAATGTCCATCTTATAATGAGACACAAAAGTGTGATGGCCCAACCAAGTAGCAGCAGTGCAATCATCATCCATAGGTACTCTTGAAAGAAAAACTGTAGAAGTAGCCACATCTGTAGCTGAATGACCTTTAGGTTTGTGTGGAAGAGGCTTGCCTTTCAAACAATATGCAAACAAAATACAATCCAACAGCCACTTGGATAAGTTACTTTAGACATAGGTGAGCCCAGCCTGGTCTCTGAAAAGAAAGCAAACAACTGGCTAGATTTCCTGAAAGACTTTGTGTTGTCAAGATAAAAAGTACAGTTTTGTACCTACCATAAATGTAGATGTCCGAACTGGATAGCATCTGCAGTCATAACAAGTGGGTTGTCCTGTCGTCAGGCAGCCCTGCAGTCGGCCGGATTCCAAAGTCGGGTCCGCTTCGCTGATGTCGCACTCCACACGACGTCATCTCTGTTGGTCTTCGGGTATAAAAGCATCAGCCGACGCCATTTTCCTCAGTGTTTCTTGCCCCAGATGCCAGTAGCCCTCTTGCAGGCTAAAATTTGGATAGATGCCAATGTTTCCAAATAGATAGAGGTAAACACAAAAATAAGCATATATGTACATATATACAAACAAATACACCATAAAAGACTCCCCAACAGCTAGCTATTAGGAGGGTAAACACCCTAGGAGTACCACAGAGGGGAAGGCGGGAGGGTAATCCTGACTGCAGATGCTATCCAGTTCGGACATCTACATTTATGGTAGGTACAAAACTGTACTATGTCCTTCATGGATGCATCTGCAGTCATAACAAGTGGGTAGAATACCATAGCCAACTAGGGGAGGAGGATAAAAGTAGATTATGGTGCGTTTAGGATCCCTTGCAGTACAGCAGTGGCAAATCCTGCTCGGGATCTGGAATATAGAGGCAAATTATAATGCTTGGCAAATGTATGCACGGAGGTCCAAGTAGCCGCCTCAATAATGTCTTTGGTTGCCACTCCTCGTAAGAAGGCTGTGGTAGTGGCTGTTGCCCTTGTAGAATGAGGTCTTATGTTCTGTGGAATTGGTTTTCCATGGAAGGAGTAACAGTATCGTATGCAATTTCCTATCCATTTGGAGATTGTCTGTTTGGAAATAGCTTTTCCTTCCCTTCCTGTTGCATAGGCTACAAAAAGTTGGTCAGTCTTTCTGCTATTTTTTGTTCTGTCCAAGTAGTAGCGTAGCTGTCTATGTACATCCAAGGTATGCAGTATTCTTTCCCTCTGTTTTGTGGGTTGGGAAAGAAGGTAGGTAGGTGGATTGCCTGGTTTAAAGATACTCTGGATACCACCTTGGGCATAAATGTAGGATTAGTCCTCATGGACACTCTATCTTGGTGGAAGATTAGGAAGGGTTGCACTGCCATTAAGGCCTGTAGTTCTGAAACCCTCCTTGCTGAAGTAATTGCCAGTAGGAAAGCAGTTTTCCATGACAGGTGTTGTAGGTCTGCTGTTGCTGCTGGTTCAAAGGGTGATAGTGTCAACTTTTCTAGCACAAAGTTTAAATCCCAAGCTGGTAATGGTGGTTTCCTTAGAGGTTTTACATTCTTGATTCCTCTGAGGAACTGCCTGAGCAAAGGGTGCGAAAAACAGGTGGATCAAAGCTGTATTCTGCTGAAATAGCTGATGCATGTATCTTGATGGAGGAGTAGGACAGGCCTGAATGAAGAAGTTCGCCAGATACTCCAGAATGTTAGGCATATCTATGTTTGACACATCTTTTCCTCTTTCCGCACTCCAAATGACAAACCTTTTCCATTTTCCAGCATAGTTCCTTCTTGTTGAAGGTCTGCGTGCTTCAAGAATAATGTCTTTAACTCTTTGGGAAAGTTCTGGATTAGCTGCTGCTATGTGATGTTCCATGCAGTCAGTTGCAGCGTTTTAGGTTTGGATGTATGATGCTGTAGTTGTTCTGAGTTAACATCAAAGGCATCAGGGTATTGGCCACATATTGTTCGAGATATGCTCTTCAGTAGTGGGTACCAGTGTTGTCTTGGCCAGTTTGGAGCTATCAGGATTATCCTTGGACGTTCTTCCTTGATTTTTAGTAGTACCTTGTGTATCAAAGGAAGAGGTGGGAATGCATATGCTGTTAGGCCTTTCCAGTTGAAGGAGAGTGAGTCCACTTTCCATGCTAGTGGGTGGAATGTCCTTGTGCAGAATTTTTTGAGCTGGTGATTGAGAGGTGATGCGAATAGGTCTATCTGTGGCATTCCCCATTTCTTTGAGATGGTCTTGAAGATGCCCGGGTGCAGCTTCCATTCGTGGGCATCCGAAGTGGTTCTGCTTAATATGTCTGCTATAGTATTGTCTTTCCCCGGTACAAATATTGCCTGTAACTGAATGTTGTAGCTGAGTGCCAGGGTCCACAGCTCCAAGGTCATTCTGCATAGGGGTATGAATGAGTGCCTCCCTGTTTGTTGATGTACCACATGACTGTGGTGTTGTCTGTCCTTATCATCAACTGGCCCTCTTTGAGGAATGGTTTGAACTTTTGGATTGCCAGTTTTACTGCCAGCATTTCTTTTAGATTGATGTGTAGGTGAAGTTGATCCTGTGTCCACAATCCTTGCACGCATTTGTCCAGCATGTGGGCCCCCATCCTAGGTCTGAAGCGTCTGTTGTGATGGTCTGGCTTGGTTGACATCTGCGAAAGGGTAGGCCTGGGTTTGACTGGCATGCCTGAGCCCACCATAGGAACTCCTGTTTTAAGCATGGAATTAGTGGGATTTCTGTTTCTAGACTGTGTCTGTGTTGGGACCATAAATTCTTTAGGTACCACTGTAGTTTCCTCATATGTAGTCTGGCAAATGGGACCAAGATTATGCATGATGCCATGAAGCCCAAGGCCTGCAGAACTTTTCTTGCTGTTAACTTGTTCAGTTTTGTTAGTGCCAAGAAGTAAAGAGGAAGTTCTTTTGTTTTTCTGTAGTCAGGAATGCCATTTGTTGTACTGTGTCCAATTCAGCCCACGAATGTCCTTGTTTGGGATGGTATCAGCCTTGACTTTTGTAAATTGACTGTGTATCCCAGTCCTTGTAGCAAGTAAATGACCCTTTGTAAATCTGTTGTCAGCTTGCTTTTGTTGTCCCCTTGTAGTAGGCAGTCGTCCAGGTATGGGTAAATTTGAATTCCGTGTAGTCTGCAATGGGCGATTACTGATGCCAGGCATTTTGTGAATACTCTGGGCGCAGTAGATAAGCCAAAGGGCAATGCTGAGAATTGATAGAGCTCTGATCCTGCAAGAAATCTGAGGTATCTTCTGCAGATTGGTCGAATGGGGACGTGCAGGTATGCCTCCTTGAGATCTAGAGTTACCAGCCAAGACTCCTTGCCCAGCATGGGAAGAAGTTGCTGTAGGGTTAGCATTTTGAATTTTGGGACAATGATGTATGTATTTAAGGTGGACAGGTCGAGAATTGGTCTCCAACTTTTTTCCTTTCTTGGAACTAGGAATAGTCTGGAATAGAACCCCTTTCCTTGTTCTGCTGTTGGCACTCTTTCCACAGCTCTCATGTTTGCTAACTCCATTATCTGGCGTAGAGCCTCTGTTTTTTTGATTTGGAGGTAGATTTGGCATTCCTCTTTTGACTGGTAGAGTGTGGAAGTGAAACCGGTAACCTTGATCTATGGTTTGTAAAATCCACTTGTCTTTTGTTATGTAGTGCCAGTTCTTTGAAAATAAGGTTAACTTTCCGCCTAGAGGAGCTGCTATTTGTTCCCTGGTAGGCGGAGTTAGGATTAAGTCACTGTGGTTGTGCTGATGTAGTGGCAGTGGCTGTGTCTGTGCCTCTGTTGTTACCTTGCCACTGTCGTCCTCTGTAGGCCCCTCCTCTGGATTGGTTTCTGCCTCTGGAACGTCTATTCCTGCCCCTTTGAAATTTTGTGGAGTCAGGAAAGGACCAATTTTGGCAGGCCAGTTCCTGCTAAACCTTGGGGTTGAACCTGCAAGAAATCTTTGACAGTTTGAACAGATTTTGCCTTTTCTTCCATTTTCTTCATAACCTGCTGGGCAGGTGTACCAAACAAACTTGTCTTGTCCATAGGAGCATCTAGCAACTTAGCTTTAACATGATCCGGTAAAGCTTGTTCCTTTAGCCATGCATGCCTTCTTATCACTGTGCCTGTCATGGCTGATCTAAATGAAGCCTCCAGTGCATCATAGCCACATTTTAAGGAATGGTTGCTAACTTGTTGTATGTTATTTACCATCTCTAATACATATTTCTTATCAAGAGATTCATCAGTGGTTAGTTTTTTAGTTAACTGATCAAGCATAAACTCTTGGTATTGTATCATGTGAAACTGACAGTTTAAAGCTCTAGCTGAGAGAGTAGCTGAAGTGTAGACCTTTTACCCCATCTGTCTAATGACCTTGCTTCCCTTTCAGAAGGAATAGGGTTTTTAGCTGTGGTCGCGGCTACTGCCTTGGGACCCTGGGATATAGTCTCTGGGTCTGCAAGAGGGGCCTTGTAAAGGTGGTGATGAGTATCTGGCACCCTGTAAAATCTGTCTGGTTTGGCAGGGGCTGGGGGTAAAGAGTCTGGAGCGGAGCAAACATCATTGAAAGCATCATCCACCACAGAGAGAACAGGAGGTATAGCTAAGGGCCTGTGCTGTGGGAGGTGCAGAAAGGTCCTAAGTCTTTTTCTGGAGTCTGAAAAATCCTGTTGCTGCCATTGGAACTGTTCTCGCATGGCATGCAAGGTTTCCCCAAAGGAGAATTCTTCTGGTGGGGAAGCAGCTGGAATGGATTCTTCAGCATCAGAATCTTCAAAATTGGAGAAGGGAGCCTCTGGCTGGTCAGTTAGGTCTGATTCATCAGCAGAATCATCAGAAGACACTGGCTCAGGGGGCTCTGCCCTAGGTCTCTTCTCTGGGGGCTGAGAGGCCCTGTCTGGGTGAGATTGAGATCCTCTACTTAAAGAAATTAAATCTTCTGCCAAAGAAAGCATTTGAGAACTAGAAGAGGGCCTGGATGTGGGGGGTTTAACAGGCACTGATTTAGTAGTCTTGGCTGCTTTAGCCCTGGCGAAGGCCTTAATGGACATGGCTGCTGGAGGCCTAGCAGCACCACGTGCTGGGGTAGAGACATCCAAGGGGATGGTGTCTGATAAGTCAACCACCGTAGTGGGCACAATTTCTGAGGTCGATTCAAGAGTTGTAGCAGGGGCCTCAGTTGTAAGAATAGGTTCAGCTGTACTTTGATCAGTTTTCTTGGTTTCGCCGAAACCGAGACACTCATGTTTGCTTTACCGTGGTTTCGGCCGAAACCGCGGACCGCGAGTGTCGGTCTTTATCTTTGCGTTTTTGGTAGATTGGGTAGTCGGAGGATCCGACGGCATAATGTACGCAAAATCAGTACCGAAAAACTGTTCTGCAAACTCCGACCGACGCCTAAGCGTTCGTCGGTTGAAAGAGGCACAGGCGAACAGGCTGCTACGTCGTGGGCTGGGCCTAAACAAGGCAGACAGTAAGAGTGGAAATCTTTATGAGGTATTTGTTTCCCACAGGTTAAACAATTGTTAACTTTTTCTGACATCGGCTGAGGCAAGAAAGAGTCCCCAACGGGTACTTAGCTTTAGAAGTCTTCGAAGTAGTATTCGGTAGAAGTAATCTCTGGATCCGACCGACCGGCACTTGCGAACAGCTTCTGCTTCGCGCCAGCGGCAAGAAAGACTGGGGAAAATGGCGTCGGCTGATGCTTTTATACCCGAAGACCAACAGAGATGACGTCGGGTGGAGTGCGACATCAGCCGAAGCCGGACCCGGACTTTGGAATCCGGCCGACTGCAGGGCTGCCTGACGACAGGACAACCCACTTGTTATGACTGCAGATGCATCCATGAAGGACATTCTTAGTTACCTATGCACGTCCAAAAAAATGCAAAAAGGGATTCATCTTTGTTGGACCAATTGGAAAAAAACACAGGAAGATGAATGTAGCTGTTAACATTATTCTCGGAAACTACTTTATGTAAAAAGGGAAGGGTTCATACACAGAGAAAACTAGAGAAACTAAGGAGGGAAGAATCAGGTGCTTGCAATTCTGAAACCCTTTTGGCAGTGGTTATCGCCACTCCAAACTAAGTTTTCCAAGATAAAAGCTTCAAATCTGAGGAGGCTGAAGGTTCAAAAGGGGGCTAGTTAGAACATGTAAATGCAGATCTCCCAGGGAGACCGGATCCCATACTGGTGGATGACGAAGAAAAGCACATTTATGAAAGACCTTGCAAATCTTGACAGCAGCCAAGGGCATACTATCTCTATCAATATAAAAGTTCGGAATGACCGATAACTGTACTTTGATAGTACTGATGCTACAGCCTAACCTGAACAACTCCAAGGGGTCAAGGAAGGGATCAAGTCCCTAAGCCTCCAACCACAAAACAAACCTCTTCCATTTACTGGTATACCACTTTTCTAGTGGATTCTTTCTAAGAGGCGGACTGCATATGAACTACTGCTCGAGAAATCTTGAATTTCTTGGCCAATGAGGGAAATGCAGGAATCATTCATTCAACTAGATCCTGAATGGAATCACACACCCAAGTGGAGTGCTTCAGAGGAGGCCAAAGGAAGCAAAAGCACACTTAGTGAGGCCAAAAGGGGGTGATGAGGATCACTGAGGCTCTGTGAAGAGACCCAGGGGCCAAGCAAACGTCAGAGCATCCCTGGGTGCCTGTCCTGGAGGGAGAACAATGGCATAATAGCTAAAGCACTTGGCGTTGGGGTATTGGGCAGGGACACAAACAGATAGCAATATAGAATGCCCCACTGCTGAAAAGTCCAAGCTGCCACTGTTGGCTTTAGGGACCACCTGTGAGGCAATAAGATGCGCCTGCTGAGGCTGCTGCCCAGAATGCTGGATTTCCCTGGGATATCTGATGCTACCAGAAACTGCTGAGAGAAGATCATCCACTTGCCAAATCCTCATGGCCTTCAGCCAAACAGGGTAAGAATAAGTTTCACCCATTTTTGTTGAGATATCAGACGACAGACATGTTGTCCATCTGTACCACAATCACACCTCTGGAGAGGTCGTCATGAAATGCTAGGACCTCTCTCATCATCAGAACGCTGATGTGAATGTGAGCCTCTGTGGAAGACAAAGACCCATGAACTGCCCTCCCTCTGAAATGCCCCCCACCCACCCACCCCAGGAGGAGGGCATCTCTGGTGACCATGGCCGAAGAAGGCGGCATTAGAAATGGTCTCCCTTGAACCACTAAGAGACAGTAACCACCACCACTGAAATCTGCTCATGACATGCTCTCATCAGCCATATAGGGAAATCCAATGGGTGCATTTGGAGGGAGCACTGAACTGCCATAGTCCACTGCAGGGTCCTCATGACATCTGTCTAAAGGGACCGGTCCTATCAATCCTACCATATGACACAACAGTCTTAGAAAAGCATTAGCCAGAGGTTTTTGAGTTGCAAGCACTGCCATGGCCTCAGCCAGAAGACTGAAAACTCTGGAGCTTGGGAGCCTGGCAATTTGATAGACCATGTGCAGATGACATCCTATGAACTCTTAAGACTTCTACAAGCTGAAGGCTCGATTGGGGGGGGGGGGGGTTGACTATAATGCCCAAGTTGTTGCATAGTTGGAGAAAGGAATCCTTGGCTGAGATAAACAATGCCACTGTGGGGGTGTAGGGAGCCAATTGTCCAGGTATGGGAAGACCTGAAATCCTTGCAGCCGGAGCCAGGCTGTGACTACTGCCATGCACTTGACAAACACCAGGGGTTGTAGTGAGACCAAATGGGAGGTCCCTGAACGGACAAAGATTGGCTCCTAGTCAGAAGTGAAGAAACCTCTGGGAACACAAACCTTGTTTTGATGTGATGACAGGTGCCCTTCAGGTCTGTTAAGTACATCCAATAGTCCTTTCTCAGAAGAAGTAATACGGACTGCACTGTGACCATCTGGAACTCGGTCTTTTTTGATTAACTTGTTTAGCTTGCCGAAGTCCAAGATTTGTCTGAGGTCCTTTGTTTTCTTTCGTACTAAAACGGATCTAGAATAGTCCCCGGACACTACCTGGTCTGGTGGGACCTCTTGAATGACTCAATTTGAAAGCAGCTTTTGGATCTCTGCCACTGCACAAAGTCTCTGATGAAGAGGAACATCTGCAAGACATTTTGGGAGACATTTTCAAATTCCTATAAAGTGAATGACATAACCTTTGAATATGACTCTCAACACCCAGGTGTCTGAGGTGAAGGCCTCCCAAGCTTTGGGGTGGAGAGCTAAATGACCCTCAATTGTTTCCTGAGGTAAACAGCCAAGCAAGCCTTCAGGATTGCTGAAAGGACCCAACAGAAAAACCCCGCTGAAGCCCTGATTCTGCAGACCACCTCTGCCCCTCTGGTGGCATCTGTTAGGATCCCTCCCTGCTCTCTGAAGGAACCTTCCCGGGGAGCATCCTGGGAAGAGAAAATACAGTTGTGTACACGCCATAAATGTAAATGTTAGTGTGTATTCACTGTTGCACTCCTGACTTGTGGGATCTCCCTCCATGTAAGCCCTAGGCCTGCCTAACGGACAATAATTGCCCCTCCTTCTGAAGCCAGAGTACACCATATCTAATGACACTACATTTGGGTATAAAGGGAGTCAGCCATCTCAATGACCTCAGTACGAGACCCCCCTAGTGTGTCCTTACGGTCAGGAGTCTGGGATGCTGTATTCCAGGAACAAGTCAGGAGGAGGAAAAGGGCCACCCCTGACTGAGAAGGTGAATGTCCTATCCTAACCCATAGGTCAGAGGGGAAAGAGGGAGGGAAAGAATATTGCAACAGTGAATGCACTTGAACATCTCCATTTACGGTAAGTGTACACAAATGTAGAACATTCTTTGTTTTCACTGCTGCAGTCCTGACTTGTGGGAGGATTCTCAAAGCTGAAAAGGAAGGTGCTTGGAAAGATTAAGGAGAAGTGAGGATGCCCTGCAAAACAGCAGTGGCAAAACCTACTCTAGGACTTGGAAAAGGTAGAAAGATGGTACTATTTAGTGAAGGTATGCAAAGGACCAAGTACCTGCTTCTAAAATGCTATTGGTGGCCACCCTTTTAAGAAAACAGTAGAGGTAGCCTCACAGCATCAGGAGGGTTCATACCATGACAGCTGTAACAAAAGGAGATACAGTGGGAGATCCAATTAGAAATAGTTTGTTCTGAAACTGATCTCGCCTCAGAGTTACTGGCAAAGGACACAGAAAGTAGGTCCGATTTCCTGATATTCTTGGTTCTGACCAAGTAGTAGCACAATTACCTTTGCACATCTAAAGAATTGAGTATCCTTTCTCCCTTTCTCTGTGGGTTAGGAAAGAATGTAGGTAAATGTATGGTCTGGTTTAAAGAAGTCTCTGCCACCACCAAGGGCATAAAGGAAGGGTGTGTCCTAAGAGTCAGTCTGAATGGGTGGAAAATGATGAATGCTTACACACACAAGAACCTGAAGCTCTGATACCCTTTTGGCTAAGGTAATGAGCAGGAAGGTTGTCTTCCAGGTAAGGAATTTCATATCAGTGTAAGCCGCTGGTTCAAAAGGTGGAATGATGAACTTCGACAGAATGAAGTTGAGGAGGCCTGATGTGGGCAACCCCTCTTAGAAACTGCTTCATGAAGGGATGTGAAGACAGTGGAGGTTGAGAGGGTAGATAGAGAAAAATAGCTGAAGCACGGATTTTTATAGAGGAGTAGGGAAACCTTTTTAAAAAAAGGCTAGAGAAGTATGACAGGATAAAAAGGCATCTGAGCTTGATGAAGATTTTGGCCCTTCTGTCTGCACCAAAGAATGAATCTTTTCCACTTGGCGGAATAAGTCTCCCTAATGTTGGGTTTCTTGGCCTCTTTTAGAATGCCCAGGACCTGCTCGTCGAGGAGCGACAACTTCAACAGGATCAACATATCATCCAAGCTGTCAATTTGAGTGTGTGCAGCATGTGGTTTATTACTGTGTCTTTGTTCTGCGTTAGCAGGTCCACTCTCTGTGGCAGCTGCCATGGCTCCCTGTTGGTAAGTCTGAGTAACAGAGGATACCAGTACTGTCTCAGCCAGTATGGGTCTATCAAAATTACTCTTGGCATCTCTGCATTATTTTCAGCAACAATCTAAGCAGCAGAAGTCTAGGAGAGAAGGCATAAAGGAATAGGCCGGTCCAATGAAAATAAAAGGCATCTCATTTTGTCCCTGGAGCAAAACTTTTTCAAATGAGCATTTGTTTTGCAGGCACAAAGGTCTATCTGTGGAATTCCCCCATTTTTTGGCTACACTGAGAAATGCTTCCCAATGCAGTTGCCACTAGTGGGGGGTCTGACTGGCTCCTGCTGAGGTGATCCACTAGTTGATTGATTACTCCTGGTAGGTACTGCCATGAGGCACAGCCCTAGGGAGTTTGCTGTTTCCCCAAAGATCCATGACTAGATGACAAGGGGAGTAAGAGTGGGTCCCACTCTGCTTGTTTATGCATCACATAACTGTGGTATTGTTCGTCTTCACCAGGATGACCCCAGGTTTCCATTTCTTTTCGAAAACAATCAGGCCTTTTTGGACTGCCATTAGATTTTTTAGGTTGATGTGTTTGTTTTTGAACTTGGGAGTCCCATTTTCCTTGAGTCTCAATGTTGTTGAAGTGGGCTTCCTAGACTATTTCAGATGCATCTGCTGTCAAAGTCTGGTCCTGTGGGTCGAACCTAAAGGGAAGGCCTGGACAGCAGCAGCATGCCTGGGTCCAACAGGCAAACTCTTTCCTGAGGCAGGGAAGTAGTTTTATTCTGAAAGTGAGAGACTGTGAATGTTGGCACCACACATTCTTGAGATACCACTGCAGTTACCTCATAAGCAGTCTAACCAGGGGGGTCATGAGAATGCAAGAGGCCATGTAGCCCTGGGCCCTGAGATACTGTGAGGTATTTCTTTTCCGAGATCCTTCGGAAGTAAAGGTTTAGGAAGATGACCTTATCCGGAGGAAAGAAAGCCTGCTGAAGAGCTGAGTCCTGCAAGTCTCCTAGAAACACAATTTTCCTTGCGGCGTTTGTTTGAGATTTTGTATATTGAAGGTGAACCCCACTGAGATTGAGTGTCAAGCATAAAGCAGGTCTGCTTTCAGCTTTTCTAGGCTTGTTGCCTGAATGAGGCAATCGTCTAAGGATAAATCTGAATTCACTTTGCCCTGCTATCACTGGGGCTAGGCATTTTATGAAGACCTTGGGTGCAGTAGATAAGTCAAAGGGCAGAGCACCGAACTGACAGTGCATCACACCAACTGGAGTAAGAGTCTACTAATACCAAATAACGTTGACCATTCCACTCAAAGATGTCAGTGGCTACTGTTAACCAAGGTAGTTCAGGAATCTGGTTTAGGTGAAGTGGTTCCTTCTCCTGGTGTTGTTTTGTACTATTACACATGGAACAAGATGAAAGTGCTCTCTCAATGTCTTCTGACATAGAAGGCCAAAATACTAGACTATGCACCTTTCTTTTTGTAGAGTCGGTTCATGGGTGACCACAATGCGAGACAGTAATGTACTCTTGTTGCAAAACCTTTGGAACAATTACTTTCGGACCTTTCATAATGATACCATTCTCAGACAAAACCTCATCTCTGTATGGAAACTAAGGTTGCACTTCTTGAGGTAAATTAGATTGCTTTGATGGCCATCCTTGACTGATAAAGTGGTTGAGCCTTTGTAAAACTGGATCTGTGGCTGCGTGATCTCTCAGCTCATTGAGACACATGGGAGAAAAATTATTCACTTCGATGACTTGAAAATCAACGTTCTCATTCTTGTGCTATTCAGTGGTGTTTCTGGGCGATCTGGACAATGTACTGGCAAAATAAAGAAGTTTGCCTTTCTTGTAGACAAGAATGAATTTATATTTTTGCAATCTCAGCATCATGTTTTGCAGTCTGGCTACAGCAAAATGCATAGGCTTCCTTAAGATCGTGACTAGAGGTTGGCGGTCTACTTCGATCTGGATAGGTCTACCAGAAACATAATCATGGAACTTTGAACATGCAAACACAAATTTCAAAAATATGGCATATAAAATATGCCAAAAATATGGCAATATAAAGGAATTCCCAATACTATTCTAGCATGTCAAAAGGTCAGTTGTCAATCTCCTCTCCAGTCCAGCTGGTGAATCTGGGAATCTTGAGACAATGTTACAACTGCCTCATGTACAGAGACAACCCTCTCCTCCTCCCAACAAATTCCAACACATGCGAGAGATGCAACAATATAGCCAAACTGGAGGCTAAGCTCTCTCAACTCAGTACTGGCATAACCAGTCAGGAGGAGAAGGAAACCACACTCACTACAATTCCAGTCTCACAAAGACCTACCATGACAGCAAACCAAAAACAAACATACAAAAACATACTTGGAGGCTCTAAATAAAAATATGCCTAAGCAGCAGAGACCTCCAAAGCAGACACCCAAGCAACCGCTACCCCAAAACAAAACACGTGCAACACATAGCTCACAAAGCCAGTGTGCTGAACAGTCACAGCCCTTAAGGCTAAACAACACACCTGATACACTTGTAATAGGTGACTCTATCGTCAAGCACACTGACGTCCCACTCACCAGGCTGAACAAGGAGAAGGTCACGGTGAGCTGCCGGTCAGGCACTAGGATCCACCACATAACACAAGCACTCAGGTCACTCCAAGGCAAGTACAAATATGACTCAGTCATTGTCCATGCTGGTGTGAATGACCTGAGATGTACCTCCCTGGACTACATGAAGAGAGACAGAGGAGCTCTCTGAGCATGTAGCCCAGGCCGGTATGACCCTGACCTTGAGTAGCATCTTACCCTCACCAAGAATGATGCCACAATATGAAGACAAGATGATCAATTTCAACAACTGGCTTAAATATTGGTGTCATTCAAAGGGGATACAATGCCTGTCAGCCTGGGATGACATGCTCGACAAGCCACGATACTTCGCTAGGGACGGCTTGCACCTGTCACCCCTGGGCTTTTGGATATTGGAAAAGGCTCTTGCTACCCCCATAGTGCCTTTTTTAGGCAAGGCTCAAAAGACAAACCCACCACCATAGGTATCACAAGGGATAAGAAACTAAGAGTAATGCTACTCAACGCCAGAAGTCTAAACCTCAAGATGCACGCTCTCAAAACTCTCCTTAGCATGGAGAACATCAATATCTGTGCAGTAACAGAAACCTGATTCAAGGCTCCCGAGAGCACCCCAGCACTACCAGGTTATACCTCATACCATGCTTTACGGCCCAAAAACTTGGACCGAACCACAAAAGGAGGGGGAGTATCAATATTCGTCAAAGATACCCACACCTCCAGGTTGGTGGCACAGCACGAATCATCAGAGACTATCCATGTGCAACTAACAGTGGGTAAAACTGCCTTCCAGTTTATAGCCTGCTACAGACCACCCTCCCAAACCCAGGAACCCCACTCGGCCTTCCTGAGAACACTGGAAAATATGAAAGCCTCTCCAAACACCATTATATTGGGCGACTTCAACTACCCAAACATAGACTGGGAGCATTACTCTAGCTCCAACACCCTAGCCCAAAGGTTCCTAGAATTTATAAACTCAAATGCTATGGAACAACTTGTTACCACTCCCACAAGAGGGGAAAACATACTGGACCTGATCATCACCAACATGGGGACTCTATGCTCCAGACCAGAAGTGTATCCCTCACTGGTAAGATCAGACCATAAACTAATCTCACTGGATATTCACATCCCGACCCCACCCTCTGCCCAGAAAACCACAGTGAAAAACTTCTCTAAAGCAAATTTCACACTCCTCAAAACTGAGGTGGAATCCTTCAAAGCCCCCGGGCCTGTGGAAAATACGGCCCAGACCACAAAATCCTTTATAAACGCATTCCATGAACACCTTCAAGAATGCATGGATCATGCAATCCCAAATAAAACCAAAACCCAATCCTCCAAAGGCAGAAGTCCTGTCTGGTGGACCCCAGCCATAAACAAACTTTACAATAGAAGGAGGAAGCTACTACATGATAGAGCAAAATCTCAAAAAGGGAAAGCATCTCTGATCAGTATTGGCAAAAAACTACAGGCACTCATAAAATCATCTAAGGCCAGCTTCGAGAGAAAAACTGCACAGGACACTAAGGATAATCACAAGGCTTTCTTTAGTTATGTTAGGAACCTGGGTGGGAATTCCCAGATATGCTCAGAATTATTCCAAAATGACAAAAAATACACCGAACCCACATACACTGCCAACATCCTAGCTGACATGTTCAGCGCAAACTCCCCCCCCCCTTCCCACCAAAAGAGCTAATATCTATCCCAGCAGAGTGCTGCCCCCCTGACATCTCAGATGCTCAGGTAAGAGCCGCCCTCTCCAAAGCAAAAAACACGGCATCAATGGGACCAGACGGTGTCCCGGGCTGCGTCCTACATGAACTCCAATAAGAGCTAAACCCAAACATAAAATAAGAAGTTATGTACTCACCATAACGTTCCATCTGAGAAGGTACACTTCATTTGTCAGCAACCTTTGGGAATCAGATCCGACCTCGGATCTGAGCCGGCAGTTTTCAATAGCTTTAGATCGGAGCTCCAAGCTCCTCCCCCTACCCATAATCCCCTGCCAGCCCTGACTGACCTCAGATCAAGTTTGCCCAGCAGCAGAAAAGTACAGTTTTGTACCTACCATAAATGTAGATGTTCGAGTGCTAATACAGCTGCAGTCATAACAGATGGGTTCTCCTGCCGTCAGGCGGGTCCTCGGTCGGCCGAATTCCAAAGTCTAGGTCCGGCGTCGGTTGTCGTCGCTTCTTCCCTGACATCAGTGCGCCAGGGGTATAAAAGAACCAGCTGACGCCATTTTCTTCAATTTTTCTTGCCCCAGATGTCAGGTGCCCCCAGAAGGAAGGCAATACATAAATTTATGTAATAAAGCAATGCAATATATTCAAAATACAGCAGTTGCAAGCAAATACACCATAAACGAATACCCCAATCAGGTTGTATGAGGAGGTGTTAGCCAATAGGCCTGTCCCAAGAGGGGAAGGAGGGGGGGAAACCTGGACTGCAGCTGTATTAGTACTCGAACATCTACATTTATGGTAGGTACAAAACTGTACTATGTTCATCGTGCATACAGCTGCAGTCATAACAGATGGGTAGAATCCCAAAGCTAAGAAAGGGGTGGAAGTCACTAGGTGGAACTAGGAGGAGCCAGGATGCCCTGCAAGACTGCAGTGGCAAAGCCTGCTCTAGTTTTGGAGTATAATGGTAGGTGGTAGTGCTTGGAGAAGGTATGCACAGAACTCCAAGTGGCTGCTTCCAAGATATCTTTGGTAGGAACTCCTCTGAGGAAAGCTGCAGAGGTAGCTGTGGCCCTTGTGGAGTGAGATTTGATGCCTGCAGGTACAGTTTTACCATGAAAAGAGTAACAAAAGCGTATGCAGTGGGCTATCCATTTTATGCAGTGGGCTATCCATTTTGAGATTGTCTGTTTGGAAATTGGCTTCCCTTGAGCTCCTATAGCATAGGACACAAAGAGCTATTCTGTTTTTCTGAAAGGCTTTGTTCTGTCCAAATAATAACGCAGCTGTCTGTGGATGTCCAAGGAATGTAGTAGTCTCTCCCCTTTGTTTTGAGGATTAGGGTAAAAAGTAGGTAAGTGGATAGCCTGATTCAAAGCTACCCTGGATACCACCTTTGGCATAAAGGACGGGTTGGTTCGTAAGGAAACTCTGTCCTGATGGAAGATGATAAAAGGCTGCACAGCCATGAGGGCTTGTAGTTCCGATACCCTGTGAGCTGAGGCGATAGCCAGAAGAAAAGCTGTTTTCCAGGACAAATACTGCAAATCTGTTGAGGCAGCTGGCTCAAAGGGAGGCAAGGTCAGCTTTTCTAGAATGAAATTGAGATCCCAAGCAGGTATTGGTTGTTTCCTTGGGGGCTTTATATTCTTAGCCCCTCTTAGGAACTGTCTTAAGAGGGGGTGAGAGAATAAAGGTGGATCAGTGTTGTATTCTGCAGAAATGGCTGAGGGATGGATTTTGATGGAGGAAAATGAAAGTCCACTGCTTAGCAGCTCAGCTAAATACTGTAATATTTGAGGTAAATTCAGTTTTCCAGGATTCTGGCCCTTTTTCTCATTCCAGGCACAAAACCATTTCCATTTTGCGGAGTAAGCTTTTCTAGTAGACGGCCTTCTGGCCTCCAAAATGACATACTGCACCTCTTTGGAGAGTAGGTTCTGTTGTAATGTTAAGGAATCTTCCATGCGGCCAGATTGAGTGTTTTCAGCTGACTGTGAAGAGTTTTGAAGCTGTGCTGAGTCAGAAGAAGAGGCATTAGAGGTAGGGTCCATGGTGGGGAATGAGTCAGACTCCTCAGGAGTGGGTACCAGTGCTGTCTTGGCCAGTCTGGAGCAATGAGAATCATCTTTGGTCTGTCTGCTCTGGTTTTTAATAGAACTTTGGGCAGCAGAGGAAGAGGCGAAAAGGCATAAACTTTCATTGTTGTCCAACTGAAAGAAAAAGTGTCCACTCTCCAGGCCTGTGGATGAAAAGTCCTTGAGCAGAATTTTGTCAATTGGTGATTTTGGTGGGAGGCAAAGAGATCTATGTCTGGCCTTCCCCATGCTTGTATTATCTCTGTAAAAACTTGAGGATGCAACTTCCATTTGTGTGGATCTGTCATATTTCTGCTTAGGTTGTCTGCCAGCGTGTTTTCCTTGCCTGGCAAGTACTGTGCTTGAAGTTCGATTTGTAATTCCAGAGCCGTGTTCCAAAGTGACATGGCTAGCCTGCATAGGGGGTATGAATGGGTTCCTCCATGTTTGTTTATGTACCACATTACTGTGGTGTTGTCTGTCCTTATCAATAGGTGACCTGGAAGCAGAAGGTCTTTGAAAGCTATAACAGCATTTATTACTGCTAGCATTTCCTTTTGATTGATGTGAAGGTCCTTTTCTTTTTGGGACCATTTGCCCTGAATGCACCGATCTGTCATGTGCGCCCCCCAGGCGTAGTCCGAGGCGTCTGTAGTGATGACTTGATTTGTTTGAGGCTTGCAGAATGGGAGACCTGTGTTTGTTTGGCATGCTTGAGCCCACCACAGAAATTCCTTTTGAAGACATGGAATTAGTGGTATTATTGTTTCCAAACTGTGGCTGTGTTGAGACCACAGGTTTTTCAGGTACCATTGCAGTTTCCTCATATGCAGCTTTGCACATGGGATTAGTAGGATGCAAGATGCCATGAACCCCAGAGCCTGCAGGATTTTACTTGCAGTCAGCCTGGTGAAATTTGCTAGTTTTCTTAAGTACTGAGTTAGTTGCCCCTGTTTCTCTGGCATGAGGTAAGCCATCTGGGTGTTTGTGTCCAAGTTGGCACCCAGGAAAATGATTTTCTGAGAGGGTATTAGCCTTGATTTCTTTTTGTTGACTGTGTATCCCAGAGAATTCAACAACATTATTACAAAAGCCAGATGTTTCAGAAGTATGTGCTTGCTGTCCGCTTGGATCAGGCAGTCGTCCAAATATGGGTATATTTGTATCCCTTGAAGTCTGCAGTAGGCAATTACTGATGCCAGGCATTTCGTGAATACTCTGGGCGCAGTAGATAAGCCAAAGGGCAATGCAGAGAATTGATAATGGGTTGAACCTGCAAGAAATCTGAGGTATCTTCTGCAATTTTGTCTGACTGGGACATGCAGGTATGCCTCCTTGAGGACCAATGTTACCAGCCAAGACTCCTTGCCCAGCATGGGAAGAAGCTGCTGTAATGTGAGCATCTTGAATTTTGGTACGAGTAAAAATGTGTTTAGGATGGATAGGTCCAAAATAGGTCTCCAATCTTTTCCCTTCCTTGGTACCAGGAATAGTCTGGAATAAAAACCTTGACCTTGTCCTTGAGTAGGTACCTCTTGAATAGCTTTCATGTCCATGAGATCTGAAATTTGTCTTTGTGCCTCTGCCCTTTGATTGTGTGGCAGGTTTGGCATGCCTCTCATTTTTGGAAGGGTGTGAAAATGGAATCTGTAGCCTCTGTTTATAATGTCCAGGATCCATTTGTCTTTTGTGACAATATGCCAATTTTTTCGAAAATAATGCCAGTTTTCTACTTAAGGGTGCTGCCATTTGAGCCTTGCTTGGCATGCAAAGGGGAAAGTCACTGGGCTTGCTTTCTGAATGGCTGCGAACTATCCTCACCACCTCTTTGTGTAGGAGCTTGCCATTGTCTGCCTCTAAACGATCCTTGAGATTGCCCTCTGCCCCTCGGGCGCCTGTATCTACCTCTGTATCTACCTCTAGGACCAATTTTTGGAAGGCCAATTTCTACTGAAACGTGGAGGTTGTACCTGTAGAAAATCTTTCACTGTTTGCATTGATTATTAAATCATATATAAAGCTGATAGAAAGTGTATAGTCATCCCCTTTGGCAAAAACAAAGTGCCCACAAATTACCACACAGGTGGTAATCCATTAAGTACAGAAGTAATTAGGGACCTGGGGACCCAAGTTGATAGCAATCTCTCATTTGACAACCACGTGGCCAAAGTGGTTAGAAAAACATTTTATATAGCCCACCTAATCATGAAGGGATTCACATCCAGATCAGGGGAGGTCATCGTGTCTCTTTACTCATCCCTCATCAGGCCCATAATTGAGTACAATGCCCCTTTTGGGATGTACCTTACCAGACACCTGCAGCAACTGGAAAGACCCCAAAAGTACCTCACCAAGAGGATCAAAGGGCTCAAACAGATGCCGTATGCTGCCCGGTTAAAGAAACTCTAGCTCTACTCAGTGGCATACCGCCTGCTCAGAGGCAATCTGTGCCTGACGTATAAAGCCATGTCCAACCCGGAATTAATGGACATGCTGCACCTCAGAAAATCCAAATCCCATCGAGCTCTGGCTCGAGAGACTTGAACCTCAGCACTGAAATAAATAGGACATGCTGGAGGGACAGATTCATAACCCAGAGGCTCCCTTCACTCTGGAATAAAATCACAGTCCAGGTTAGGCAGAGTCCCTCATTGACTGGCTTCAAGAGGAATCTTGATGAGTGGATGGGAGATCGTAGGTTTACCCCGGGTATCACTTCTGTGTCACTGTTAGACAGAGGCACAGTATACTAACCTCAAAAAAGGGCATAGTAAAATTTAAAATGGGTGGCGAAAGCCAAACACACTCTGGCTAGGCTTATAAATGCCCTAGGGCAGATAGCCTAGTATGAACCTATGAACATTTGAGTCATTTTTATTTGATGGCCTCTAACATATTCAACAAACCACTGCAAGTGTCTTTATTGGACTGTTATAAGTTGTACCTGCCTAAAGAAAAATATCCGTCACTTCAGGAACGTGCCCTGTTCATGACATTTCTGTTGGGGAGTATGTACATTTGCAAGCAATTTTTTTCTCGTATGAAATATGCAAAAAATAAAATCAGAACGAAAATTTCAGATGAGCATCTTGAAAATACTCTTCGCATCGCCACTACCGCTATAAAAACCGATATAGACGCAATAGTATCAAAAAGACAGGCTCAGTGACCACGTTAAAAAGGTTATGCTCATAATGTTTATTACACAAAAGGACAATCTTGACTTGACAACCTGAACCTCCTGATATGGACACTTTAAGAAAGTATAACAAGAACTATGACCAATGTGTTTGAATTCTGCAAAGGTCTGTGCCTGGCTACACCCTTGTGAACAAGTTTCATGTATAAACATTGCCACTGCTAATAAAGTCAGTTATTTGTTGAAATTTGTGAAAAGAAAAACACTGGAAGACCCCTTTCAAAATTTCAGCAAACACTGGGAAACAACTCAAGTTGGAGATGTATAGTAATCTAAGGAAGAAGTACAAAAAAGTGTCATCTGATGATGCTATGCCTCATTGAGTGGATCTGTACAAGTCATCAGCTGAAATGTGTACTCATGCATATTGGAGAGGCAACGGCAAAAAAGCAGGTGTGAGATAACCTTGTGAAATTGGAGTGTGTTGTCGCATATTATCTCATGTTCTTTGTGGCTCTGTAGTAAGTGGGTGAACCAAAGTTGAATGTGTTCTACCATCTGTTAGTCAGTGGAACAAATGTACAAATACAAATTGTTCATTTTTTAAGAAGTAAAGGTCTCATCACTGCTGCAAGCTGTGCATCACCACTGAGGCACCTTTTCACCTTCAGACCAGCCTCAGCAGACGGCAGTGCAAAAGCAACAAATCTTGCCAGTGCCAGATGTAGCCATGTCTTGAATAATTTCAGGGGCAGATTCCAAAGCTAGAATTGTGCCTTTCCAAAGGGGTGCTAGTTTGAGAATACAACTGATGAACCTTCTATCATCTTCAGACCAGCCTCACCAAACAGCAGTGCAAAAGCAACAAACCTTGCCAGTGCCAGATGTAGTCATGTCTTGAATAATTTCAGGGACAGATTCCAAAGCTAGAAATGTGCCTTTCCAAAGGGGTGCTCAGTTTGAGAATACCACTGATGAACCTTCTTTCATCTTCAGACCAGCCTCAGCAGACAGCAGTGCAAAAGCAACAAATCTTGCCAGCGCCAGATGTAGTCATGTCTTGAATAATTTCAGGGACAGATTCCAAAGCTAGAAATGCGTCTTTCCAAAGGGGTGCTCAGTTTGAGAATACACCTGATGAACCTTTTTCCATCTTTAGACCAGCCTCAGTAGACAGCAGTGCAAAAGCAACAAATCTTGCCAGTGCCAGATGTAGTCATGTCTTGAATAATTTCAGGGACAGATTCCAAAGCTAGAAATGTGGCGACATACCTACTGCAATGGAACTTGAAACAGAAGAATACATGAGTGCTTTGGATGACATATGGACATTAAGATAAGAAACCAGCAAAATCAGAGGTATGATCTCATACAAATTGAAGGGGTCGTACCCGTTTATTTGTAAAAAAAAAAAAAAAAAAAAAAAAAAAAATAATAATAATAATAATTAAGATGTTAGAGTTAATAAGAAGTTATGTACCTACCATAACGTTCCATGTTAGTTGTCTTCTCTCGCCTTCTTTCTTGCTTGATGGGTTCGGAGCCGATCCTCGGCTCCGACTCGGCACTTGCTTTAGCTCGAGAACTCCTTTTACCAGCTCGAGGCAGCCCCATATCCCATGATGCAAGGCAGTAAGTACCCAGATCTCGTTTGTTGACAAAGGGCAATAACACCAAGCATAAAATACTTCCCAAAGGAAGAAGAAACTTACAGATGGAAAAAGGACCAGGTCTGAATGGTCTTTAGCATAATAGTTTCTTATACAAGGTCTGTCCAGGCCAGGCGGAAGGAGGGAGGGAAGAAAGAAGGCGAGAGAAGACAACTAACATGGAACGTTATGGTAGGTACATAACTTCTTAATGTTAAGTTGTCAATCTCGCCTTCATTCTTGCTTGATGGGACCGCGTCCCTAGCACCTCTATCCTGGGTGGCTCAATGGAACAAACTCTTGAGGACTGTAGAGCCAAAACTGGCTCTGTCCCTGGAGGCCAAGTCCAATTTGTAATGGGAAACAAAAGTGTGAGGAGTGGCCCAAGTGGCGCTGCACAAATAGTGTCCAAAGGCAGTCTAGCTTGAAAGGCTGTAGAAGTAGCTAAACTCCTAGTTGAATGTGCTTTAGGTTTTGAGCACAGCTGTTTTCCCCTGATCGTATAAATTTCAGTGATGACCAAGAAAGCCATCTGGACAAAGTCACTTTAGAAACAGGAAGGCCTTTTTATTATCTGCATAGGAAACAAAAGTTGATCAGATTTTCTAAATTTTTTGTTCTGTCCAAATAATATCTAAGCTGACGGTGGACGTCAAGATAATGTAGCTTTTGTTCAGCTCTATCTGAATAGTTAGGAAAAATACAGGGAGATCAATGGATTGATTCAGATTGTTTTGTGAAGCGGCCTTAGGTACAAAGGATGGATTAGTTCTCAAAGATACTCTGTCTTTGTGAAAAATCAAATAGGGGCGTCGAACCGAAAGAGCATGAAGTTCAGACACCCTCCTGGGAGATGTAATCGCCACTAGGAATAACGCTTTCCAAGAAAGATATTTTAGGAACAAGAAACAGCTGGCTCAAGGGGAAGAATCAAGGATGTCAGCACTAAATTTAGATCCCACTGAGGAGGAGGATTCCTGATTGGAGGCTTTAGTAGGAAAATTCCTTTCAAGAAGGCCCTGCAGAGCCTATGGGACATAATATTATGATCTGCTATCCCGACATGAAAATTAGAAATAGCAGCCAACTGAACTCTGACTGTGGAAGAAGAGGAGCCTGCATGAAAAATCTCTGCTAAAGTCCAGAACTGCCTGAACAGGGGCAGTAAAAGGATCAATATTTTGGGCCTTAGCCCAATAACAGAAACGTTTCCATTTGCTTGTGTAAATCCTCCTGGTAGAGGATTTTAGTGAAGCTACTATGATATCTCTAACTGGGTTAGAGATCAAAGGAAGCCTGGCTAAGGAAGGAAGTGGAGCAACCATGCTGTGAGGTTGAGAGAAGGGATTGACCGGTGCAGCTGACCAGATTGGTGAATCAGTAGATCTGGCACTGGGTCCAGATGCCACGGCTGCACCAAAAGGTGATGATGGAGGAACGGGAACCAAACTTGTCGAGGCCAGTAAGGGGCAATGAGAATCTATTTGGCTCTCAAAACGGTAGCTTTCTGGATCACCTGAGGGATCAGAGGAAATGGAGGGAAGGCATAAAGAAGTCCCTGGGGCCAATCCTGGGTCAGAGCGTCTCTGGGGGATGGCCTGATAGAGGGAAGAGGCTGAAGAAGTCTGGACATTTGCTGTTTTGGGGAGTAGCAAAAAGATCGCAACATGGACGACCCAATTCCAGAAAAATCTCTTCCGCTATGGATTGCTTGAGAGACCACTCGTGAGGCATGAGAATAGCTCTGCTCAATCTGTCCGCTATAATGTTGGTTTTCCCAGGGATATGCGTTGCTACCAGAAACCGATGAGAGGAGATCGCCCATTGCCATAGTCTGAGCTTCTCGACACAAGGGGTAGGACTTGGTTCCGCCCTGTTTGTTGATATACCAAACTACAGACATGTTGTCTGTGTGGACTGCAATTGTCCCTACGGGAAGAAAGTCGTTGAGGGCTTGCAAGGTTAAAAGCACTGCTCTCATCTCCAGGACATTTATGTGCAGATGGTACTCGAACGGTTGCCACGTCCCATGAACCATCCTGCCCTGATAATGGCCCCCCCACCCGATCAGGGAGGCATCCGTGGTGACAGTGGCTATCGGGGACGGAGGTACAAAGCACCTGCCTTGGTGAACCTGAGACGATGTGATCCACCAAGCAAGATGTTCTTTGCATGTTTGTGTCACCAGAATCTGGTGACGCATTGGGAGTTGCTGGTATGACCACTGTGTGAACAGCATCCACTGAAGGAGGCGCATGTAGAATCGAGCCAGGGGGAGAAGAGTAATGGCCGCAGCCATGAGACCTAATACCTTTAGAACCATTCTGGCCTGTACTTTCTTGCTGGCCAGAATGATCCTGACATGAGTCTGAATGTCTGAAACTCTTTGTTCTGTAAGGGTAGCTGACATCCGAACAGTGTTTAAGTTTGCGCCTATGAAGGTAATAGACTGGCAGGGCGATAAGGATGACTTTTCAAGTTGACTGAGATGCCCAAATGAGAACAAAGGTCTATTGTGTAATCCCTGGCTTGTATAAGCTGATGCCTGGTGGTGGCTGACAGGAGCCAGTCGTCGAGATACGGAAACACCTGGAATCCTTGACGTCTCAGGTGAGCCGTGACCACTGCCATGCATTTGGTGAACACTCTGGGGCTGTAGTGAGACCAAAGGGCAGGGCTCTGAACTGGAAATGACTGGACCCCAGCCGAAGCGGAGAAATCTCCTGGAGCGTCTGTGAATTTTGATGTGATAGTACGCATCCTGAAGATCTATTGAGCACATCCAGTTGTCCTTCTGTAAGAAGGGCAGAATTGACTGAAGAGTGACCATTCGGAATCTTGTCTTCCTGACAGACTTGTTGAGTCTGCTGAGATCCAATATTGGTCTCCAGTCTCCCGTCTTTTGGGGACCAAAAAGAACCTTGAGTAGATTCCGGCTCTGAATGGTCTATTGTAACTGGCTGAATGGCTCTTTTTGCAGTAGTTTTGCGATTTCTAACTCTGCAATCTCCCTTAGACCGGGTGGTACATCTGGAAGGGAACTTGAGGGGAAGCGACTTTCCTCGAAAGGAATTATGTAACCCTTGGATATGATCGACTGTACCCATCTCTCATGAGTGAGGGAATGCCAGGCTTCTGGGTACAGTGATAATCTTCCCGACTGCCTCCAAGGAGGGACAGCCGGGCAACACCTCAGGGATGCTGAAAGGGCTTATCAGAGAGAGGCTCCCTGTTTCCCTGGTTCTTCGGACCCCTTCTGCCTCTAGAGCGGCGTCTGTTGTTGTTACCTCCTCTGCCTCTAGGGGTAAACTGACCACGTGAATCCGGCGTGACTCCTTGGGATTTACGGAACCACATCTTCCCACCCTTCTGTCCTTTGGGATAAGGCCTAGAAGGGGTGGAAAAAAGGACTCCAACAGCAGAAAGAGTCTTGCCGTCCTGCTCACACCTGGTCAAGGTCTCCTTCACCTGAGGGCCAAACAAAGCTGACCCATCAAAGGGAGAATTTGTGAAGGACGCCTTAAAGGGATCCGCAAAATCACATAGCCGCATCCAGGCTTGGCGTCTAAGAGCCACACCTGTGCCTGCGGCTCTACTCGCTCCATCCGC
This sequence comes from Protopterus annectens, assembly GCF_019279795.1. NCBI lineage: Eukaryota > Metazoa > Chordata > Ceratodontiformes > Protopteridae > Protopterus > Protopterus annectens. Next base: position 714,568,701 of record NC_056741.1, on the reverse strand, counting down.
AGCATAAGATATTAGCCGCATGGAGGAGTTAGCAATGGAATTAAGGGTTCCTAGCTGCGAAGCAATCTTTTCTTGAGCCCCTGCAGCTGTAGGATCCTGAACTACTTCTCCAAGCTCGTTCAGGATATCTCTCTGGAGTCTGGTGAAGTGACAAAGATAATTCAGCGAACGCATAGCAAAGGTCGCTGAGGAAAACATCCGCTTGCCGTACCTATCCATGGTCCTAGAGTCCTTATTAGGAGGATGGACGGGCACGGAAGGATCTGCAAGTTCCTTTTTGGTGGCCGCAGCCACCACCATGGCATCAGCGGGGACACCCTTGGTAAGGAATTGTTTGTCACTAGGGGCAGTGATAAATTTAGAAGGCCTCCTAGGGACTGGCTCTACAGAGTCAGGAGCTGTCCACGCCTTCGTGCAATAACCTGCATAAGGGGTCGAAGGCGGAGACACCCAGGAGGTGGAGGGCCGAGATCCAAACGCCTCTAGGTATACTGACTCATCCTCAGAGGGATTGTTGGTGGGCCAGTTTCCCTCTGTTTTAGAAGTTCTAGGATGTCTGAAAAGGAGACATCCTCAGAGGGGATCTAGGGATCCCTCTGACTCATCAAAGTCAGTATCCGACGTGACAGACTCGGGAGTCTACATGCTTCCTCTTACAAGTCCTCTTCCTAGGAGGATCTCCCGAAACATCAGGAGAATCCTCGGAAGAGGGGAAATTCCCAATGGGGAAACCTGAGGCGGAGGATCTCTGGGTCCTGTAGCAAGAGAAGTGGCAGAGATGTCAACAGGTACAATAGAGGGAGGAGCTACGGGAAGAGACTGCTGACTGATACCAGTGGCCAGTACACTCTTCATCACCTCGAATGCTCCCTCCCAGGCAGGTCCGAGAGAACCCGCTCCAAGAGCTAGGAACCCAGGGGCCACCGAAGGGAAGTCTCCGAGGCAGATGTCGGAGCCGAGCTCACCAAGGCCGAGGCTCCAAGGGAAGAGCGGGCTCGGACAAGGGTCCGATGCCACTCACCCCTCGGAGGAGACCATGGAAGCCCGACCACGAATCCCTCTAAGGAAGAGGAGATAAGAGTAGGGGCTGAAGGAACAGAAGGGGTATCCGTCCTCCAGCCGTAGCAGTAACCATGCCCGAAGACTCCAACTCCAAGCTCTGGGGTAGAGTTGAAGGAGGAACTGTAACGGGGTGTGGACCAACAGTCGTCTGCTGAGACGGACTGTGTAGCATTTGGGCCAGTACCTGTGACTTGAGTAATCTACTGACCACTCTCTCTAGGTCATGATCTGACAACCTGGATGACCTTGAAGATCGGCTCCGATGGCTCTGTTCCGATAGAAGAGGCGAAGCCGGAGCCGAAAGTATCGGCTCCAAGGAAGGAGACCTCGACCTCTTCCTGGAATGGGCCATCGGAGCCGATACTACAGATCCTGTCGGCACCGACTTCTCGGAGCCGACAGAACGTCTCGATGTATCGGCTCCAGCCGGAGCCGATACAGCTACCAAAGTAACGGTGTCGGAGCCGATCGGAGCCGACACCGATGCCTGTGCCACATGGGTGTCGGAGCCGATCGGAGCCGACATCGAAGTGGTCAAAACAGATTCGGCACCGATAGCCATCGGCGCCGAAAGCTTTGTGGATCCAGAATCGGCTCCAGCCGGAGCCGATCTCGACTCAATACGAGTCGGAGCCGAGGCCGCAGGCTTAGAAACAGAAGCCTGGGCCTTGGCAGTTTTAGTTGATTTTTGTGGAGCCGACTTAGCCGGAGAGCCCTCCGGCTTAAGAAGACCCCTGAGAATCAACTTGTAACGTCTCTCCTGCAGGACTCTCTGGCTGAAGGAGTGACAAATAGCACAGGAGTCCTGCAGGTGAAGAGGGCCCAAACAATACAGGCAAGAAGTGTGACCGTCTGTCAGAGACATCTTCTGACAGCACGAGTCACACTTCTTAAAACCTGAAACCCTCTCCTTTGACATGGTGCCGAAACACACACACACAGACACACCAGTCAAAATTAAATTAAACAAAATACCAAGAGGTATTTGTATAAAAACACCAACACACACACCCTAACAGGGGGGGGGATGGGATAGGGAAAATTGACTAACAAAAAATTAAAGAGACAGGGATTTCTGTCAGAAAAAGGGTAGAAATAGATTTAAACTATCAAAAAATTAGTTTTAAACTAAAAGGGGCTTGAAAAATCACAAATGTGAACTACTTACCAGGAGCTGGTAAAGAGAAGACCTCCCAAGCGAAGCGGCAAACGAGATCTGGGTACTTACTGCCTTGCATCATGGGATATGGGGCTGCCTCGAGCTGGTAAAAGGAGTTCTCGAACTAAAGCAAGTGCCGAGTCGGAGCCGAGGATCGGCTCCGAACCCATCAAGCAAGAATGAAGGCGAGATTGACAACTTAACATCTGTTATTTTACGAATTAGAATGAGAATTTAATTTTAGGGCAAATATTATAGCAATAACCCACGCCTGGGTGTGGGTAATGCTGGATTTACCCACGGTTGGTGTGGTTTGGTCACGAGGACGAAGCCTAAGTGGCCAAACAAAGCCAACTGTGGGTAAATCCAGCATTACCCACACCCAGAAGTGGGTTATTGTTATTATACAATGACATTATTTAAGAAAAAAAAATAATTACTTTTCTTAAATAATAGCATTGTATAATGCCCTTTTTGCTGCCCTTCCGCAGCTGTCTGGTATTCTGCGGCAGTTCTGATGTACTGCGCATGCCTACACAGTACATCAGAGCTGTGGGCAAAAGCAACAGAGAAAGCAAGATCTCCATTGCTTTTTAAAAACTGTTTAGCTATGGTAAATGAGTTTAACATAGCGAGAGTTTTGAAAAAAGCAACGGAGAAAGCAGGATCTCTGTTGCTTTTTAAAAACTGTTTCGCTATGTTAAATGAGTTTAACATAGCGAGACAGCTTTAAAAAAAAGCAACGGAGAATCTCCGTTGCTTTTTTAAAGCTGTAGCGCTATGTTAAACTCGTTTAACATAGTGAGACAGTGTGAAGCAGCGGAGATCTTGCGTTCTCCGTTGCTGTAACAAAAAAAAAAAAGTTACAGTAATGGAAAAAGTCTGGGCAACCGGACCTTTTTCCATTACTATAACTGATTTACAACGTGCATGCTGACCAATCAGCGTGCACGTTTTTGAATATTAATGAGGGGTCCTTGTATAATAGGCATTTATTCATTGTTCAAATTCACTTACAATACAGCCAGGGGGTCAGATTTGGTTGCCCACGACAGCGGAACAGCTAACTATATGATATATTTTACATGCGGCCCCAAGACAGTTTCTGTTGACTCAATGCGGCCCCTGCAAGCGAAAAGGTTGGACACCCCTGTTCTAGATAGAGAAGTTTATGTTGATAATATGCAAACACACCTAAATAATGCTACTATTTACTGTGAGATTTCTCATACCTATGTGAAAGCTTTGATGGACAGGCTACAAGTACTATTGTTTGATCTGTTAACAGGAATGATTTCTGAGCAACTTTTTGAGCACTTTAAAACAGATTTTCCAGTAGTGCCAATAATTTATGGTTTGCCTAAAATCCATAAAGATTTAATGAACCCAACTATGCGGCCTATAGTATCTAGCCATGGATGGGCGACTGAGCCACTATCAATTTATATTGAAAAAATCTTGCATCCTATTTTAAATGAATGTACAACTGTTTTATTAGATACTAAGGAATTTTTAAATGACTTAAGTATACACCTTGAAGCGCTAGATGACCCATGTTGGCTAGTGACACTTGATATAGAGTCATTGTTTAGAGTGATCCCCCATACACGGGGGATAGAAAATGTTAGAGAATTACTTGTCAGGAGAGGCACTGAAAGCAATAAGATAAGACTAATTTGTGAATTATTGGAGGTAGTCCTAGAAAAAGTACAGTTTTGTACCTACCATAAATGTAGATGTCCGAACTGGATAGCATCTGCAGTCATAACAAGTGGGTTGTCCTGTCGTCAGGCAGCCCTGCAGTCGGCCGGATTCCAAAGTCCGGGTCCGGCTTCGGCTGATGTCGCACTCCACCCGACGTCATCTCTGTTGGTCTTCGGGTATAAAAGCATCAGCCAACGCCATTTTCCTCAGTGTTTCTTGCCCCAGATGCCAGTAGCCCTCTTGCAGGCTAAAATTTGGATAGATGCCAATGTTTCCAAATAGATAGAGGTAAACACAACAATAAGCATATATGTACATATATACAAACAAATACACCATAAAAGACTCCCCAACAGCTAGCTATTAGGAGGGTAAACACCCTAGGAGTACCACAGAGGGAAGGAGGGAGGTAATCCTGACTGCAGATGCTATCCAGTTCGGACATCTACATTTATGGTAGGTACAAAACTGTACTATGTCCTTCATGGATGCATCTGCAGTCATAACAAGTGGGTAGAATACCATAGCCAACTAGGGAGGAGGATAAAAGTAGATTATGGTGTGTTTAGGATCCCTTGCAGTACAGCAGTGGCAAACCCTGCTCGGGATCTGGAATATAGAGGCAAATTATAATGCTTGGCAAATGTATGCACGGAGGTCCAAGTAGCCGCCTCAATAATGTCTTTGGTTGCCACTCCTCGTAAGAAGGCTGTGGTAGTGGCTGTTGCTCTTGTAGAATGAGGTCTTATGTTCTGTGGAATTGGTTTTCCATGGAAGGAGTAACAGAATCGTATGCAATTTCCTATCCATTTGGAGATTGTCTGTTTGGAAATAGCTTTTCCTTCCCTTCCTGTTGCATAGGCTACAAAAAGTTGGTCAGTCTTTCTGCTATTTTTTGTTCTGTCCAAGTAGTAGCGTAGCTGTCTATGTACATCCAAGGTATGCAGTATTCTTTCCCCTCTGTTTTGTGGGTTGGGGAAGAAGGTAGGTAGGTGGATTGCCTGGTTTAAAGATACTCTGGATACCACCTTGGGCATAAATGTCGGATTAGTCCTCATGGACACTATCTTGGTGGAAGATTAGGAAGGGTTGCACTGCCATTAAGGCCTGTAGTTCTGAAACCCTCCTTGCTGAAGTAATTGCCAGTAGAAAAGCAGTTTTCCATGACAGGTGTTGTAGGTCTGCTGTTGCTGCTGGTTCAAAGGGTGATAGTGTCAACTTTTCTAGCACAAAGTTTAAATCCCAAGCTGGTAATGGTGGTTTCCTTGGAGGTTTTACATTCTTGATTCCTCTGAGGAACTGCCTGAGCAAAGGGTGCGAAAAACAGGTGGATCAAAGCTGTATTCTGCTGAAATAGCTGATGCATGTATCTTGATGGAGGAGTAGGACAGGCCTGAATGAAGAAGTTCGCCAGATACTCCAGAATGTTAGGCATATCTATGTTTGACACATCTTTTCCTCTTCGGTACTCCAAATGACAAACCTTTTCCATTTTCCAGCATAGTTCCTTCTTGTTGAAGGTCTGCGTGCTTCAAGAATAATGTCTTTAACTCTTTGGGAAAGTTCTGGATTAGCTGCTGCTATGTGATGTTCCATGCAGTCAGTTGCAGCGTTTTAGGTTTGGATGTATGATGCTGTAGTTGTTCTGAGTTAACATCAAAGGCATCAGGGCTATTGGCCACATATTGTTCCGAGACATGCTCTTCAGTAGTGGGTACCAGTGTTGTCTTGGCCAGTTTGGGGCTATCAGGATTATCCTTGGATGTTCTTCCTTGATTTTTAGTAGTACCTTGTGTATCAAAGGAAGAGGTGGGAATGCATATGCTGTTAGGCCTTTCCAGTTGAAGGAGAGTGAGTCCACTTTCCATGCTAGTGGGTGGAATGTCCTTGTGCAGAATTTTTGAGCTGGTGATTGAGAGGTGATGCGAATAGGTCTATCTGTGGCATTCCCCATTTCTTTGAGATGGTCTTGAAGATGTCCGGTGCAGCTTCCATTCGTGGGCATCCGAAGTGGTTCTGCTTAATATGTCTGCTAGGGTATTGTCTTTCCCTGGTACAAATATTGCCTGTAACTGGATGTTGTAGCTGAGTGCCAGGGTCCACAGCTCCAAGGTCATTCTGCATAGGGGTATGAATGAGTGCCTCCCTGTTTGTTGATGTACCACATGACTGTGGTGTTGTCTGTCCTTATCATCAACTGGCCCTCTTTGAGGAATGGTTTGAACTTTTGGATTGCCAGTTTTACTGCCAGCATTTCTTTTAGATTGATGTGCAGGTGAAGTTGATCCTGTGTCCACAATCCTTGCACGCATTTGTCCAGCATGTGGGCCCCCCATCCTAGGTCTGAAGCGTCTGTTGTGATGGTCTGGCTTGGTTGACATCTGCGAAAGGGTAGGCCTGGGTTTGACTGGCCTGCCTGAGCCCACCATAGGAATTCCTGTTTTAAGCATGGAATTACTGGGATTTCTGTTTCTAGACTGTGTCTGTGTTGGGACCATAAATTCTTTAGGTACCACTGTAGTTTCCTCATATGTAGTCTGGCAAATGGGACCAAGATTATGCATGATGCCATGAAGCCCAAGGCCTGCAGAAATTTTCTTGCTGTTAACTTGTTCAGTTTTGTTAGTGCCAAGAAGTAAAGAGGAAGTTCTTTTTGTTTTTCTGTAGTCAGGAATGCCATTTGTTGTACTGTGTCCAATTCACCAAGAATGTCCTTGTTTGGGATGGTATCAGCCTTGACTTTTGTAAATTGACTGTGTATCCCAGTCCTTGTAGCAAGTAAATGACCCTTTGTAAATCTGTTGTCAGCTTGCTTTTGTTGTCCCCTTGTAGCAGGCAGTCGTCCAGGTATGGGTAAATTTGAATTCCTGTAGTCTGCAATGGGCGATTACTGATGCCAGGCATTTTGTGAATACTCTGGGCAGTAGATAAGCCAAAGGGCAATGCTGAGAATTGATAGTGCTCTGATCCTGCAAGAAATCTGAGGTATCTTCTGCAGATTGGTCGAATGGGGACGTGCAGGTATGCCTCCTTGAGATCTAGAGTTACCAGCCAAGACTCCTTGCCCAGCATGGGAAGAAGTTGCTGTAGGGTCAGCATTTTGAATTTTGGGACAATGATGTATGTATTTAAGGTGGACAGGTCGAGAATTGGTCTCCAACTTTTTTCCTTTCTTGGAACTAGGAATAGTCTGGAATAGAACCCCTTTCCTTGTTCTGTTGTTGGCACTCTTTCCACAGCTCTCATGTTTGCTAACTCCATTATCTGGCGTAGAGTCTCTGTTTTTTGATTTGGAGGTAGATTTGGCATTCCTCTTTTGACTGGTAAAGTGTGGAAGTGAAACCGGTAACCTTGATCTATGGTTTGTAAAATCCACTTGTCTTTTGTTATGTAGTGCCAGTTCTTTGAAAATAAGGTTAACTTTCCGCCTAGAGGAGCTGCTATTTGTTCCCTGGTAGGCGGAGTTAGGATTAAGTCACTGTGGTTGTGCTGATGTAGTGGCAGTGGCTGTGTCTGTGCCTCTGTTGTTACCTTGCCACTGTCGTCCTCTGTAGGCACCTCCTCTGGATTGGTTTCTGCCTCTGGAACGTCTATTCCTGCCCCTTTGAAATTTTGTGGAGTCAGGAAAGGACCAATTTTGGCAGGCCAGTTCCTGCTAAACCTTGGGGTTGAACCTGCAAGAAATCTTTAACAGTTTGAACAGATTTTGCCTTTTCTTCCATTTTCTTCATAACCTGCTGGGCAGGTGTACCAAACAAACTTGTCTTGTCCATAGGAGCATCTAGCAACTTAGCTTTAACATGATCCGTAAAGCTTGTTCCTTTAGCCATGCATGCCTTCTTATCACTGTGCCTGTCATGGCTGATCTAAATGAAGCCTCCAGTGCATCATAGCCACATTTTAAGGAATGGTTGCTAACCTGTTGTATGTTATTTACCATCTCTAATACATATTTCTTATCAAGAGATTCATCAGTGGTTAGTTTTTAGTTAACTGATCAAGCATAAACTCTTGGTATTGTATCATGTGAAACTGACAGTTTAAAGCTCTAGCTGAGAGAGTAGCTGAAGTGTAGACCTTTTACCCCATCTGTCTAATGACCTAGCTTCCCTTTCAGAAGGAATAGGGTTTTAGCTGTGGTCGGCTACTGCCTTGGGACCCTGGGATATAGTTTCTGGGTCTGCAAGTGGGGCCTTGTAAAGGTGGTGATGAGTATCTGGCACCCTGTAAAATCTGTCTGGTTTGGCAGGGGCTGGGGGTAAAGAATCTGGAGCGGAGCAAACATCATTAAAAGCATCATCCACCACAGATAGAACAGGAGGTATAGCTAAGGGCCTGTGCTGTGGGAGGTGCAGAAAGGTTCTAAGTCTTTTTCTGGAGTCTGAAAAATCCTGTTGCTGCCATTGGAACTGTTCTCGCATGGCATGCAAGGTTTCCCCAAAGGAGAATTCTTCTGGTGGGGAAGCAGCTGGAATGGATTCTTCAGCATCAGAATCTTCAAAATTGGAGAAGGGAGCCTCTGGCTGGTCAGTTATGTCTGATTCATCAGCAGAATCATCAGAAGACACTGGCTCAGGGGGCGGCTCAGGGGGCTCTGCCCTAGGTCTCTTCTCTGGGGGCTGAGAGGCCCTGTCTGGGTGAGATTGAGATCCTCTAATTAAAGAAATTAAATCTTCTGCCAAGGAAAGCATTTGAGAACTAGAAGAGGGCCTGGATGTGGGGGGTTTAACAAGCACTGATTTAGTAGTCTTGGCTGCTTTAGCCCTGGCGAAGGCCTTAATGGACATGGCTGCTGGAGGCCTAGCAGCACCACGTGCTGGGGTAGAGACATCCAAGGGGATGGTGTCTGATAAGTCAACCACCGTAGTGGGTAAAATTTCTGAGGTCGATTCAAGAGTTGTAGCAGGGGCCTCTGTAGTAAGAATAGGTTCAGCTGTACTTTGATCAGTTTTCTCGGTTTCGGCCGAAACCGAGACATTCGCGGTTTGCTTTACCGTGGTTTCGGCCGAAACCGCGGACCGCGAGTGTCGGTCTTTATCTTTGCGTTTTTTTGGAAGATTGGGTAGTCGGAGGATCCGACGGCATAATGTACGCAAAATCAGTACCGAAAAACTGTTCTGCAAACTCCGACCGACGCCTAAGCGTTCGTCGGTTGAAAGAGGCACAGGCCGAACAGGCTGCTACATCGTGGGCTGGGCCTAAACAAGGCAGACAGTAAGAGTGGAAATCTTTATGAGGTATTTGTTTCCCACAGGTTAAACAATTGTTAACTTTTTCTGACATCGGCTGAGGCAAGAAAGAGTCCCCAACGGGGTACTTAGCTTTAGAAGTCTTCGAAGTAGTATTCGGTAGAAGTAATCCCTGGATCCGACCGACCGGCACTTGCGAACAGCTTCTGCTTCGGGCGCCACGCGGCAAGAAAGACTGAGGAAAATGGCGTCGGCTGATGCTTTTATACCCGAAGACCAACAGAGATGACGTCGGGTGGAGTGCGACATCAGCCGAAGCCGGACCCGGACTTTGGAATCCGGCCGACTGCAGGGCTGCCTGACGACAGGACAACCCACTTGTTATGACTGCAGATGCATCCATGAAGGACATCAACATATTTATGTTTGGAGATAGTTATTTCATACAGAAAGTTGACGTGGCTATGGGCACAGCTTATGCAAATAGCTATGCCAACCTATCTCTAGTGCAGTGGGAAAATGATAACATCCTCACAGGAAATGTTTTTGCTAAATCTAGTATTTGGTATAGATGCTTTGTGGATATTTTTTTGCTGTGGCATGATAAGTTTCATCTTAAACAATTCTTGGAGTACATTAACACTATTACTGCATTCTTAAAATTTACCTTTAAGTATTCTGACAAGAAGATTGACTTCTTAGATGTGAAAGTTAAGAGACACCCCTGAACTAATTTTTACTTCATTGTATAGGAAGCCTATCAGGAAAAATAATGTTTTACATAACAGTAGTATGCATCCTGGTTTTACAAAAGCAAATGTTTTGAAAGGACAGATAGTTTGCTGTATGCGGCTACACAATGATGATGCAACTTTATGTGAAGCACTGACTCTTCTTAAGCATGAACTTAGTGAAAGGGGATACAAAATGAAAGATATTGAGAGACAGATTGATTTAGCATGGAAAGAAAGGGAAGGGAAATGCCAACCTTATTATAATGCTAGAAGAAAACATGCAAATGCTTTACCCATGGAAAATGTGAATTCCATAATAACTTCGTGCACAGCAAGAAATGTAGAGAATATTATGCTGCGAGTACCACAGACTTTTGCGAGTTACGTTAACATAGTTTGTGACATAGTCAGAAACAACTGAGATATCCCATATAGTGTGAAAGAACTCAATGGAATAATAGGAGAAACACCACCCTTCTCCTTTAAAAATAATAAGGCTCTTAAAAGACTATTATGCTACAAAAAAATAGATGAGCTACAGTATGTAAAGTCTGATAGGATGGGCATGTTTGCCTGCAGGAGATGCATAGCATGCCCATTCATTTTTGGTGGGGGACAGTATAAACACCCTATCAGAGGTTTCTCCATTGGTACTCACTTCTATGCTGACTGTCTCACTGCAAATATAGTATACTTTAGTTTCTGCACGAAGTGTCCTGCCTATTATATAGGTAAAACAAATCGATTACTGATGGACAGAATTTTAGAACATATGAGAGATATCAGAAACCAAAAAGAAAGCAATGCATTAGCAATGTAAGTGATGCAAGAAGGGAACACACACACTTTTAAGTTCCTGGTTCTCCATATTGTCCATAGAAATAAGAGGTGGAAATATTACTAACAATACTGAAGCTTTGGAACAAGAATGGATTATTAAGTTCCAAGCAGACAGGCCACCTGGCCTAAATTCCAAGGTTTCTTTAAAACCATTTCTTAGAAACAGAGCCTTGAAGCACTGATGCTCTAGTTATTTAGTATTTTTTATGCCTTTTTTATATAGCTTTTAATACTCTAACTAGAAAATTTTAGAAATGTACCCCACATTCTATACAGCCTCCATGTGTGTTTTATATATATATATATATATATATATATATATATATATATATATATATATATATATGTATGTATATATATGTATGTATGTATGTGTATATATATATATATATATATATATATATATATATATATATATATATATTTTTTTTTTTTTTAATATACCTTAAGTATTCTTATTTGGTGTATTGATTTTAACATAGAATTGATTGGTTGACACCATGATGCATCACTATTTAAATGAAGTTTTAACTGCTATAATTTGTCTGATGAAGCAGAGAGGACTCTGCGAAAGCGCTCACATTTTTTTCTAAATAAAGAGTTATGTGCCGTGTGTATCCAGCGAGTTTTATTTTTACTTATGACAGAATCATATTGGTATATGTGATGCAATGATTTGAGTGTGTGCGTGATATTACACATCCTAGCTCCAGATAGGCAATTACCTGTTATCTTCTACTTGTCAAGCCTGGTGAGAGGGGCATCTGTGTATTATACAATAGAATCCCCTATGATGAGTACTGGGTATACTGTCTGCTTGCCTTATGGGATTTATTCTTTCAGGACAGTTTGGTATAGACTTACGTGTGGTGCTTTTTATATGTGTTTTAGTGACTGCTGAGAGTAAGTTTTGCCATTAGACAGCTGTGGGATTAAGAATAGCTGTTAGGTAGTGTTACGATCTGTAGTGTTGTTCAACTCGCTAACTGGATGCCCTACGTTTAACTCCACTCAAAGCCATACCGATGCACCACTGTTGTCCGATTTTATCCTTTCTCAGTCTCAACTCCTAACTGCTGTTGTGCAGTGTGCAGCTCTGCAAAGATGCACCTATTTTATAGCCATACAAAAAAAAAGCTGAAAACTCCTACAACCTCTAGCCAATACATGGCTACACTTTTGAGCTCCCTGGTATGCTTCGCAACTTGGAGAAAACAGGCAAACACCTTTTGCCAGAAGATGGAGGACACTGAAAATTCATAAATGTAAAAGCACAACAAAAGTAACTCTCAAGTGCAGACAAACAGCTAAGTCCCAGGCTAGACTGCCATTCTGCAAGGTGATTTAAATCAAGGCAGATCAGTAAGCCAACAGACAAACAACAAGAGTGATTTTTCAGGTAAACAGTTGTTTAAATGCTTTGAAAATACAATAAAACAGTAACAATCATTTAAATTAGTAAGGGCAAGTGCAAAAATACAGTAAAGTTCTTTATCTCAGCCAGGATGGCTCTGGATGCAGTAAAAACATCTTGGATTCAGAGGCGAGGTCACCAAGCGATGCTGAGCTCAGTGGGAATGATCTCAGCAATAAACGACTACACTCGCAGCCCTTCCTGTATTTTTACCAACTTGGACAGACCAAACTACCACCTACTGACACTAGGTGCTAAACTCAGTCCTCTTAATGTAAAAACACACAAAGTGTACTAAGTGCAATGCTATCCCAGTAATTTAAACAGCTAGATGTTTACTGCTAATAAGGTGATTTAAGTCGAGAAAAACTAACGGCAAGACAAAATAAGGTACTAATAAGTCTACAATACCAAACAGTTTAAAATGATTACCTTTGTTGGGGGGGGGGTCCTGCTTTTTTAAAAACAATGGCAGGGAGGTTCCTTAAATGTCTGCTTACCAGCATTTTGCAGAGACTGTTTGTTTCTTGCCAAAACTGGAGGAGGAAGAAGACATTCCCTGGAAAATTTAGAGGGGGGGTGGGGTGCTGAAAAACCTGAGAGATTCCCTTATCAGCTTACTCTGCTCATCACATTTTTTTATAACATCTGCACCGAGGGGTGCAAAAACTAAATCTCTATCCATGGGAAAATTTAAAATATAATTTTTTACACCTTCTGGGAGGTTCTAAGAATGCAGACAGGCAAACCTCAACACAGTACCAGTGGCAACAGCTCTGGATGTGGTATCTACAGAGTGATGAACACAATTTAAGCTTGGAATAGTGACCTGAGAAATAGAAAAAACTAAACCACACATCCTTACAGGAAAAAAAAACTGCAGTAAACATACCCTCCCTTATACTTTCACAATTAGAATAAAACACCTGGCAATTCAAAATTCTAAAAATTAAAGTTGCAGAATCATACACTTTTTCCAAATTTGTCAATTGTTTTATCATCCTTCTCAGAAGGGGAGGATTAGAATTAAACTGCTTGGCAATAGTGGGATTAACTAAAGCAAATGCTGCTGGATAAGGTCTTGGATGAGTGTAAATTTAAAACACTGAGGAGCTTTGTACATTCTTTATGCTTTCTTAAGCGTGGCAGGCTGGCTATCAGAAACTGCAGGCTGTGTCAGACATATCCTCCAGTGCTGACAGCACTTGGGGAATGCGATGTGGTTCTGGGAATTACAACTGTAAAAATTCATAGTATTTTCTGAGGGACTGAGAAATCTCAGTTTTCTCCCACAAAAAACACTGGCACATTCTGGAAATACTCTCAGAGAAAGAAAATCCTTGACAGAGAGACTCAGATAACATGCTGTCCATGGAATCTGTAACAGAAATCATGAGGAGGAAAACCTTCACCTGTCCCATCACATTTCTCTCCAGATTAAGTTTCTCAATCTCTTCAGGAAAAAGAGGAATCCTTTTCCTTCAACCAGAAACCACTAGATAAGAAGGGTCAATAACCCATACAAAACCCTGAGTCAGACCCTAATAAACTACTTCTATCCAGTGAAACTAGACCAAGGGAAGATACAGGTTTAGCTTTCTATTTCTTTTTGACAGGAAAGTTTGGATAAACAGGATTATCCATGGCAGCAACAGTTTCCCCAGGGATGGGCACACCATTCTGGTTCTACAGAGCCACCTTCCCTGACCCTTCTCCCAACACTGACAAAAAAGTGCCTTTTCCCTTGCTCAACAAAGGGGACCCCAACAGCCACAAAGGATGTGGCCAACCCCAGCCAATAATGGCTACATGGACAGCGGAACCAGCTTTGGCCATAGCAGAGTCACTCATTTGCAGCTGAGGCCAATTGCTAGTTTGTTGTGGTGGCAATAGCTGTTTAGTTAACTATTTCTTTTTGACCACAGGACCAATAGTCTGTTTCATGATCAAGCCAAAAATATTGCTTCTTTCCAGGAAAACTAAGCAGCACAAGCAAGTAGAATTTTAAAAGTGCTATAAAATAATTTTCCCATTAAAACAGATCATAAAAAGCACTCTATTACACTATACCAACCCCAAAATGTAATTTACACACAGTTTCTCCATAGAAAAAATGTTTTTTAGAATGTTTAAGTTATGTAATCACCATAACGATGCATCTGTGTTGTGCTTTCGTCATTCCTCAACCATTGGATTATGGATCCAACCTCTGATCCGACTTTGGCAACTTCCTGGACTTTGGATCCATAGCTCAAGCTCCTCCCCTTACCTGTATTTCCCCCCAAACCCCTCATTACCTCAGAGATCAAGGTTGCCCTTTTGATAGATTACACGTACGCGCACGGACACACACACATACAGACAGCGAGACCTGTAGACAGAAAACTCTGGAAACATGAAAACAAAGGTATCTGGAGCTCAGTCAGGAAAAGGATTAAGAGGGTACACCCTCCAGGTCATATTAGGAGACCACAGCAGTATCTGCTGGGAATGGAGAGAAGACAGGTTGAGGAAGGACAAAAACAGACAACACAGATGCATCTTTATGGCGAGTACACAACTTTTGGATCTGATGATGTCTTTTTCGTTTGTTCCTCAACAATTGGGACAGAGTCCCCAGCCAGGTCTCATGGAAGAATATTCTGGAGTATAGCAAAACCAAACGCTGCTCTGTTCCTAGAAAGGATATCCAACTTGTAATGAGCTATGAAGGTAATAGCACTGGACCAAGTAGGAGCAGCACAAATGTCATCTATAGACATTCTGAATAATAAAGTGGGGGAAGTGGAGACTGATCTTGTGGAATGAGTTTGGTAAAGTCAAATTTTTTTGCTTATGAACATGAAAAATGCAAATCAGAGAGCCATCGTGCTAAAGTGACCTTAGACAAAGACTGTCCTATATTAGCTTTTGAAAAGGAAATTAAAAAAACTGATCTGGTTTCCAGAAAGTTTTCATTCTATGCAGACAGAATCTCAGCTGTGAACAACCAACAAATGGAGCATATATTACCATTTATTGGAGAATTCTGGTAAGAAAAATAGTAAATTAACAGACTGGTTAAGGGCAAATTCTGAAACTACTTTTTGGGAGAAAGGAGGGGTTAGTGCGAAGAGAAACCCTGCTTTTACTGAAAATGATACAAGATGCCTGGCAAGACAATGCCTGGAGTTCAGATACTCACCTAAACAATGAAACAGAGGCTAGAAAAATAAGTTGCGGGTTCAAAGGGATCTCAGGTGGTCTGAGTAAGAACATTCCCTTAAGGAAAGCTTTGCATAGCCTATGGAAAACCAAAAATGTATAACCTTGACCTACATGACAGTTGGATACCACAGACAAATGTACCTTGATTGGGGAGTAACTTACTCCATTATGAAAAATGGAAGTTCAAAAATCTAGTACCAATGGAAATGGTGCTGAAAAGAGATCCAAATGTCTCTGACTGGCCCAGAGAATCTTTTCCGTTTGCTATAGTATATCTTCCTAGTGGAATCCTTTTGGGAAGATGAAAGGATGTACAAAACCTGGGAAGAAAACCTGGCCTGACTAGCCATCATAGGATGTCTAGAAACCATGCAGTTAACTTGGGAGTTTGTATGTCCATGTCAGGTAGTCCAGATGGGTGAGACAGCTGACATGGAGAAGGATCCAGAACCCAAAAAGGTTTTATTAGGTGAGGCCAAAGGACGGGAAACTACACCTGCTGAGGTCAGAATGGGGCAATGAGGACAATGTTGCTCTTCTGTTAACATGCTTCCTGTAGAAATTTGGATACAAGGGGAGTGGGAGAATAAGCATAAAAGGAGACCGGGGGGCCCAACTGTGAATAAGAGCGTCTCTCTGTCTCAGGGGGAGCAAGGCAAAACACCTGCTGAATTTAAAATTGTTGGCAAAAGCAAAGAGTTTGCAGCATAGTTGGCCTCTGCTAAAAAGCTGTTCTGCCACTGAAGGACTGAGACACCACTCATGAGGCAGTCGAAAATACCTGCTCAGTCCGTCTGCTAAAACACTGGACTTTCCTAGAATATGCATTGCCAAAAGAAAGCAGGTGGAAGAGACTGCCCACTGCTACACCCTCATTGCCTCTTGACACAAGGGGTAAGAGCGGCTTACTCCCTGTTTTTTCATGTGCCAGACCACCGATATGTTTTCTATCTGTATGGCAACTGTCCCTAGATGAAGTTTTTGTCCCAAGTAATGCCCCCCCCCCCAAGTTGGAAGTATCTGTGGTCACTGCAGTTTTTGGCAAGGGTAGGACAAAGGGGGTGGCCCTGAGAGACATATGATGTATGAATCCACAAAGAGACAGGCTACTTGCAGATCGCTGTGATTAGAATTGGAAAGGTCATGGGATGTTGATTCATACACCACTGTATTGCCAGTGCCCACTGTAGCACCCTCATAAAATCTTGCCAGAGGCAGAAGGGTTATGGACACCACCACTGAACCATGAAGCTGCCTACCTCTGGAGTGCAGCGGTCGGGCAACTGTTCAGGAAAGCTAAAATGATTCTTAAAAAAGGAAGCCTCTGAAGCCTTGATTTAGTGGCCCCCGCTGCAGCATGGGTGATGTCTGCCATTAGAGGCCCCCCTGCCATGGGGGGGGGGGGGTCTACGTTTCCCATAGCAATGGAGTGCAGCCTTGACAAAACTGGCTCCAGAAAATATCTTAGTGGGCTACAGGAAGATGATTTTGCAGAAGCGTGTGTCAGATCCAAAGTAGTAGACTGCTCTGAGACCTTCAGAATTTTTGCAGACAGAGCCAAAGCTGTAGCTAAGTGGGAGAAGTGGGTCAGGTGAATGCTTTCCCTGCTCTCTTTGTTTTTCTTTGGGTTTGTCCCTCCAACCCCCAATGTTTTTCCATTGGATTCTTTGTGGAGGGGGGAAGCTCCACATACTGAATAAGGGGAAGAAGATGGGAGTAAACCTTTAAGTACCAGTATATTTCAACACTCAACCACAGATATGTGGTTGAAGCCCAACAAGTTTCACAGTCAGCATCAAGGTGTCCAGTCCCTAGGCAATACACACACTATGAATGGCATCAGAGTTCGGTATCTTAGTTCACATGAAGAGCACTTTTTAAATCCAGTGGGTATGTCCGACATGGTGTACCAAATCCACAAGCCAATATAACAATACAGACAAGACAAAAAAAAGCATTAATACCAGCGATGGTATTAACAAAAATCCCAAAACTCAAGAAAATACTAACAATGATAAGAAGATTACTAGTTAACTAGTACAGAAAGGAAAACAAGGGGAAAAGGAAAGGTGCGAGACCTAGAAGGAAGCAAAAACATTAACAACTAGATGTACAGTGTAGAAAAACATATCCATCTTTTTTTTTTTAAACAGGAGGGAAGAAGCAAGAAAATTCAAAGGTTTTAGTAATAAAGCAACTAAGAAAGCTATTTAGGGCTTGGCACCGAAACATAACTTATAGTTAAGCTCAGCTTGAGGTGACTAAAGGTTTGAGCACAAGGAAGGTGCCCTGAATCTTTGGAAAGTGCCCAGCTGTTATATCCTATGCAGGACATAACCAATATAGTTCAGGCTATTGCAGCTGTGATAAATATGAAGAACATATCAAAATACACAAAGTGGATTCTTCCTCACAGGAAGAGGATGATGCCCAAACATTATTCATACTTTCCCAATTAGTCAAGATAAACTTCAACTTACAAGTCTCACAACTGAGAATTTTAAAAGTAAAGTTGCAGAAACATACACTGGACTTCTAACAAGGATGGGAAGGCTTTGTACAAGTATGAGGAAGAGCATGATTAGTGTCAAAATGTTTAGCAGCAGCTGGGTTCACTAAAACAACTGCTGCTAGGTCAAAACTTGGGGATTACTGCATAAAAACTTAAGACTGTGGAAACATTATATAATCTGCTTTTTTAGAGAGAGCACGGTGGCTGTCAGAGAAATTGCTGGCTGTAAGTAAGACATCATCCAAGGTACTGTACTGGAAGAATAGGTGAAAGTCCTGGAAATTCCATAATTCCAGTTGTAATAAACATTTTCTGAGAGATTAACATCACTGTTTTCCCATTTAAAAAAGGCTCATCCTGAAAATAGTCACAAAGGAGAATCCTTCACACAGACTATCAGACGACACACTCCTCAGAACCCACATCAGGAATCTGTGGAGATAAACTGCACCTGTCCCTTCACATTTCCCCACAGATTAAATTTCCTGAACCTCTGCAGGGAAAGGGAATCTCTTGTCTGTTACAAGAAACAAATCTATAACAAGAGTCAAGAGCCTGCTTTAGACCCTAAAGCAAACCTAATAAATTAATCCTCTACACACCAACTGAAACAGGAAAAACATATGTTTAGTTTTCAGTTTCTTTTTGACAGAAATTTCTAAAGATACAGAGATGCCAGTAACAACTTTCCTAGGGATGGCCACAACATTCTAGCTAAGCAGAAGCACTTTCTGTGGGACTTCTCTCTTGACCAAAAAGAATAGCTTTTCTTCACCCACCAAAGGCATTCCCAACAGTTGCACAAAAAGTGTCTAATTCTCAGAATATAGTGACTGTAGGCCTACACTAAAGTGATCTAACGAAAAAGATGGATGGTCTGAGGAACCAGATATGGCCATAGTTGAGTCACCCACCTATGGTTGAGGCTAATCACAAGCCTGCTGAGGTGGAAAAGACTGCTTACACTTTTTCTTTCTTGTGGCTGGTAAGTACATCAGATGAACCAGTAGGTCATTCCATGATCAAGCCAAAAATGGTGCAAAATTTCTGAAGAATTTTAGCAGCAATAGGTACAAAAAAAGAAAGTAACTTTTCCCATAACAAAAAACAGTGAAAACCACTTATTCTAGCCCAAATTGTAAAACAAGTTTTCTCCACAAAAATGGTAGTTTTAAACAACTTATAACAACAAAAGTAAAAAGTTACACTCCCATTTAACTCATTCCCCTCCAACAAAGTTCTGGAAGTTTGCACTGTAACTTCCAATGGGCACAGCCTCAGCTTTCTGACTGAAATGTGAGGCCATAATTTGATTCTAACAAACATTCATAACTCTAGAATGATAGGTATTACTAAAGAAGTGTAAATGGCAAACTATTCAGCAAAAACTCCTGTTATACTGGTAATACTCTTTAGGTTCTACTTTTTAAACTGGATTTTATAAGCCACAGTAAACGTAGTAACTATTAAATTTGTAATATTTTATAAACAACTTGGAATATCTCCGCAACCACTCAAATTAAGACATATATTAAAAGCATTTTGTTCATCCAGCTGAGAGCTTTCATATGATGGTAAGCAGTTATGTCTGTGCTACTTGGCTGTTGAGATATTTAGAAAATCATGAAATTTATGACAATATAAATATTACGTGAACAGCAAGTAATAGCTCTTCACCTGCTACAGACAGAGGCCATCTCATCTGCTCAGCAAC
Source organism: Protopterus annectens (assembly GCF_019279795.1). NCBI lineage: Eukaryota > Metazoa > Chordata > Ceratodontiformes > Protopteridae > Protopterus > Protopterus annectens. The sequence continues at coordinate 714,549,166 of NC_056741.1, read as the reverse complement.
AGAACAATCTTAGCAATCTTCGAATACCAGCAGAAGAGGTCTGTTTTTGACGACAGAAAAACTCTGAAGGGCTTGGTGCCAAAACCTGACTTAGCCCGCTTAGCATAGCTCAAGTGGACTCGCAATTTGGGTGTGTGGAGGGTGACCTGAAGCTTTGGAAGCTGTCCAGCTACTATACTCTTAGCAGGATATAACCCACACAGCTTAAAGTACTACAGCAACGATCATAATGATGAACATCTTGGATATTATCTTGACAAGACTAAAACCTTCACAGAAACCTATTAATTTCTTATGAAGGTACAAAAAAAAAAACAACAACCTGTGTCGCAGTAAATCATCACCAAGAATGTCACATGCTTCCTTTTATTATAACCACCACAAAAAAACAATTACAGGTGGGGTCAAGACATACTCTACCAGAGTCTTGGCTTGTGGCTTTTTGGAAAGGGGTGCATTCCCGAAGCAACAACTTAGTCCTCTGTACATACTTTGACTAAGCACTACAAAGTGGCTTCCTTTGGCAGGTCTGCATCAGGCTTTCTGAAGACCAATTTCAGGGGCTCCTGGACCGTCATCCTTTCTTCTCTCCCAGCCATGTTAAAAGTTATGGCATTCTATTTATATAGCTAGGGCTATATGTAGATGTTCAAATGATCTCTGCTGCAGTAGCCACACTTCTCGCCATTTTTTTTACACTTATTTTTGTATACTTTTTGTTGTCAGGATGAGGACTTAGATTTTTATTTTCTTAGCACTGATCTCTTTCTAGCATCTCAGCTGGCATGAAAGCTCTGAAGGGTTCGGTGCCCACACAGCTTGAGTGGAGCTGAGTAAAGTCAACAGTTTGGGCACGTGGAAAGTGTCCTTAAGCTTGGGATGCTGACCGGCTGTTATGTCTGATACAGGATAAAACCCATATAACCATGGCTACTAAAACAGGGATCACTCCAATATCTCTTATTATGGTAAGCTTACTTACACAATCCTACTTTATTTCATCACACTTTATTATATCTGAGCAGTGCTGGATTATTTTAGAGGTTTCTAAAGCAGATGCAGAAGGCTTTGTGGTTATTCCTCGCCTGGATGGCTAGTTTTACCTCGTATCTAGTTTTGGTCGATTTGACTATAGTACAGATTTCCTGTTACCAAGAGCTTTTCTATCATCACGCGAGTTGACCTTACTTTTGCATAAAATGACATTTATCTTTTATTATAAAATCCATTTATTTTTGGGTTCCACCATAGGAGTTTATTTTTAAATTTGGTTTTGTGTTTATTTTGTAGGGGGGCAGCTGCATTTATGCAGCTATTTAGACGTGCATATAATTTTTTACAGTAAAGAATTCTCCAGAAGCAGTGTGGTCATCAAGATGAAAGGGTATTTTGAATTAAGCCAGGTCAAACTCTTCCTTAATGTTCTTTACTACTGCAAGTGCATCAGTTTGAAAGAACTGGGTGAACGGATTCATATGTTTTGGAGCCGTTCCATGCAGTCACTGCTAGAGACGAATGGAGGACCTACAAACCAAAACTGCTGACACCTGGAAAATCAGAAATTACTCCAGAATTATTCTCACAAGGTATTACAGTGTGTGTAATGCTATCTAAAGCAGATATGGCAGCCCTCAACCTGGTACAGCTGTTAGCAAAGAAATGTATTGCTAAAAATGGAAACAGTAATTATTTCCCAAGCTTTAAGACTTACTAGAAGTTAAACACCTTCAGATGGCAAAATATGCCCTCCCAAGACCCTATTATTACCCACAAAATAGCAACTATTGTCCAAATCATTAAGCTAAGGTACAGTTGATCTTCCTAGTTTTTGCCTCCTTTTTATTATGCCAAAAAGTAATGATATATACCCAAACGAAGGACTTTTTCATTCTGGAACTGCAATACTTTACTGTCTCCTTATACAACAAAAATTACATGTTCTTTGTATTATATATCATGCAATATTGATTATAGATCACTGATCTAAATTCAGTTTGAATGTTTTCTTTGTGTGTTTTATGTATATGAAAGTTGTGTGCTCTCCACAACTAGGCATCTATGGTGTCCATTTTTATTTTTCCTCAAAGAATGCATTATAAATCTGATCCTCAGACACACACTTCAGACTTTGGATTCAACTCTCAAGCTCCTCCCTCTACTCACAATGCCCTAGTCTCTCCTCAGCCCTTCAGATCGGAGTTTGGTGCCATAAAATCCCCATAAATTAGTTAAAGAAAGGAACAGCTCAAAGAATAGGGCTCAAACATGGAACTACAAGTTCCAATAAAAAGTACAACAGGTTCCACAATAAGATTATAGGAAGGGGGATGGATGGATGGAGGGAGTTGAGGAAGAATGAAAATGGCCAGCACAGATGCCTAGTTACGGAGAGTACATAACTTTCATATCTGATGTCCTTTTCATTCTTCCTCAATAAATGGGGCAGACTCCTCAGCTATGTGAATCTTGGGTGGCCCTCATAAGATATTCAGGAGAACCACTGAACCAAAGGCTGCTCTGCTTCTAGAAATTAGGTCCAATTTATAACGAGTAACAAAGGTATGAGCACTGGACCATGTGGCTGCTGTACAAATATCATCAACAGAAGTTCTTGACCAAAAAGCAGATAAAGTGGTCATAGATGTAGTTGAATAGGCTTTAGGAGGTCTTGGTAGAGAAATGTCTTGTTGTGAATAAATCCAAGAAATTTATAAGTTATGTACTCACCGTAACTAGGCCTCTGTGTTGTCCATTTTCATTCTTCCTCAACAAATGGGTTTGGATCTGATCCTCAAATCCAACTCTGCTGTATACTCTAAACTTTGGATCCAACTCTAGAGCTCCTCCTCAACCCATAATGCCCTTGCCCACCCTCAATACCTCAGATCAAGTTTGTTGCCATAAAGTCCCTATAACTGGACAGAGAAGAGCTAGATGAGAGAACTGGACTCAAACCCAGAACTAAGTGGCATCCTGAAGATCTCTGGATCACATCCAATCATCCTTGTGAAGAAATGGCAGAATAGACTGGACCGTGACAATTCGGAACTTTGACTTTTTCATGTACAGGTTCAGTTTGCTTAGATCCAAGATTGGTCTCTGGTCCCTTGTCTTTTTTAGGTACTGAAAAGAAACACGAGTAAGTTCCAAATCCTTTTCTGTCTGGTGGGACTTCCTGGACAAATCTTTTGTCTAGCAGCTTTTGTATTTCTGGTGCTGCTGTCTTGTTTTGACTAGATGAAACATCAGGAAGCTTCTTCCTTTTTGTAGACTGGAAGCTGGGAAAATGGTATGAAGTAACTTCTGGATATTATTTTAGCATTAAGGTATATTTTGCTACAGCAGCCTACGTGTCTGGGGACAAGCACAATCATTCCCAGACTGCCTCCAGAGGGGGGCAGTCAGGCAGCACTTCAGGAGTGTTAATAGGGCCTATTTGGAAACTAATCATGGAAACCCCAATTTTGTGGGCCTCCTCTGCTTTGAGGGTGGCATCTACCATTTAGAACTGCTGCCTCTGAAGGAGATGTCTCCGCACACATCTTGGAAAGGTCCCAAAGATTTATGAAACCATATTTTCTTACCACTTCTATCATTTCTAAAGAAAGTTTTTTGAAGGGTAGAAAACTTGAGTCCCATGGCGGACAGGGTCTTTCTTTCTTGTTCACTGCAGGTAAGTGGTTCTTTCACAAACAGACCAGACAATGATGTTGCATCAAAGGGAGCACCCTGATGAAACATCTTGAAAGGCTTCAAAGTCACACAGCCGCATCCAAGCATGTCTCCTTATGGCAGCACCTGAACCATCTCTGCCCGTGAGGCAACTTCACCTGCGTGAGAGATCAGCCTCATGGATGCATTGGAGTGGCCAGTTGAGAAGATCATTTTTTGAAATAATTTGCTGATGTGGATTCAGACAGAGAATTTCACAGCTCTTTGTTCAAATCTCTCTGTAGTCTTGTAAAATGTGCCAAGTAGTTAAAGGACCTCAAGGTGAATTTCACCGAGGTAAAGACTTATTTCTCATCTGTCTAGTGCCCTAGACTGTCTGGTAGGTGGCCAGACAAGTTCTGTTCTGCTAGCTCTTTTTTAGTAGCTGCTGCCATCAACACTGCATCTATAGGGACTCCTTTACTCCAGTGAGATTTATCTTCAGTGGGTGTAAGGAATTTGTCAGGTCGACATGGTATTGGCTGAAAAGAACTAGTCTCCTTCCATGCCCAGAGACTACATCAATAAGTTCATCCGCCGGGGGGGGGGACTCCTCTGAAGAATTACCAGAAGACCAACCACCTTTTTGCTTAAGGATCTCTAATACGTCTCCAAAGGAGACATCACTGGGTGGTGATCTGGGGGACATTTCTCCTTCCTCAAAATCAGTATTGTCAGCGAGAGGTTCCAACAGGGAATCTATGTGTCTCCTCTTGCACATACTCTTCCAATGGAACTCCTTGAAGGGAAGTTCTGCGGAGGGGCCAGAAGAGAGAGAAGGTTCCTCTGTGGGAGCCGACTGGAAGCTCCTTATGTCATACGTCTGATGGACTCAGAGCTCAGAGCCAAAGAGGGAATAAGGGGAGGATCCTAAGGAATACAGACCAGATCTCTAGAACGAGAAAAAGCCCTTTCCACAACCTTGAAGGCAGACAGACCCGGAGAAGCCGTGGCCACCCACAGCAGAGACGTCCAGAACAGGTAGATCATGACTCAGACAAGATATGCGCCTGGACAAGGGAAATGGATCAGAGCTGTCCAGTGCCGAGGCTCCAAATAGCAAAGATGAATCCGATAACAATGGAGTAGATCCCAGTCCTATGGATCCGATGCAAATGTTTTGGCTCTGAAGGAATAGCAGCAGACCTGGTCAGGAATACTGATGGAGTCAAGGAAGTAATTCTCTTCAGATCAGACACCAGAACTCTTAGAGGTGTCAGATATGGGGCTCCCAAATTGAAGGACAGATCAGAGAAGGAGAGAGCACTGTGCGAGTAGTGGCTGGAAGACTCATGGATCCAACAGGATGGAGCCGAGATGACACCCATCTGGATCGGAGCTCGGAAGAATTTTCAAATTCTATCCACAGCCGCTTCGGAAATACTTCTGGAGGGCCTAGTGGATGATGTGGTTGACTGGGGCCTAGAATGCTTTTTTGGCTTTTTGCATAAAAGGGGAATGGAGCCTAGGAGAGGCCAGATCCAAAAGAAACTCAAGTGAATGAGCTCTGGGAGTACAATGTACTAGGTTTCGGATCAGAGGGCTTGGGATCCGTAACCTGACCGGTAGGGCTTGCTGATATAAGTCGGATCCAAAGTTTAAGGATCAGAAGATTTTGGATCCAGAGTGCATACTTTTGGGATGAAGACATCAGAGCTAATATTTCTGGGGCTGTAGGAGGTGGTTCCAAAGATATCCTGGGGAGACTTTGGCGGTGAATATTTCCTATGCTCCAAAGGATCTGCATTTTACTGGGGGGGGTTGAGCCCCTGAAGATGATGTAGTTGAGTAGACTAAGGATAAATTTACTGCATCTGTCAACTAAAGCCCTTGTGTTAAAAGCTGCACATACTGAGCAGTTGTTGCTCAAATGAGCTGCTCCAAGACAATATACACACTCTTTGTGGGAATCCAGGTTAAGGATTTTGAGCCCACAAGAAGTCCTTTTTAAAGTCTGTCAGCCATGCGAGCAGAAGGAAAGGACAACACAAATTCAAAAAACACAACTTTTTTTTTTTTTTTTTTTTAAAGAAAAAAAAAGTACAGAAAGAAAAAAAATACAAGCAATGGTAATTAAGAATTACCCCGTAAAAGGGTAGGAGAAACAGAATGGGTATAGAAATAAGAAAATTACCAACTGTGGTAATTTAAGAACTTGCTATAAAAATATACTAACTACTCCCCTGATGCAGAAAAAGGAACCAGAAACTAAGAGGGAGATTGTAATAATAGAAGCTGAAATTTTTAGATAAGAAAGGTAAACTTTTGCTTACAAACACAGCTGAAAAACTCAACAAAATGTTGTGAGAGAAGGACCCTACGTCTGAGCATGATGGCGGCAAACGAGCTCCAAGGTGTTATGGATGGACTAGTGCATTATGGGTAGAGGGAGGAGCTCAAGAGTTGGATCCAAAGTCTGAAGTATGCTGCAGACTCGGATCAGAGAGGCAGATTGGTAAACCCATTTGCTGAGGAAGAATGAAAAGGACAACATCAGACTGGACTATTGTATATTGTTTTGTTCTGAGGTTTGATTAATAAAATTGGTATTTACAAAAAGATTAAAAATTTTAGGCAATAGCTAGAAAAAAAAAGACAAGGTTAAATAATGTAAAGTGGAAAGAGAGGAGTTAATCTCAGAGCAAAAAAAACTTAAACAGTAGAAGACACTAACAAAGGAAAACTAATTCAGAGGCAAACTGAAAACCAATGCAATGTCATCTTTTTTTTTTTTTGAGAAAAAATCTAAGTTTGCAGTTAGGGTATACTATGTAGAATATGGACTTCTGTAATATACTGCAGGTGTATGTTTCAAAAGTACTACACAGTCTGCAGTCAGAACTGTACATCATACTAAGGCTTATTTTCTCCTAAACTACTATGTTAATACTTAAAGACAATGTTGGTAATAAAGCTATACTACATTCCACTTTTTATTAGTATTGTCAGCTTTGGCCTGAGGTTCACAGACCTTCTTAGCAACAACCGAGATAATTATGGAATGCACAAAAAAAGGTTTTGTGACAAACTAGGCCATTCCTTGTGAGGTCAGAGGGATTTGTCTGGCCTCTTCCGGACAGCTGTCAACACACTAGGTTCTTCTAAGCATTTTGTGTCACCAACTGAACCATTTTGGTAGTGGGGGGAAACCACTCTTGAGGATGACCCTGGGGAACTAGAATCCTTCATCAAGGATGTGTTCAGACTTGGAAGAAGTATCTAAAAGCCACTTTAACATAGCCCAAATGAAGTCCAATATCTACTCAGACTAAGGAATCATCATGAGAAGAGGGGGAGAATCAGCCTCATGGTTACTGTCAATATCCATGGTGACTTCCTCTTGTACAACTTAGCCTTGGGCGATATCAAAGAGGGGAGAAAACAAAGGACCAAACATCAGCAATATAAACTGCAGAGACCTCCACCCCATTCTCTCTCTCCTGGCCTTGTGGGGATGGATGGTAGTAGCAAAAGAGGAAGCCCCCAGGCCACTGTATGAATCACTGCAGGAGGGCAGATCAGGTAGGGACACCTGCACCATCAATATCGAGACCAGCATCATCTAACAAACAAAAGGCCACCAACCATGAGGGAGTGAATATGAACAGCAAACTCACTGCTGTTGAGAAGACATACTCCAGTTTCAAGATCAACATTAAAGCATTGGCCCAAGGGAGGTCAGCTGATAGTGTTGACCATCCAAAGAATGACATTGGGGATATCATGCTCAATCCCGAAAGTGATGGGACAGAGGATGGCCCATGCAGATCAATCCCATCCTTGAAGGATACACTGGCCCTGTAACTGCTAATGTCAGAAATACTTATGCTGAAGGCAATCAAAATGTCAGTGCTGCCAAAGTTAAGGGTACTGACCCCAGCTTAGGCTATCAATACTGCTGTTTCAAAAGACAACTCCAAAGGAACTGGGACTCATCCAAACCATAGTAAGGAAGGGTTGTGACCCAGATCAGAAAGGATGAACAAAATGTTAGGGTTGTGACCCAGATCAGAAAGGATGAACAAAATGTTCTCCAACCCCTACAGGGGGAAGACGTTTGGACCTACATCTGCTGAACAATAGAAAAAAACATTTGCCACATCCTTTTATCTGGACTGAAATGGACCTGAAAGGCACCAAAGAAGGATGAGGGGTACAAGGTTTTAATGACTCAGCAGAGATGAAATGCTTTCACTGTGGGGAAGTAGCTGGCTCTGTCTGGGGAGGTTCATCGTCATCATGTTTAGGTTTAACAGGAGTATGTGTCACAAGAAACACATTCTCCAAATCAGACACGTCAGCAGACTTAACAGGATGCACATAGTCTACCTCTATATACCACTTCCTTGGGATTCCGTGATGGCTGCCCTCTGAAAAGCAGGTTGACTAAAGCTCTCCAAGTATGAGAAAAAAGTGGAGTAAAAAGTCAGTAAAAGCTAACAATATGGGTAAATTTCAGATGCTGGTTAATCACTTCACTGCCTAGATGGCAGCAAAGAAAAAATGTGGAGAAAGAAAACATTGACTAAAGAAGAAAAAAGTCTGGTGGGGAAGGGCCTTTCAGCTGATACACAAAAATCAGTTTAGTTTGTAGCTTTGATACAGAAGATTGCTTCCAGTAACTTAGAGGGGAAAAAATAAATCAAACACATTCAGAGGTGTTTAAAACAAATGAGAAACTGGAAGACTACATAAAATCAAATGACAAAAGGCTGTAAAAAACTAGAAGGAAGCTTTAAATAGCTATTCAGATGAGTGTATAAAACTACAGAAAATCTGGGAGAAATTAAGGAAAGGCTGGCTGAATATGAAGCTGCTCAGGAATACACTTGGTTCTCCCTCGTTTGCTGATACAATATGTCAGCAGTCTGGTGTAAGTCTGCATCACAATTGTTCCGGCTGGGAGAGTGTCTTGAAAGGCCTGCAATCCTAGGACAACTCAGTCTTGGCCTCTTCTGGAGACCACGTACATTGGACAGTCCTTCCTAAGTAGTGCCATCGACCCGATCTGGGAGGCATCAATGGTGACTGTAGCCTTGGGAAGGGGAAGAACAGAGGGATGACCCACATTGAGTTGATTTGAATTAATTCACAACAGAAGGCAACTACTGCATGCTTGGGTAATGTTGACTGTCATGCATTTGGTGAACACCCTGGAGGTTATGGTGAGACCAAATGGCAATGCTCTTAAATGGTAATGGCTGGCCCCCAGCCAGAAGCGGAGGAATCTCCTGAACCACCTGTTAATTCTGAAGTGATAGGTTCATAGGTTTATAGGTTCATACTACGCTATCTGCCCTAGGGCATTTATAAGCCTAGCCAGAGTGTGTATGGCTTTCGCCACCCATATTAAATTAATTTTGCTATGCCCTTTTTCAAGGTTAGTATACTGTGCCTCTGTCTAACAGTGACACAGAAGTGATACCTGGGGTAAACCTAAGATCGCCCATCCACTCATCAAGATTCCTCTTGAAGAGAGTCAATGAGGGACTCTGCCTAACATGGACTGGGATTTTATTCCAGAGTGATGGGAGCCTCTGGGTTATGAATCTGTCCCTCCAGCATGTCCTATTTATTTCAGTGCTGAGGTTCAAGTCTCTCGAGTGCGTAGCTCGATGGGATTTGGATTTTCTGAGGTGCAGCATGTCCATTAATTCCGGGTTGGACATGGCTTTATACGTCAGGCACAGATTGCCTCTGAGCAGGCGGTATGCCACTGAGTAGAGCTAGAGTTTCTTTAACCGGGCAGCATACGGCATCTGTTTGAGCCCTTTGATCCTCTTGGTGAGGTACTTTTGGGGTCTTTCCAGTTGCTGCAGGTGTCTGGTAAGGTACATCCCAAAAGGGGCATTGTACTCAATTATGGGCCTGATAAGGGATGAGTAAAGAGGCACGATGACCTCCCCTGATCTGGATGTGAATCCCTTCATGATTAGGTGGGCTATATAAAATGTTTTTCTAACCACTTTGGCCACGTGGTTGTCAAATGAGAGATTGCTATCAACTTGGGTCCCCAGGTCCCTAATTACTTCTTCTGTACTTAATGGATTACCACCTATGTGGTAATTTGTGGAAACTTTGTTTTTGCCAAAGGGGATGACTATACACTTTTTGGCATTTAGCTTGAGGCCATGGCTCTGGCACCAGTTGTCTGTGTCTATGAGGCCCTTTTGGAGGATGTTTGTGTCAGCTGGAGAGTCTATTATGGCGCCCAGTTTGCAGTCATCTGCGAACTTGGTCAGCCACAGTCCTTCCATGTTGGCCTGTACCTTCGAGAAATATATACCGAACAAGAGAGGTCCCAGGACTGAGCCCTGTGGGACGCCACTTGTAACTGGTTTGGAGTCTGACATGGCTCCAGCTATTCTAACCATGTGGGTTCTGTCCTTGAGCCAGTTTGCAACCCATCTAGTGACATAGGGGTTTATATTTAAGCTGGTGAGCTTATCTATAATGCCCGAGTGGGGTATTGTATCAAAGGCTTTTGCGAGGTCCAGGTAGGCTGTGTGGACCACCTTCCCCTCGTCAATGGCCTTGGTGACTGTTTCAAAGAAAATGACCAGGTTCAAGAGGCAGGATCGGCCCTTAAAGCCGAACTGGGTAGGATCCAGTGTCTGCAGGTCCCCAATATCTTTATTTATAAGGGCCATGATGATCCTTTCCATAGCTTTTCAGACCAAGCTAGTGAGACTTATGGGGCGATAGTTTCCAGGATCCGTTGAGGCACCACCTTTGTGGAGAGGGACCACTGTTGCTGTACGCCACTCTTTGGGTACATATCCTGTAGTAAGGCTGAGATTGAACAGTAGTTTTAGGTTTGGGTTTAGCTCTTCTTGGAGTTCATGTAGGACGCAGCCCGGGACACCGTCTGGTCCCATTGATGCTGTGTTTCTTGCTGTGGAGAGGGCAGCTCTTACCTGAGCATCTGAGATGTCAGGGGGGCAGCACTCTGCTGGGATAGATATTAGCCCTTTTGGTGGGGGTTGCTGAACCTGTCAGCTAGGATGTTGGCAATGTCTGTGGGTTCTGTGTATTTTTTGTCATTTTGGACTAATTCTGAGCATATCTGGGAATTCCCACCCAGGTTCCTAACATAACTAAAGAAAGCCTTGCGATTATCCTTAGTGTCCTGTGCAATTTTTCTCTCGAAGCTGGCCTTAGACGATTTTATGAGTGCCCGTAGTTTTTTGCTAATACTGATCAGAGATGCCTTCCCTTTTTGGGATTTTGCTCTATCATGTAGTAACTTCCTCCTTCTATTGTATAGTTTTGTTTATGGCTGGGGATAGCATGCATCTTCAAGATCTATCAAGTACATCCAGTCGTTATTCTGCAGAAAGGGCAGAATGGACTACACCATGACCATTTGGAACTCTGTATACTGAACAAATTGGTTTAATTTGCTGAGATCCAGAACTGGTCTCAAGTTCCTTGCCTTTTTTGGCACCAAGAAGAACCCTGAATAAGTTCTGGACCCTTCTCTGGTCTGGGGGGACCTCTTGGATGACATTTTTCTAGCATCTTTTTTTTTTTTTTTTTTTTTTTTTTTTTATTTCTGGAGAAGCTGCTTCCCTCTAACTGGGTGGAACATCACGGATTTTCTTCTGAACCATTGCAGGGACTTGGAAAAATGGTACAATATAACTTCTGGATATAATCCTTTGCACCCTTGAATTTTTTGATATTTAGCCAGGCTCTCTGGTGTAGGGAAAGATGACCCAGACTGCCTCCAGATATGGACAGTTGTGTCGTCATTCAGGATGGTAGGCAGGACCTATCTGAAAAAGAGTTTCTAGAACCTTGGTTGTGTGGGCCACTTTTGCCGCGAGAAAGGCATCTTCTATTAGAGATCCCCCTCTGACCATGGGGGGATCCATCTCCAAGTGACTCCTGGATAGGACCCTGGGACTTCTTAAACCACATTTTCCTACCACCTCATTGGTGTCTAGAAAGGGCCTTTGAGGGGTAGAAAAACATACATCCATGGCAGGCAGGGTCTTTCCCTCTTGTTCACACCTGGTGTTTGTGTCTTTCACTTTGGGGCCAAAAAGCAAAGATCCATCAAAAGGTGCATTGACTAAAGAAGACAAAATGGTTTTGTAAAGTCACACAAGTGTGCCCAGGCATGTCTTCTGATGGATATGGCTGAACCCACCACCCACGAAGTACCTTCTGCAGCATGTGAGATAGACCTCATGGACTAACTAGATGTTGGCTGGGGGATAGTCATCTGAAAGGAAAGTCTATTCCCTTCCTCAGAGAACATGGCCCTCAAAAGCGATATGGAAAGCTCCATGATCAACGTTCTCTGAAGTCTTGTAAAGTGTGCCAAACAATTCAGTGACCTAAAAGCAAAGGTCGCTGAAGCATAAACACACTTCCCAAATCTGTCCAGTGCCCTAGACTCCCTGTTAAGGGGATGGACAGAGGATCTCTGTTCTGCTAGTTCCTTCCTCATGGCTGCTGCAATGATCATGGCATCAACAGGTACTCCCTTACACCAATGTGCATGGCCGTTAGTAGGGCAAGAATCTTATCTGGTCTCTTTGGTAATAGCTCAATGGTGTCCGGTTCCTTCCATGCCCGACAGGAGACCAGGTCAACAAGCTCATAAGCCAGAGGGAGTCCCCCAGGAATTTGACAAGCCAAACCCAAAAGCCCACAGAAACACACATTCCTCTTGGGAGGGGGGCATCGGAAGAAGACCAAACACCTCTTTAAGGAGCTCCACAACGTCTCTAAAGCAGACATTATCAGGTGATTATCTGTGGGACACTTACCATCAAAACCACTGTCCCCAATTAATCTAAGTGCCTCCTTTTGCAAGTTCTCTTCACAAGGACTTCCTCAGTGGGATGCTCTGGGCAGTATCAGAAGAGATAATGCCCTGATGGGTTGGCTGAATTCTTAATCGGGTAGGCTGTCCCAGTGGAAGGGATGACAGAGGTTCAGGACACAAAACAAAATGAGGCAAAGATGTCTGATCTGAAGAGGGCAGGGGTGCCTGTTCTCTAGGCACAGAGAAGACTCTCTTCCACCACCTCAAATGCGGAGCGCCTAGGAGACACAATTCGATGCATCGAAAATAAAGTCCTCTCAGATCATCAACTCTTGTAGCCCCATCAGCACTCCAGCCGAGGAGGGAGTCGGACCCAAGTTATCTAACTCTGTGGCTCCAAGGGGAAGAGATGGGTCAGAAAGCTTTGAAGTTGACTCCAAGACCCAGGAGATGGTGCCAATGCTTCGGCTCCAAGATGCTCAGTGTTAGTTAACTCAGAGGTATCAACAGAGTCAATGAAACAATAATCTTCAGATCTAAAGAAGACATCCCAAGGATTTTGAATCAGACTGCTATGAAATGGAAGGATGACCCGTACAACAAGAAATCAGGGGTGAGGTGGATTCAAGGTAGGCTCTCAAGCCGAGAGGGGCTCAGAGCTGAAAGGACACCCACCTTTATCTGAATCCCGAGGAACTTCCTCATCATCCTTTTCACATATTCTTCAAATAGGCTCCCGGAGGATCAAAGAGATGAAGCAGTAGAAGGGGTCTAGAATGCCTTCTGTGCAACTGCTCAAAAAAAGGAGAGGGAAACCTGAAGAAATAGGCTCCAACATCAAAGTGGAGGTATGAATCTGAGCGGGATCTTTCAGTCGAGAGAGTAAGATCTGGTAAAGACAGATGTCTTTTTCAAAACCTTGGCTGGAGGCTCCAAGGAAAGAGCCGAGGTTGAACAAGCAGTCAGGAGACCTTTTACAAGTCTTCCTGTCTTTAAATAGTCTCTTTTTGGTTTGTCAGGCTTCTTAGGGATTTGAGCCCCAGCAATTGAAGGAAAAGACATAGAAGGAAAAAGGCCTCTCAGAATTACCTTGTTCTTCCTATCGATAATGGCCAGAGAGTTGAATCCGGCACATATATCACAATCTTTTTTCTTTCTCTTTGGCTACCCTCTCATAGCAATCTTTGATAAGGAAGGCAATCTTTAGCCTGCAGTCCAAATTAATTCCTGGTCTCTTTCCATTCTATTACCTTTACCTCTCTTAATTTGCTCTAAGTACCTTGGCTCCTTTGCCAACTTTCTCCAGTAAATTCCAGCCCACTCTTGTCTCATCTCTGTACTCTTAATTGCAGTCACACATATCAGAATCTCCTTTCTTCATCTCCTTGTTGGCTTAGTTCTTAGTATACTTTCTGTTAATTTATGAACATAATATTCTGAATGGTTACTGTTATTCTCATTAAGGATCTGCATCCAAAATCCCACTCTCTCCTGGTTTCTTGAGCTTTCTGCTATTTAATCATTATCCCTTAGCTTTCTGCTTGCGTTATGCATAGCAGCCTTAACTCTGTACCTCTGAAATACTCTTTCAAGTCAGGTAATCCCAAACTAGCTTGTTCTGTTGGAAGGATAAACTTATCCCACCTAACTCTTGCCCTCCCAGATAAAATCCTTCAACTCTAATTGCCATCCACAACTATTCTGATTGACAAAAATATGTGTGACCCAAATAGAAATTGAAAGGGACTAAACATTTTCACTGCATGTATCTTGCTATCCATATCTATAAAACAGAGCTTCCAATTTCTCGTTTTTTGTATTACTGTTTCTTTAATCTCTTCTCACACATCCTTAGCTGCAGTAACAGAATCCTTTTTAATCCATACTCCCAAGTACTTAATTTTATCATGTCCATCAATGTGGGCTTTTCTGAATCAATTTGTGTGTGGGTACATAGTTTACAGCTAATGCCTTAGTTTTATCTTCATTAATTTTGCGTCCTGAAAAGACTTGAAACGGTCTCAGAATGTTCCAAAACACTGATAAAGAAGCTCTTGATCTTTACAACATGTCCAGTTTATAAGGTGAAATAAGTGTATGGGCCCTGTACAAAGTAGCCACGACACTTAAGTCATCAAGAAGTACCCTGGAAAAGAAGGCTGTAAAAGAAGCTACAAACCTAGTTAAATGGGCCTTTAGAGTTTTGGATAGTAACAACTCTCAGTCTTTGTATACATGAGAGATACAGACAGAAAGACAATGGAAAAGTATCACCCTAGACACTTCCTTTCCCATCTTGACAGAAAAACAGAAAAATAAGTGGTCAGTCTAATTGCTTTGGTTCAATGTAAATCAAAACACAGTTGACTGTGCATATCAAGCAAGTGTAGCTTACATCTGCCCTTACTTTGGAAAGAACACTGGGAAATCAGTTCGTTGACAGATGATTCAGAAGCCACTACAGGAAGGAAAGAGATTAGTTCTCCGGTAAACCCAGTCTGAGAAAAATCAGATAAGGAGGTTTAGAAGATCAGGCATGGATCTCAGCAATTCTTCTTGCAGTGGTGATGGCCACTAAAATGTTTTCCATGACAAACTTCAGATCAACTTTGGCCACTGGCTCAAAGGGAGGCCCTGTTAAACTTGCAATAGAACAGTAATATCCCAAGGAAGTACTGGATCCCTGACTAAAGGGCAAGGAGGAAAGGTACCGCTGAGGAAAGCTTTAGAGGATCTGAGGTATGTAATGGGAACGTGATGTTGTCCAATCTAAGAAGTGGGTATAGCGGGAAACTGTATCTTAACAGTGGAGTAACTGTCTCTGTTTTAAAAATACAAAAGCATACAAATTCAAAATGGCCACAAGATGGTCTGAAAAAAAAATCCAAGTTATTACTGGAAGCAAAAACAGAGAATTTCTTCTATTTACTTTTGCAGATCTTTCCTGTATAGGGTTTCTAAGAAGAGGACAACATTTGAATGACTGGGGATAAAATTCTGAATTGCCTAGCTGATAATGGAACTGAAAAAAACATGCTGAGGGGTTGAATGCCAGGTAAGGTCACCCTGAAGGGCGAGATAAAAGATTTGGAGCTGAGCCCAGCACCCAGGCTGGGTGTACTAGACAAAGCCAGAGGAAGGGAAACTACACTTGCCATGGCCAGGAGTAGGCTGCAAGGATAACACTGACCTTCCTCAGCAAAGCCTTCTGAAGGAATATGGGTATTAGGAGAATAGGAAGAAAGGTGTAAAGGAGCACAGAGGGCCAATTGTGGATCAGAGCATCCCTCAGAGATTCCCTCTCCCAGTAGATCACAGTAAAATACTTGCTGCAATTGGTGTTGCAGGAAGATGCACAGAGGTCACAAGGCTAGCCCCAATGTCTGAATATGCACTTTGCTTCTACTGGGTTGAGAGACCATTCATGAGGAAGGACAGACCTGCTTAATCACTCCGCTGGAACCCTTGACATCCCTGGAATCTGCATTGCTATCAAAGTGGTGGGAAGACGTCACTGCCATACTTTCAAGGCCTCTCAACACAAATAGAAAGATTGGGTTCCTTCCAGTTTGTTGATATACCAAACCAACACATGCTGTTTGTCTGGACAGACATCAAACCCAAGGGGATAGAGTCTTGGAACACCTGTAATTCTAGGAGGACCGCTCCCATCTCTATGATGTTGATGTGAAGTCTGGCCTTTGCTGGAGAGCATGCTCCTTGGCCAGTCTTTTTGGCTAGTCTTTCCCAAGAATTGCCCCTCCACCAAGCCAGGTGGAAGCGTCCATGATCACCGTGGCTCATGGTGAAGGAAAAACAAAGATGTCCATGAGATACAGCCAGTGTGTCCAACCACCACAGATGTGTGATCTGCAAATCTTCATTAGCAATACGGGAAAGGTCACGGAATGCTGGCTGATAGACCACTGGACTGCTAAGGTTCACTGTAGAAATCTCATGAGGTATCTGGCCAGAGGGACTTAGGTAATCGCAGCTGTCACAATATCAGTATTGCCACTGGCTTCTGACAAGACAGTACAGCTAAGGCTTGCCTGCGAAGACTTGAAATCCTGGTCTGAGAAGCCGTGCAGTCTGAAGTTTGATGTCTAGGAGAATTCCAATAAATTCCAAGGACTGAAGGGGTTGGGGTTTGGATTTTGCTGTACTAAGTGCAATTCCCAGATCTGCTCAAACCAAAAGCAATGCATTCTTGGGGTGAACAATAAGATTCCTGGATGAGGAGGAGGTAATGAGGCAGTCAACCGGATAAAGAAACATTCACGACCCCTGCAGATATGGGTCAGCTGCAACAACTACCATGCACTTGGGGAACATTGGGGGGGGAGGTGAGACTCAAAAGTAGGGTTCTGAACTGGAAATGACTGGCTCCCAGCCTGAAGCGAAAAACCTGCTGAATCATCTGTCCATCTTTATATGGTAGTTCATGCACTGAAGGTCAATCAAGCACATCCAGCAGTTTTCCTTTAGTAAAGGCAGGATTCACTGAACTGTGATCAACTGGAATTTTTCTTGCCTTATGCACTTGTATAGATGGTCGAGGTCCAGATTTGGCCTCGAGTCCCATTTTTCTTTGGCACTAAAAAGAATCTCTAGTATACTCAAGCTCCTCTAGCGTCTGGTGGATGACTAATTGTTTAGAAGCTTCCTTATTTCTGAAGCAGTTGCTTCAAGAGGGTGGCAAACAGCACACTTTTTGTGAGTAGAGGGAATAGAGACCGCCTCTGGCTATTATCCTCTGCACCCATACATCCTGAGTGATAGATGTCCAGGTGGTTGGGTACAGGGATAAGTGCCACTTGACTTCCTCCAGACAGTGGCAGTCAGGCAACTCTTTAGCAGCACTGAAATGACCTCTTGGAGAAAGGACCCTGAAAGCCCTGGTTCTGCAAACCACCTCTGCCTCAAGGTTAACATCCACTATTAGAGCTTCCTCCTCTTACATGGGTGGGCTCTGTCTCCAGAAGTGCTGGGCATGAACTCTTACAATTTGCAGAAGCAAAGCAGTTTTCCACCTTGCTGACTCCTTGAAAAGGTTCTATGAGGGGTAGAAAAGTTGATCCCTACAGCAGAAAGGGTCTTACAGTATAGTTCACTTCTGGAAAATGCTTCTCTGATCTTCGGATGGAAGAGCATCAATCCATCATAAGGACCTTCAACAAAAGGTTTCTTACAATGCTCCACAAAAAGCACAAAGCCACATCCAGGCATGTCTTAATGGTGACGCCGGTGCCTGCTGCTCTGGAAATACCTTCAGTGGCAGTGGAAAGAAGACACATGGACATACTGGATAAAGTCTGGTGGGTAGACAACTGTGAGTCAACAAATTTCCCTTGCTCTGCATACAGGAACCCGGAGAGAAATGTGGGAATGCTGAATCTGGAGAGAAATTTGGATTGCTCCTTGATCAAATCTCTCTGAAAATTAAAGAAATGTGCCAAGTAATTCAGTGTCTTAACAGCAAAGGTCGATGAAGTGTACACTCTTTTCACAAATTTGTCCAAAGCATAAAACTCCCTGTTAGGTGGATAGATGGTGGAACTCTCTCTTCCTCAGTTCCTTTTTGAGAGGTGCTGCCACCAACAGGGAATCTACAGCAGGGCCCTTGCTCCAGTGGGAAAGACCCTTGGGGGAAATGAGAATTTTCCTGGTTTAAGAGTGATCGACTTGAATCAGGGCTCAAGAGAGAAGTTTGATCTCTAGATCTGGAGAGCACACATTTGAAAGCCTCGAAGGCCAAGCTCAAGGTAGACCCGGGGATCCTCACAGTAAGACACAAAGCCCCCAACAGACATTCGACCAGGGAAACCACTTGGCTCATAGCTGAGCTGTCTAACGCCCAAGGTCCAAGGGGAGGAATGGATCCGAATATCTCGGCCCCAAACTAACCCCTCTGTTAAAATGAATTATCAGCAGGTACAAAGACTACCTGTACAAATGTATACTCATACATTTAAAAGGTTTATTGAAACAAGCTGACCAAGCACTACTGTCGAGATTACAACAATTTCTTTATAACACAGATAGCTGTGGAAGTGCAGTGCATCTGACAGGGGACTCAAAATTACAAAATGTCCACCAGACAGTTTTTCACAGTCACTTTTATCTAGCTTGTCCTTGATGAAGAGGGCCTTATCCAAACTAATGACTGGTGCCAGAAGCATGGCCTCAAACTGAATACCAAGAAATGCATCATTATCCCCTTTGGGAAAATGGCATCCCCACTAATTATCAAATTAATAACAATGTACAAAGCACGCAATCAGTCGTGAGGGACTTGGGCACCCAGGTTGATAGCAACCTGACTATTGACCACCATGTTGCCTTCACTGTACAGAAGGCTTTCTACATGGCTCACCTCATAAATAAGGGTACTGCATCCAGAAATGGGGAGGTCATAACATCCCTGTATTCCTTTCTTATCAGACCCATTATACAGTACAATGCCCCCTTCGGCATGTACCTTGCCAAGCACATGCAGCAGCTGGAGAGACCACAGAGGTTTGTGACCAGGAAAATCCAGGGTCTTACACACCTATCTTACACAGATAGGCTAAAAGCCCTGTCCCTCTACTCTTGTCCAGACTGCTCAGAGGTGACCTGTGTCTGGCATACAGGGCCCATCTCAGACCCAGCCTTCATGGAGCTGCTGCATATCTGTAAGTCAAACTCCACTCGCACAACCCACACGCAAGGCCTTAACGTAGTCTGTGACATTAACAGAACTTGTTGGCAGGACAGATTTGTGTCCCAAAGACTCCCGCACCTGAGGAACAGACTCCCTGTCCATGTCAAGCAGAGTACCTCTCTACCCCTCTTTAAGAGGAACCTCGACAACTGGAAAGGAAACAGAAAATACACCCCTGGGATCACACCTATGTCCCTGCTGGACAGGGAGAAACGGGTGCTGATGAGGGATTCATGGGCCAAATTCCTGGCTACACTTATAAAAGGTCTCCGGACCAATAGCCTAGTATCCTATGAACCAATGAACGTATGAAACGTTCTTTTTCCCGTATTGAAGCATTCTTTGTCA
This sequence comes from Protopterus annectens, assembly GCF_019279795.1. NCBI lineage: Eukaryota > Metazoa > Chordata > Ceratodontiformes > Protopteridae > Protopterus > Protopterus annectens. The sequence continues at coordinate 714,529,622 of NC_056741.1, read as the reverse complement.
GCATCCTTATAGCATCCAGAGAAAAACAGTTCTCAGCAGGCTGAAATGCTCTTTTATTGATAAGATAGTTTGTCACTTTTTTTTTCTGTTGCATTAGCTATTTCCTTTTAGCAAGTTCATTCTCTTGAATATCTGTATACATTCAACGGTTTACGATACTTCAACACAGCTCTACTCCTAATGCCATTTGTTACAAAAAACATTCACAAGTATAATACTTAATGTTTCACATAAGCACATTGTAAAGCTAATCATATTCCTTTACGGCATTTCTTTTCTGCACTTGCAGATGCAGTGTCACATGCTATTTCTAAAAATATCACTGTTACTACGATAGAAAGCAGTTCTACGAAACCACTGTTACTGTGAAAAAAAAGCAATTATACCAAATTATATAAATGTTTTCTATCAAATACATATTACTACGAGAAAAAACTGTTTTACTTTAATTCTATCACCCTCCAACATCAGCGGTGACCAGGTCTTTAGCTATGAGAAAGATATACCCCGGAAATAACGCAAATACAACTCCTCAGAGACCACTGGATGGATCAGAAAAGGAGTTATCACTTGGTGAGGGGGAAACAAAGTACAGTTGTGTACACTTAACAAATGTAGATGTTCGAGTGTATTCACTGTTGCAGCCATTACATTTGGGTAATCTGCTGGCAGGTTGCCCTCAGTCGACCTGATTAACAAAGTCTTGGGTCCTGCGTCGGTTGCTGTCCCTTCTTCCATGACGTCAGGTCGTCAGGGGTATAAAACATGCAGCAGACACCATTTTCATCAGTTTTTCGTGCCCCCCAAATGGGGAGCAAAATATATATATGTGTGTGTGTGTGTGTGTGTGTGTGTGTGTGTGTGTGTGTGTGTGTGTGTGTGTATATATATATATATATATATATATATATATATATCTATATATCTATATCTATATATCTATATATATATATATGCATGTAATTTAGAACACAACAAATATACCTCCAAATAAAAGCAAATACAGCAAAAAGGCTTTTGAGCATTGTAAAAGAAGGAAGAGGTATAGTAAGAGAATAACAGGGGGCTGGCGGGTGGGTAACCAGGACTGCAACAGTGAATACACTTGAATATCTACATTTATGGTAAGTGTACACAACTGTACTATGTTCTTCGTGTTTCACTGTTGCAGTCATTACATTTGGGTAGAATCCCAAAGCTATGGTTAGGAGGATGGAATTATACAGCATTAGGAGCAGCTATAAGGCCCTGCAGGACAGTAGTGGCAAAGCCTGCTCTGGATTTATAGAAGAGAGGTAAATGGTAATGTTTAGTGAACGTATGAACTGAACTCCAGGTAGCAGCTTCTAGAATGTCTCTGGTAGGAACCCCTCTGAGAAAGGCTGCAGAAGTAGATGCAGTCCTGGTGGAATGGGATCTGATCCCCAAGGGAAAGTACAGTTGTGTACACTTACCATAAATGTAGATGTTCGAGTGTATTCACTGTTGCAGTCAATACATTTGGGTAATCTGCTGGTAGGTTGCCCTCAGTCGGCCTGGATATCAAAGTCTTGGGTCCTGCGTCGGTTGCTGTCTCCTCTTCCATAACGTCAGGTTGTCAGGGGTATAAAATAAGCAGCTGATGCCATTTTCTTTAGTTTTTTTCTTGACCCAGATGTCAGGTGCCCCCCCAAATCCGGACTGTAACAGTGAATACACTCAAACATCTACATTTATGGTAAGTGTACACAACTGTACTATGTTCTTCGTGTTTCACTGTTGTAGTCATTACATTTGGGTAGAATCCCAAAGCTATGGATGGGAGGCTGGAACTAAATAGCATTAGGAGCGGCTATAAGGCCCTGCAGAACTGCAGTGGCAAAGCCTGCCCTGGACTTAGAGAAGAGAGGCAAATGATAATGTTTTGTAAAAGTATGAACAGAACTCCAAGTAGCAGCTTCTAGAATGTCTTTGGTTGGCACCCCTCTGAGAAAAGCTGATGATGTAGATGCAGCCCTGGTGGAATGTGACCTAATGCCCTTGGGCACCGGTTTACCATGATGCAAATAGCAAAAACAAATGCAGTGGCTTATCCACTTTGAAATAGTATGCTTTGAAATAGCCTTTCCCTCTGATCCTGCAGCAAATGCCACCAGTAGCTGCTCAGATGTTCTTAGAGATTTGGTCCTGTTTAAGTAGAATCTTAGTTGTCTGTGTACGTCCAAGGAATGCAGAATCCGCTCCCCCTTGTTCTGCGGATTTGGGTAAAAAGTTGGCGGGTGAATAGTTTGGTTAAGAGCCACACTTAATACCGCCTTAGGCATAAAGGAAGGATTGGTCCTGAGGGACTCCCTGTTTGGGTAAAATATAATGAAAGGCTCCACAGCCATGAATGCTTGTAGTTCTGAAACCCTTCTTGCTAAAGTGATTGCCAAACGTAAAGCAGTTTTCCAGGATAAAAACGTTATATCTGCAGTAGCAGCTAGTTCAAATGGAGGCAGGTTGAGCTTTTTCAACACAAAATTGAGGTCCCATGCAGGAATTGGTGATCTTCTGGGAGGCCTTACATTTTTGGCCCCTCTAAAACACTGTTTTAGCAAAGGATGAGAAACAAATTGGTGGCTCTGTTTTGTAATGAGCGGAGATGGCAGAGGCATGGATTTTTATTGATGAAAAAGACAGGCCCTTGTCAAGCATCTCAGTCAAGTATTGTAAAATCTGAGGAATATTTGGCTTTGCTCGTCAGTTCCTTGTGCTTGGTTCCAAGCACAGAATCTCTTCCATTTATCAGCATAAGATTTTCTAGTACTAGGCTTTCTGGCTTCCAAAATGACATCCATTACAGATTTACTGAGAGGTGTTATTTGAATAACTACACGATCAGGCATACTGCCAAGTTCAGAGTTTGGAGCTGATTGTGCAGGATTTGATTGTTCTGCTGAGACAGTAGATGAGGTATTTGAGGCAAGTACCAAGGAGGGAGTTGAGACATATTCTTTAGATTTGGGTACCAGTGTTGGCAAGGCCAGTCCGGGGCAATTAGAATCATTTTTGTTTTTTCCTGTCTGACCTTTAGTAGGACCTTGGGAAGAAGAGGCAGAGGAGGAAAGGCGCAGACTGATAGGTTTTTCCAACTGAAGGATAGGGCATCCGCTTTCCATGCTTGTCTGTGATAAGTCCTTGTGCAGAATTTGTCCAGTTGATAATTCTAGGGAGAGGCAAACAGATCTATGTCCGGGTTCCCCCATTTCTTTGTTATCTTGCTGAAGACTTGTGGATACAGTTTCCTCTCATGAGGGTCCATAAGGTTTCTGCTTAGGTCTGCCAGAGTATTTTGTTTTCCTGGCAGGAATTGAGCTTGAAGATGTACTTGGTAAGTCAAGGCTGTTTCCCACAATGCCATGGCTAGTCTGCAACGGGGGCAGGAATGTGTGTCCCCCTGCTTGTTTATGTACCACATAACTGTGGTGTTGTCAGTCTTTAATCAGTAGCTGTCCTGGACGAAGTAAGTCCTTAAAGGCCGTTAGGGCATTCTGAACAGCTAACATCTCTTTCTGGTTGATATGCAGATGCATTTGTTTTGGGCTCCATATGCCCTGAATACATCTCCCCACCACGTGGGCCCCTCAAGCATAGTCTGATGCGTCTGTAGTTAGGGTCTGGTTGGCAGGGGATAGAGTGAAAAACCGTCCCATGTTCTGGTGACATGTCTCTGCCCACCAAATAAACTCCTGTTGTAGGCAGGGAATGAGAGGAATCATTGTTTCCAGGCTGTGACAATGTTGACTCCATAAACGTTTTAGGTACCACTGTAATTTCCTCATATGCAGTCTTGCATATGGAATCAGTAGAATGCAGGATGCCATGAACCCCGAAGCCTGCAGAATTTGTCTTGCAGATAACAGGGTTTTTGTTGCCATCTGTTTGAAATAAATAGTCAGTTGCCTTTGCTTGTCTGGTGTAAGGTAAGCCATCTAGGCAGTTGTATTCAAGCTTGCACCCAGGAATGTAATCTTTTGAGAGGGTACCAGTTGTGATTTATTTTCGTTTATTGTGTCCCCTAGGCATGTTAGAAGCCTTTTCACAAATGCCAGATGATGAAGAAGAATGTCCTTGTTTTCTGCTTGAATGAGACACTCGTCCAAGTAAGGATAAATCTGTATACCCCTTTGTCTGCAAAATGCTATTACTGGTGCCAGGCACTTTGTAAAGACCCTGGGCACAGTAGATCAGCCAAAGGGCAGTGCAGAGAATTGGTAATGCATAAAACCAGCCTTGAAGCAGAGGTATCTTCTGCAAGATTCCCTTATTAGGATATGCAGGTATGCCTCTTAAGTCTAGAGTCACTAACCAAGTGTTCTTGCCCAGCATGGGCAGAAGCTGCTGCAAAGTTAGCATTTTGAATTTTGGTATGTCCAAGAATGCGTTCAAAATTGATAAATCCAGTATTGGGCGCCAGGCATAGTCTTTTCTGGGTACCAAGAACAGGCGAGTAAAACCCTCGTCCTTTTTCCTGTTCTGGTACTGGCTGAATAGCCCCCATATCCATGAGGGACGTAACTTGTTTCTGTGCCTCTGCCCATTGATTTTGTGGCAGATCTGGCCAACCGTTTGGAATTAGCAAGGTATTGAAATGAAATCTGTATCCCTGGGATACTATGTTTAATACCCACTTATCCTGGGTTATTAACTGCCAATTCTGATCATGAAGTGCCAGTTTTCCTCCCAAAGGGGCTGCCAAAAGATAAGTGCTTGGTGATGGCAGAGGGATGTCATTGATACTGCTTACCGTAGGGAGGTGCCTTGCTACTTCCAGATTTGGAGGTGGAGCCACCCCATTGTTTTGTTCTGCAAGTTCCTTGTGACTGAAACCTGGAGCCTTTGGAGTGTTCGGGTTTGACATGAGCTGCTCTGGTGGGTACTGGAAAGGACCAATTCTTAGTAGGCCACTGCCTACTGAACCTGGGCAGCTGCACTTGTAGGAAATCTTTTACAGTTTGCATAGATTTAGCTTTGTCTTCCATCTTTTTCAAAACTTCTTCTGCCTTATTACCAAATAGACTTTCCTGTTGAAAAGGAGCATCCAACAATTTTGCTTTAACATGATCAGGCAGATTTTGCTCCTTGAGCCAAGCATGCCTTCTTATCACAGATCCAGTTACAGTGGCCCTGCAAGAGGCCTCCAAGGGATCAAAACCACACTGCAAAGTATGTTTTCCAACTTGTTCAGCTGAATGCAATAAATCCTGTAACTATTTTCCACACAGTCAGAAATCAACATCATTTTCTGTTTAAGTAAGCCCATGATATGCTGATGATATATAAGCATATGAAACTGACAGTTTAAAGCCCTGATTGCCAAGGCTGCAGACGTGTAAACCTTCTTACCCCATCTATCCAGCGTCCTGGAGTCTCTATCAGAAGGGGTAGGATTTTTAGCAGTAGAAGCCTTAACACCCGTGGGACCCTGAGAAATGGTTTCAGGCTCAGCTGTAGGGTTTTTAAAAAGGAATTTGTGGGAGTCAGGAATCCTGTAATATCTGTCTGGCTTTCTAGGAGCCGGAGGCAGGGAATCAGGAGCCATGCTGGATTCTGAGAAAACACCAACAATGTCTAGAACAGGAGGTATAGCCAAAGGCCTATGCTGAGTAAAAAGAAAGAAATCCCTAAGCCTCTTTTTAGATGCTGAGAAATCCTGACTCTCCCAGTGAAAATGTTCCCTTAAGGTATGCAAAGTTTCTCCAAAAGAAAAATCCTCAGGAGGAGAAGCAGAAGGGATGGATTCTTCTGCTTCAGAGTCCTCATAAGGTGGACTAGATAATTCCTGATCAGAAGAGGAATCAGAAGAAATGGAAACCTGATCTGATTCATAACCAGTGCCTTGTCTAGGCCTCTTAGCAGGAGGGAGACGGGAACCCCTGATCAAGGTAATTAAATCCTCAGCCATTTTGATCATTTGTTTTTTTTAGGCATAGGGGCCTGTGCACATGGCCCAAGCGTCAGTTTTTTAGACATAGAAGTCAATTTTGGCCTAGGTTTTGAAGATGGCGTCAGTTTAATACACAAATCTTTAAGCCTGAAAACACCCTCAGAATCCGGTGCCAGCTCAGCGGCTCCGGACCCATCTAAGGTAGAGGCATCCACGGGTTCAATACTTAGTGTCTCACGACCGAATGGGTCTCAGTAGAGGCCTGCGAATCAAAAGTAGTGGGCATCAGGGGCTGCGAAAGTGCCTCTGAGTACCGGCGAACCGGCGACTGGCTTAGGTGAAGCTTTGTCGTCGGTTTTGGACCTTGACGGTCTGTCTGTCTTTTTCTTTGTGTTTTTTGTGTATTCCGGTAGTATGATTGCTAACCGACGACATTTCTGGACAGTTAAATCTTGAGCCAAAATATTTAGATGCAAAAATATACAGCCGCTTAATAGTGCGTTGATTAAATTTAGCACAAAAATGACAGCAAGGCACGCAATGGTCAGGGCCTAGGCAAGGAATACAGTACAAATGAAAATCCTTATGAGGTATTTGCTTCCCACAAGTAATACAATTATTAACTTTTACTGACATCGGTAAGGAGCAAGAAAAAGTTCCCCAACAGGGTACTTAGCTTTAGGTTGAAGACTTCGGTTCTGAAACTCGAAAACGAAAATTTCAGTAGTCGGCCGACCGGCACTTGTGAACTGCTTCTGCTTCAGGCACCACACGGCAAGAAAGACTGATGAAAATGGCGTCAGCTGAATGTTTTATACCCCTGATGACCTGACGTCATGGAAGAAGGGACAGCAACCGACTGAGGGCAACCTGCCAGCAGATTACCCAAATGTAATGACTACAACAGTGAAACACGAAGAACATCAGTCTTCCAGATATGGTACAGGCCAAAGTTGGGAGGACACCCAGCTGGATTTGGGTCTGGAGGAATTGCCCTATCATCTTGAAGAGCATAACTAAACTGATGGACAAAGCAGAGGAAGGTGGCCTGAAGATCCATTGGAAGGACCCTTATTAAAATTGGCCCTGGAGAGAATTGAAGAAGAGGCAGAATAATGGATCTGATAAGGATCGGTTCAGATGGGAATACTGAATTCCCAAGGCTTTATTAGTTTGGAACTGGAGCCAAGGAAAGAGAATGCTCCGGAATCCTTTCTTGGCCACTTTTGACTTTTCCTTTTTTTTCTCCTCTTTCTCCCTTTTACCAGTTTTGCCAAGATCAACTGGATTCTTAGCCAGTGGATTGGAAACAGAAGGGGTGCTTTCTCCAGCAGAGGCAAGGAGAAGCCCTTTCAGCAAACAACTTATTCCAACATTCCACACTCACCCTACACTCAAATGCTTCACAGATGCTGCACTGAGATTTCAAATGTGCAGCCCCTTAGGAAAAGATGCACTTCAAGGAATCATTTGAATTGGGCAACTTGTGGCCACAGGCCACATACTTTTTAAAACCTGAAGGTTTTTCTGATATCACTGCAAGTGTAAATACAAAAGTAGGAAAACTAAAAATATATCCTGAAAGAGAAACAGAGAGACCACCTGTTGAGATAAAAAGGGGATAGAGGAATGGTGCCCGAAGGCATTGTACAGTGAGAAAGATGAGCTGAAAGAGTGGGAGGATACATTACAAGATCGTATGGGAAGAACTTCTTGAGAAAAAAAAGAGAAAACAAGCAAAACATTTACTTGTTTTCACCCAAAAAAAACCCACCAGAGTGCCAAAGACCAAGTATGAAGCTAAGGATGGCAAACAAGATGATGAGTGTCACTATGTGATTATGGGTAAGGGGAGGAGCCCTAGTACTGGATCCAAAGCTTGAAAGTGGCTAAAGTCAGATCTGAAGACCAACCTGTTGAGGAACAGACTGAAGACAACATCAGGTCTTAAGTTACCTTCACATCCTTACAAGTAAAACAAAGTGTCCTTCAAATCTCTGATCACCATGAATGCACCCTGAGGAATGAGCAGCAGGATTCCTTGCAGGATGAATAGCTTGAATTTGGGTACAATTAGGACTTTGTTTTCATTTAGGAATGAAAAGCCCAGAATGGGCCCTCCAAGGCCCATCCCATTCCTGGTATCAGTAGGGGTCTCTAGAAGAATCCTGTGCATTCTGCCACAGAAAAAAGTACAGTTGTGTACACTTACCATAAATGTAGATGTTAGAGTGTATTCACTGTTGCAATCATCACATTTGGGTTATCTAATAATCAGGCTGACTGAGGGCCATCTGCAAGCAAAGTCTTGGGTCTTGCGTCGGTTGCTGTCTCATCTTCCATGACGTCAGGTAGTCAGGGGTATAAAGCATGCAGCCGATGCCATTACATCAGCTTTTCTTGCCCCAGATATCAGGTACCCCCATAATGGGACGCAATTATATATAAGGTTACACCTCCAAAAAAAAAAGCAAATACACCAGAAAGCTTTAAGCATAGTAAACAAGAATAGAAGTATAGTCAATAGAAGTCAGGGGGCTGGAGGGAGGGTAACTAGGACTGTAACAGTGAATACACTCGACATCTACATTTATGGTAAGTGTATAAGTGTACACAAAGTACAGTTTTGTACCTACCATAAATGTAGATGTCCAAACTGGATAGCATCTGCAGTCATAACAAGTGGGTTGTCCTGTCGTCAGGCAGCCCTGCAGTCGGCCGGATTCCAAAGTCCGGGTCCGGCTTCGGCTGATGTCGCACTCCACCCGACGTCATCTCTGTTGGTCTTCGGGTATAAAAGCATCAGCCGACGCCATTTTCCTCAGTGTTTCTTGCCCCAGATGCCAGTAGCCCTCTTGCAGGCTAAAATTTGGATAGATGCCAATGTTTCCAAATAGATAGAGGTAAACACAACAATAAGCATGTATGTACATATATACAAACAAATACACCATAAAGGACTCCCCCAACAGCTAGCTATTAGGAGGGTAAACACCCTAGGAGTACCACAGAGGGAAGGAGGGAGGGTAATCCTGACTGCAGATGCTATCCAGTTCGGACATCTACATTTATGGTAGGTACAAAACTGTACTATGTCCTTCATGGATGCATCTGCAGTCATAACAAGTGGGTAGAATACCATAGCCAACTAGGGGAGGAGGATAAAAGTAGATTATGGTGTGTTCAGGATCCCTTGCAGTACAGCAGTGGCAAAGCCTGCTCGGGATCTGGAATATAGAGGCAAATTATAATGCTTGGCAAATGTATGCACGGAGGTCCAAGTAGCCGCCTCAATAATATCTTTGGTTGCCACTCCTCGTAAGAAGGCTGTGGTAGTGGCTGTTGCCCTTGTAGAATGAGGTCTTATGTTCTGTGGAATTGGTTTTCCATGGAAGGAGTAACAGAATCGTATGCAATTTCCTATCCATTTGGAGATTGTCTGTTTGGAAATAGCTTTTCCTTCCCTTCCTGTTGCATAGGCTACAAAAAGTTGGTCAGTCTTTCTGCTATTTTTGTTCTGTCCAAGTAGTAGCGTAGCTGTCTATGCACATCCAAGGTATGCAGTATTCTTTCCCCTCTGTTTTGTGGGTTGGGAAAGAAGGTAGGTAGGTGGATTGCCTGGTTTAAAGACACTCTGGATACCACCTTGGGCATAAATGTAGGATTAGTCCTCATGGACACTCTATCTTGGTGGAAGATCAGGAAGGGTTGCACTGCCATTAAGGCCTGTAGTTCTGAAACCCTCCTTGCTGAAGTAATTGCCAGTAGGAAAGCAGTTTTCCATGATAGGTGTTGTAGGTCTGCTGTTGCTGCTGGTTCAAAGGGTGATAGTGTTAACTTTTCTAGCACAAAGTTTAAATCCCAAGCTGGTAATGGTGGTTTCCTTGGAGGTTTTACATTCTTGATTCCTCTGAGGAACTGCCTGAGCAAAGTGTCTTGAAAAACAGGTGGATCAAAGCTGTATTCTGCTGAAATAGCTGATGCATGTATCTTGATGGAGGAGTAGGACAGGCCTGAATGAAGAAGTTCGGCCAGATACTCCAGAATGTTAGGTATATCTATGTTTGACACATCTTTTCCTCTTTCCGTACTCCAAATGACAAACCTTTTCCTTTTTCCAGCATAGTTCCTTCTTGTTGAAGGTCTGCGTGCTTCAAGAATAATGTCTTTAACTCTTTGGGAAAGTTTTGAATTAGCTGCTGCTATGTGATGTTCCATGCAGTCAGTTGCAACGTTTTTAGGTTTGGATGTATGATGCTGTAGTTGTTCTGAGTTAACATCAAAGGCATCAGGGGTATTGGCCACATATTGTTCCGAGACATGCTCCTCAGTAGTGGGTACCAGTGCTGTCTTGGCCAGTTTGGAGCTATCAGGATTATCCTTGGACGTTCTTCCTTGATTTTTAGTAGTACCTTGTGTATCAAGGGAAGAGGTGGGAATGCATATGCTGTTAGGCCTTTCCAGTTGAAGGAGAGCGAGTCCACTTTCCATGCTAGTGGGTGGAATGTCCTTGTACAGAATTTTCTGAGCTGGTGATTGAGAGGTGATGCGAATAGGTCTATCTGTGGCATTCCCCATTTCTTTGAGATGGTCTTGAAGATGTCCGGGTGCAGCTTCCATTCGTGGGCATCCGAAGTGGTTCTGCTTAATATGTCTGCTAGAGTATTGTCTTTCCCCGGTACAAATATTGCCTGTAACTGGATGTTGTAGCTGAGTGCCAGGGTCCACAGCTCCAAGGTCATTCTGCATAGGGGGTATGAATGAGTGCCTCCCTGTTTGTTGATGTACCACATGACTGTGGTGTTGTCTGTCCTTATCATCAACTGGCCCTCTTTGAGAAATGGTTTGAACTTTTGGATTGCCAGTTTTACTGCCAGCATTTCTTTTAGATTGATGCGCAGGTGAAGTTGATCCTGTGTCCACAATCCTTGTACGCGTTTGTCCAGCATGTGGGCCCCCCATCCTAGGTGTGAAGCGTCTGTTGTGATGGTCTGGCTTGCTTGACATCTGCGAAAGGGTAGGCCTGGATTTGACTGGCATGCCTGAGCCCACCATAGGAACTCCTGTTTTAAGCATGGAATTAGTGGGATTTCTGTTTCTAGACTGTGTCTGTGTTGGGACCATAAATTCTTTAGGTACCACTGTAGTTTCCTCATATGTAGTCTGGCAAATGGAACCAAGATTATGCATGATGCCATGAAGCCCAAGGCTTGCAGAACTTTTCTTGCTGTTAACTTGTTCAGTTTTGCTAGTGCCAAGAAGTAAAGAGGAAGTTCTTTTTGTTTTTCTGTAGTCAGGAATGCCATTTGTTTTACTGTGTCCAATTCCGCCAAGAATGTCCTTGTTTGGGATGGTATCAGCCTTGACTTTTGTAAATTGACTGTGTATCCCAGTGCTTGTAGCAAGTAAATGACCCTTTGTAAATCTGTTGTCAGCTTGCTTTTGTTGTCCCCTTGTAGCAGGCAGTCGTCCACGTATGGGTAAATTTGAATTCCCTGTAGTCTGCAATGGGCGATTACTGATGCCAGGCATTTTGTGAATACTCTGGGGCCAGTAGATAAGCCAAAGGGCAATGCTGAGAATTGATAGTGCTCTGATCCTGCAAGAAATCTGAGGTATCTTCTGCAGATTGGTCGAATGGGGACGTGCAGGTATGCCTCCTTGAGATCTAGAGTTACCAGCCAAGACTCCTTGCCCAGCATGGGAAGAAGTTGCTGTAGGGTCAGCATTTTGAATTTTGGGACAATGATGTATGTATTTAAGGTGGACAGGTCGAGAATTGGTCTCCAACTTTTTCCTTTCTTGGAACTAGGAATAGCCTGGAATAGAACCCTTTCCTTGCTCTGCTGTTGGCACTCTTTCCACAGCTCTCATGTTTGCTAACTCCATTATCTGGCGTAGAGCCTCTTTTTTGATTTGGAGGTAGATTTGGCATTCCTCTTTTGACTGGTAAAGTGTGGAAGTGAAACCGGTAACCTTGATCTATGGTTTGTAAAATCCACTTGTCTTTTGTTATGTAGTGCCAGTTCTTTGAAAATAAGGTTAGCTTTCCGCCTAGAGGAGCTGCTATTTGTTCCCAGGTAGGCGGATGTAGGGTTAAGTCACTGTGGTTGTGCTGATGTAGTGGCAGTGGCTGTGTCTGTGCCTCTGTTGTTACCTTGCCACTGTCGTCCTCTATAGGCACCTCCTCTGGATTGGTTTCTGCCTCTGGAACGCCTATTCCTGCCACTATGAAATTTTGTGGAGTCAGGAAAGGACCAATTTTTGGCAGGCCAGTTCCTGCTAAACCTTGGGGTTGAACCTGCAAGAAATCTTTAACAGTTTGAACAGATTTTGCCTTTTCTTCCATTTTCTTCATGACCTGCTGGGCAGGTGTACCAAACAAACTTGTCTTGTCCATAGGAGCATCCAGCAACTTAGCTTTAACATGATCCGGTAAAGCTTGTTCCTTTAGCCATGCATGCCTTCTTATCACTGTGCCAGTCATGGCTGATCTAAATGAAGCCTCCAGTGCATCATAGCCACATTTTAAGGAATGGTTGCTAACCTGTTGTATGTTATTTACCATTTCTAATACATATTTCTTATCAAGAGATTCATCAGTGGTTAGTTTTTAGTTAACTGATCCAGCATAAACTCTTGGTATTGTATCATGTGAAACTGACAGTTTAAAGCTCTAGCTGAGAGAGTAGCTGAAGTGTAGACCTTTTACCCCATCTGTCTAATGACCTGGCTTCCCTTTCAGAAGGAATAGGGTTTTAGCTATGGTCGCTACTGCCTTGGGACCCTGGGATATAGTTTCTGGGTCTGCAAGTGGGGCCTTGTAAAGGTGGTGATGAGTATCTGGCACCCTGTAAAATCTGTCTGGTTTGGCAGGGCTGGGGTAAAGAATCTGGAGCGGAGCAAACATCATTAAAAGCATCATCCACCACAGAGAGAACAGGAGGTATAGCTAAGGGCCTGTGCTGTGGGAGGTGCAGAAAGGTCCTAAGTCTTTTCTGGAGTCTGAAAAATCCTGTTGCTGCCATTGGAACTGTTCTCGCATGGCATGCAGGGTTTCCCCAAAGGAGAATTCTTCTGGTGGGGAAGCAGCTGGAATGGATTCTTCAGCATCAGAATCTTCAAAATTGGAGAAGGAGCCTCTGGCTGGTCAGTTATGTCTGATTCATCAGCAGAATCATCAGAAGACACTGGCTCAGGGGGCTCTGCCCTAGGTCTCTTCTCTGGGGGCTGAGAAGCCCTATCTGGGTGAGATTGAGATCCTCTAATTAAGGAAATTAAATCTTCTGCCAAAGTAAGCATTTGAGAACTAGAAGAGGGCCTGGATGTGGGGGGTCTAACAGGCACTGTTTTAGTAGTCTTGGCTGCTTTAGCCCTGGCGAAGGCCTTAATGGACATGGCTGCTGGAGGCCTAGCAGCACCACGTGCTGGGGTAGAGATATCCAAGGGGATGGTGTCTGATAAGTCAACCACCGTAGTGGGTAAAATTTCTGAGGTCGATTCAAGAGTTGTAGCAGGGGCCTCAGTTGTAGGAATAGGTTCAGCTGTACTTTGATTAGTTTTCTCGGTTTCGGCCGAAACCGAGACACTCGCGATGTGCTTCACCATGGTTTCGGCCGACACCGCGGACCGCGAGTGTCGGTCTTTTCTTTGCGTTTTGGTAGATTGGGTAGTCGGAGGAACCGTCGGCATAATGTACGCAAAATCAGAACCGAAAAAGTGTTCTGCAAACTCCGACCGACGCCTAAGCGTTCGTCGGTTGAAAGAAGCACAGGCCGAACAGGCTGCTACGTCGTGGGCTGGGCCTAAACAAGGCAGACAGTAAGAGTGGAAATCTTTATGAGGTATTTGTTTCCCACAGGTTAAACAATTGTTAACTTTTTCTGACATCGGCTGAGGCAAGAAAGAGTCCCCAACGGGGTACTTAGCTTTAGAAGTCTTGAGTAGTATTCGGTAGAAGTAATCTCTGGATCCGACCGACCGCACTTGCGAACAGCTTCTGCTTGGCGCCACGGCAAGAAAGACTGGGGAAAATGGCGTCGGCTGATGCTTTTATACCCGAAGACCAACAGAGATGACGTCGGGTGGAGTGCGACATCAGCCGAAGCCGGACCCGGACTTTGGAATCCGGCCGACTGCAGGGCTGCCTGACGACAGGACAACCCACTTGTTATGACTGCAGATGCATCCATGAAGGACATCTGTACTATGTTCTTAGTGTTTCACTGTTGCAGTCATGTTGGGTAGATTCCCTAAGCTAAGAAAGGGAGAAGGCAATTAGATAGCATTAGGACCAGCTATAAGGCCCTGCAAGACTGCAGTGGCAAAGCTAGCTCTGGATTTAGAAAAAACTGGCAAGTGGTAATGCTTGGTGAAGGTATGTACAGAACTTCAGGTAGCAGCTTCTAGGATGTCCCTGGTAGGGACACCTCTGAGAAAGGCTGTAGATGCAGCCCTGGTGGAATGAGGTCTTATCCCCTGTGGGATAGGTTTTCCATGATGCTTATAGCAGAAATGAATGCAATGGCCTATCCTCTTAGAAATTGTTTGCTTTGAAATGGCCTTCCGCTCTGCCCCTGCAGCAAATGCTAACAGCAGCTGTTCAGATTTCCTGAGAGGCTTAGTCCTGTCCAAGTAAAATTTAAGTTGTCTGTGCACTCCCAAGGACTGCAGTATTCGTTCCTCTTTGCTCTGTGGATTAGAAAAGAAGGTTGGCAAATGAATGGATTGATTAAAGGCCACACTGGATACCAACTTGGGCATAAAGGAGGGATTGGTCCTGAGGGACACCCTGTCTGCATGAAAGATGATGAAAGGCTCCACTGTCATGAGGGTCTGTAATTCAGACACCCCCTTCTTGCTGAAGTGATGGCTAGAAGGAAGGCTGTTTTCAAAGAAAGGAATTTCAACTCTGCATTTGCAGCTGGCTCAAAGGGAGGTACAGTGAGCTTTTCCAATACAAAGTTAAGGTCCCAGGCTGGAGTAGGGGCTCTCCTGGGTGGTCTTAAGTTTTTGGCCCCTCTGAGGAACTGCTTCAGCAGTGGATGAGAGAAGAGGGGTGGCTCTGTATTATAATGTGCTGAAATGGCGGAGGCATGAATTTTGATGTTAGAAAAAAAAAAGGCCCTTGTGAAGCATCTCAGTTAAATATCGAAGAATGTGCGGTAAAAATTAGGCACTGTTGTGACAATCCCCTGAGTTTGGCTCCAGGAACAGAATCTTTTCCATTTTTCAGCATAGGATTTTCTAGTACTAGGCCTCCTTGCCTCCAGAATGACATCCATCACTTGCTTACTGAGGGATGGTAACAGAGATATCAGGTAATTAGCCAGGCTGCAAGGTTCAGGGTTTGAAGCTGTGGGTGCAGAATCTGGCCCTCCTGCTGGGACAACAGGGCAGGGGTCTGAGGCAGGTGCCATGGTTCCAGCAGTGACACACTGCGCAAGAGGGGGTACCAGTGTTGGCATGGCCAGTCTGGTGCAATCAGTATTGTCCTTGGTTTGTCCTGTCCTGTTTGATCTTTAGTAGCACTTTGGAGAGGAGAGGCAGAGGGGGAAAGGCATAAACTGATAGGGCATCCACTTTCCAAGCTTGTCTGTGGGGTGTCCTTGTGCAAAATATGTCCAATTGGTAGTTCTGAGGGGAGGCAAACAGGTCTATCCTCTGGGCTCCCCCATTTGTCAAAATGTTGAATATCTTTGGTTCCAGTTTCCAGTTGTATGGGTCCATGAGATTTCTGCTTAGATCGTCTGCCAGTGTATTTAGCTTGCCTGGCAGGAATTGAGCTTGTAGGTGCACTTGGTAGCTCAAGGCTGTGTTCCACAATGCCATGGCTAATTTGCAGAGAGGGTACTACTGGGTCCCCCCCCCTGCTTGTTTATGTACCACATAACAGTGGTGTTGTCCGTCTCTATCAATAATTGTCCTGGAAGAATGTGGTCCTTGAAGGCAGTCAGAGCATTCAGTACAGCTAACATTTCTTTTTGAATGATATGCATGCGCATTTGACTCTGGTTTCATTTGCCCTGAATGCACTGCCCTGCCAAGTCAGCCCCCCCATGCATAGTCTGATGCGTCTGTTGTTAGGGCTTGGGTGGCAGGGGACAGAGTGAATGGCAGTCCCTTGCTGTGGTGACAGGCCTCTGCCCAGCAAAGGAACTCTGTCTTTAGACAAGGGATGATAGGAATCATTGATTGTAGGTCCTGAGAATGCAGACACCATAGGCTTTTTAGATACCATTGTAGTTTCCTGATATGCAGTCTTGCATATGGAAATAGTAGAATGCAAGAGGCCATGAACCCCAGGGCTTGCAGTATTTTCCTTGCAGATAGCTGGGTCTTTCTGGCCACTAGTTTGAAGTAGGCTGTCAAACTTGTTTCTCTGGCATGAGGTAGGCCATCTGGGAAGTTGTATTCAAGCTTGCTCCCAGTAATACAATTTGTTGGCAGGGTACTAGATGTGATTTCTTTTTCTTTATGGTGTACCCCAGAGAAGTTAGCAACGTCTTTACAAATGCCAGATGATTTAATAGTATGTCCTGGTTTTCTGCCTGAATTAGACAATCGTCCAGGTATGGGTATATTTGAATATTTCTTTGCCTGCAAAATGCAATGACTGGAGCTAGGCACTTTGTGAATACCCCGGGCGCAGTAGATAAACCAAAGGGTAGTGCAGAGAACTGATAGTGCAGGTAGCCTGCCCTGAACCATAGGTATCTTCTGCAAGATTCCCTGACTGGGATGTGCAAGTAGGCTTCCTTTAAATCCAGTGTTGCCAACCAGGCATTTTTGCTTAGCATGGGAAGCAGCTGATGAATTGTTAGCATTTTGAATTTTGGGATTACCAAAAGGGTGTCTAAGATAGACAGGTCCAGGATAGGATGCCAGGAATCGTCTTTTCTGGGAACCAGGAAAACTCTTGAGTAAAAACCTTGCCCCCATTTTTCTTCTGGGACGGGCTGAATAGCCTTGATGCTTAGAAGAGAGAGAACCTGCTTTGAGCGTCTGCCCACTGATGTGGAGATAGGTCTGGCCAACCGTTTGGGGTTGGTAAGGAGTAAAAGTGGAATCTGTACCCTTGGGGAAACTATATTTAAAACCCATTTGTCTTGGGCAATCAGCTCCCAGTTTTTTGCATGCAGGGCGATCTTTCCCCCTAAAGGAACAGTCAGTTGAGCAGAGGTTGGAAGTTTTAAAGCGGTCATTGTGACAGTTTACCATGGGGGGGTGTCTTACTACTTCCAGCTTTGGAAGTGGGAGCCCCCACACTACTTAGGCCTTTGAGTAACTTGGGACTGAAGCCTGGGTGGTCTGCTGGTTCTGGGTTTGGACTGAGAAGGCCTGGAAGAGGCAGAAAAGGACCAATTCTTAGAAGGCCAGTGCCTACTAAATCTGGGAGGCTGTACTTGCAGGAAATCTTTAACAGTTTGCATAGATTTAGCTTTTTCCTCCATCTTTTTAAGTACTACTTCTGCTTGGTTGCCAAACAGGCGGTCTTGGTTTAAGGGAGCATCCAGTAATTTGGCTTTAACATGATCTGGTAAGGTTTGCTCCTTAAGCCAAGCATGCCTTCTAAGTACAGACCCAGTGACAGCAGCCCTGCAAGATGCTTCTAATGAATCAAAACCACATTGCAAAGTATGTTTTCCAACTTGTTCAGCAGAATGCATTAAATTCTGTAATTCTTTATTTTCAGCACAGTCAGGAATCAACATCATTTTCTGTTTAAACAATCCAATAATATGCTGCTGATACTTTAACATATGAAACTGGCAGTTTAAGGCCCTGATGGCCAAAGTTGCACAAGTGTATACCTTCTTACCCCATCTATCCAGTGCCCTGGAATCTATATCAGAGGGGGTAGGGTTTTTAGCAGTAGTAGCCTTAATGCCTTTGGGTCCCTGTGAAATGGTCTCGGGGTCCGCAGTAGGATTCTTAAAAAGGAACTTCTGAGAGTCAGGTACTCTAATACCTGTAAGGTTTTCTGAGAGTCGGGAGTAAAGTGTCAGGGGCCTGTCTAGATTCCAAGAAGGCATCAGCTACAATATCCAGTACAGAAGGGACAGCTAAAGGCCTGTGTTGAGGAAGGAGTAAGAATTCCCTAAGCCTCTTTTTGGAGTCAGAGTAATCCTGGCTTTTCCAGCGGAAATGCTCCTTAAGAGTATGTACAGTTTCACCAAAAGAGAAATCCTCTGGAGGAGAAGCAGAGGGAATGGAGTCCTCTTTATCAGAATCCTCATAGGTAGATAAGGGCAACTCTTGGTCATCAGAAAACAAAAATTTCAGAATCCTGATCAGAAGGAAAATCAGTTCTAGGTCTCTTAGAGGGAGAAGGGTGGCTTCCCCTGATTAGAGTAATAAGGTCTTCAGCCATTCTTATTTGTTTTTTAGGCATAGGGGCCTGACCATGCGGTCTGGGCATCTGTTTTCTAGTCATGGATCAAGATTTAGGCCTTGAAGAAGAAGATGGCATCGGTTTAATATGCAAGTCAGTAGGCCTGAATACACCCTCAGAAGCCAGTGCCTGCACAGTGGCTCCGGACCCATCCAAGGTAGAGACATGCAGGTTCCACAGTCGAAGAAACATCTCGTGGCATACCAGACTCCGAATGGGTCTCAGTAGAGGCCTGCAAATCTGAAGTAGTGGGTATCAGGGGCTATGAAAGCACCTCACTGAGTACCGGCGAACTGGCGCCTAGCTTAACGGAAGCATCGTCGGCAGCTTTGGACCTATGCGGCCTCTATACATCTTTCCATTTTTTCGGAATGTCGGTAGTCGGGTGGCTTACCGAAGTCATTTCTGGATAATTGAACAGAGTACCAAACTATTTATATTCGAAAATTAAAGGAAGACGAACAGTTCGAGGTTTGAATAAAGCACAAACCCGACAGTGAGGGACATCGTGGTCTGGGCCTAAGCAAGTAATGCAGTACGAATGAAAATCTTTATGAGGTATTTGCTTTCCACAAGAAATAAAATTATTAACTTTTACTGACATCGGTAAGGAGCAAGAAAAAGTTTCCCCAATGGGGTACTTAGCTTTGTTGATGACTTCGGATCTGAAACTTGAAAACAAAAATTTCAGGAGTCGGCCGACCGGCACTTGCAAACTGCTTCTGATTCGGGCACCGCACAGCAAGAAAGACTGATGTAATGGCGTCGGCTGCATGCTTTATACCCCTGACTACCTGACGTCATGGAAGATGAGACAGCAACCGACGCAGGACCCAAGACTGATAATCAGGCCGACTGAGGGCTACCTGCAAGCAGATAACCCACATGTGATGACTGCAACAGTGAAACACGAAGAACATCATCTGCTATGGCACCTCTCCCTCCCTGTAGCATATCCTCTAGAAACTGAGGAATGCACTGCGCCTGATCTTTGGGAACTGGTGGGATACCTCTGAATTGAGGTCACTAAGAACTGAAGACAGCATCTGTTTTCTATTATTAAGCCTCTCACCCATTTGTCTTGAGTGACTACTTTCCCTTTGCCTATAAAGAGGAAGTGGAGGGAAAGGAGGATAGGTGGTGGCTGGGGAGGGGTGTACCAGCCAAGCTGGTCACTCGGAAGGGTCTTGGGCACCGAGGGCTCCTAGGCTTCTCTTTCAGTTTTGCTTGCTTTTCTCTTTGTATTTCTATTTTTCACCCTTGTAAAATCCAGCAGGCTCGTCTAGTATTAGAAGGCCAAATTTTAACTGGAAAATACCTGCTGCGCCGAGGCATGTATACCTGTAAAACTGGCCTAACTATGAAGTCTTAGCATTTTTCTCCATTTTGTACACCTCTTGAGCAGGGGGGCTGAATACAGATCCTTCCTTAAAGGAGTACTTAGGATCGTTGTCTACATTTTTGTCATTAGAAAAATTGCTTTGTTGAGAATGATGGCTCTACCAAACAGAGTCTTGTAGCTGCTGCCCTGCATAACGCATCCAAAGCATCACAGCTACATTTCCTAGACTGCTTGGTTGCCCAATATGAAAGAGCACACAAATTCAGCACAGCTCTATTCTCAGTCTTAATTCCCAATACCCTCTGCCTTGGTCCTCATCTGCTTTAACAGGGTCTGAAAATAAAGCACGAGGGACTTGCAATTTAAAGCCCTTAAGGACAGGTTAGCAGCTGTATACATTTTACCTCAAAACTATCAAGGGCTCTGCTGTCCTTGTAGTTTCGGATCTGGGTCTTGGTAGAAGCGAAAACCGTTCTCTTGCTAGTCCCAGGGAATCACATTTGGATCAGCTAAAGGGGTTCAGTGTAGGCACTTCTGGAAATCGTTGACTCTATAAAAAAAAAATGGTCAGGTTTCCTAGAAGCACGGTGGAGAAAAACTGGTGCCAGTGATTCACTGAATAATGCATCTTTCAAGACATTTGGCACTGGAGGGGCAGCTAATATTCTAGGTTCAGGGAGAGCCATAAAGGCCCTGCATCTTTGCTGGGCTTCAGATTATTCCTTGTATTCCCATAGTAAATTCTCATTCATTCTACAAAGTGCACATCCAAAGGAAGAGTCTTCTGGTAGCAAGACAGAGAACAAGGTACCCTCAGTGTCAGAGTCCAGGTTCTTTCCTGAGGAGTACCTGCCCACATGTGCCAGTTAACCAGCCTCAGAGTCAGTGGAATCAGATTTCATTGGCGGGGGAATATTCTCTGAAGGTGCTCCAGACATCAGCCGACTATCCAGCTCAGACCTCTTTGACCTAAGAACAGAAACGAGGACTTCAGCCAGCTGGACTAAAGAATTCAAAGTAGCAGCAGCTTGAGGAGATTATGAACTAAGACACTGCCCAGACAGGGCAAATTGGCTGCACCAGTTTAACTTTCAATGGAGTGTGCCTTTCATGGTCAGAAATGTTTGCCTTCAAGGCCTTGAGCTGTGAGTGGGTGACTGAAACCTCAATGCAGTCTCCTGAATCTTCGCCATATACAAAGATCCTGAGTATCTCACTTTCCCATTCTGAAACAATGGTGAAAGCCTCCGATGTGAAAGGGTCTTTGACTGCTGAAAAGGCATAAGTGTCAGTTCAGGACAGGATCCCACGGGAAAAAAAAATTAAGGAATAGTCATAAAAGTTGTGCCAGATACCTCAATCAAAAAATACTTTGCAGTCAGGGTAGGGGTGTTGTAAAACTCGTCATATCGTGCAGTGTCACTGGAACTTGGAAAACTCAAGTCGGTCAAGTTCTCAATTTTGTTATGCTTCTTTCTTTTCTCTGTATATATTTTTTTTCTTTGGAGAAATGTTCCCGGAGATCATGGACAAAGTACATTTGTGTACACTTACCATAAATGTAGATGTTCGAGTGTATTCACTATTGCAGTCATTACACTTGGGTTATCCTGCTGGCAGGCTTACCCTCAGTCGGCTTGAGTTCCAAAGTCTAGGTCCGGTGTCGGTTGCTGTCGCACCAGGGGTATAAAAGATGCAGCCAATGCCATTTTCTTCAGTTTTTCTTGCTCCAGATGTCAGGTGCCCCTAAAAGGGTAGGCTAAAAATATGCCAATAAAACATGCATGCACCAAAATATATATTTATACCTTTATCTATAAGCAAATTCACCACAGAGGTTGTATAGATTAGAGAAGTGCAGATAAGTTCCAGCAAAGATAAGGGGAATGGTGGGTGGGTAACCTGGACTGCAACAGTGAATAAACTTGAACATCTACATTTATGGTAAGTGTAAACAACTGTACTACGTTCTTCGTGTTTCACTGTTTCACTGTTGAAGTCATTACACTTGGATTGAATCCCAAAGCTATGGTTGGGAGGCTGGAGCTAAATAGCATTAGGAGTGACTATGAGGCCCTGCAAAATTGCAGTGGCAAAGCCTGCCCTGGATTTAGAGTAGAGTGGTAAATGACAGTGCTTTGTAAAGGTGTGCACTGAACTCCAGGTAGAAGCCTCTAAAATGTCTTTGGTTGGTACTCCCCTGAGGAAGGCTGCTGAAGTGGCTGCTGCTCTGGTTGAATGTGGCCCAATGCCCTTAGGCACTGGCTTGCCATGTTGTGAATAGCAGAAACGAATGCAGTGGCCTATCCACTTTGAAATAGTCTGCTTAGAGATAGCCTTTCCTTGTGATCCTGCAGCATATGCCACTAGTAGTTGCTCAGTCTTTCTGAAAGCTTTGGTTCTGTTCAAGTAGAAGCGCAGCTGTCTGTGTATGTCCAAAGAATGCAGAATTCTCTCCCCCTTATTCTGTGGGTTTGGATAAAATGTAGGCAGATGAATGGTTTGAGGTCCCCATGCAGGTATTGGTGATCTCCTTGGAGGCCTTAAGTTTCTGGCTTTTCTGAGGTACTACCTTAAAGGATGAGAAAAGATTGGTGGCTCTGTACTGTAATGAGCCGAAATGGCAGAGGTATGAATTTTAATTGATGAAAAGGATAGGCCTTTCTCTAGCATCTCAGTTAAGTATTGAAAATTCTGAGGAATATTTGGTACAGCTGTGTCAATTCCTCGTGCCTGGTTCCAGGCACAGAATCTTTTCCATTTTTCGGCGTAAGATTTTCTGGTACTAGGCCTTCTGGCCTCCAAAATGACATCCATCACAGCTTTAGTGAGAGGTGCGTTTTGTATGACTACATTATCCGCCATGCTGACAGATATAAGGTCTTGAGCTGGCTGTGTAGGATCTGATTGTTTTGTTGGGACAGTAGATGAGGTATCTGAGGCAAGGTCTAAGCCGGGCATTGAGACAAATTCCTTAGGATTGGATACCAGTACTGGCAGGGCCAGTCAGGGACAATCAGTATCATCTTTGGCTTCTCTTGTCTGACCTTTAGGAGTACCTTGGGGAGGAGAGGCAGTGGAAGAAAGGCATATACTGCTAAGTTTTTCCATTTGAAAGATAGGGCGTCCACTTTCCATACTTGTCTGTGATAAGTCGTTGTGCAGAATCTTTTTAGTTGGTAGTTGTGAGGAGAAGCAAATAGATCTATATCCGGGCATCCCCATTTCCTTGTTATCATGCTGAAGACTTGTGGATCCATGAGGTTTCTGCTTAGTTAGTCTGCCAGAGTATTCATCTTTCCTGGCAGGAATTGTGACTGCAGATGTACTTGGTAAGTCAATGCTGTGTCCCACAAAGTCATGGCCAGTCTGCAAAGGGGGTAAGAATGAGTGCCTCCCTGCTTGTTTATATACCACATGACCTTGGTGTTGTCTGTCTATCAGTAGTTGTCCGGGATGAAGTAGGTCCTTGAAGGCTGTCAGGGGATTCTGAACAGCTAGCATCGCTTTTTAACTGATATGCAGATGCATTTGGTTTGTGGACCATGTGCTTTGAATACATCTTCCTGCCATGTGGGGCCCCCAAGCATAATCTATTGCATCCGTTGCCAATGTCTGCCTGGCTGGGGGTAAAGTGAATGGCTGTCCCTTGTTCTGGTGACAAGCCTTCGCCCACCATCGAAACTCCTGCTGCAGGCAGGGAATGAGGGTAATTATTGTTTCCAGGCTGTGGCAATGTTGAGCCCAAACACTTTTTAGGTACAATTAAAGTTTCCTCATATGCAGTCTCGCATATGGAATTAGTAGAATGCAGGATGCCATGAAGCCCAAAGCCTGCAGAATTTTTCTTGCAGATAACTGGGCCTTTGTTGCCAACAGTTTGAAATATGTAGTCAGTTGCCTTTGTTTGTCTGGCGTGAGATAAGCCATCTGGGCAGTTGTATTTAAGCTTGCACCCAGGAATATTATCTCTTGAGAGGGTACTAGTTTTGATTTCTTTTCGCTGACTGTGTACCCTAGGCCTGTTAGAAATCTCTTTACAAACATCAGATGCTATAGCAGAATGTCCTTGTTCTCTGCTTGAATGAGGCAGTCGTCCAAGTAAGGATACATTTGTATTCCTCGTTGTCTGCAGAATGCAATTACTGGTGCCAGGCACTTTGTGAAGACCCTGGGAGCAGTAGATAAGCCCAAAGGGCAGTGCAGAGAATTGGTAGTGCATTAAGCCAGCTTTGAATCTGAGGTATCTTCTGAATGTTTGTCTGATTGGGACATGCAGTATGCCTCTTTTAGGTCTAAAGTCACAAGTCAAGCCTTCTTGCCCAGCACGGGCAGAAGCTGCTGTAGAGTCAACATTTTGAATTTTGGTATATCCAGATATGTGTTTGGAATAGATAGGTCCAGTATTGGTCTCCAGGTCTTGTCCTTTCTTGGTACCAAGAATAGTCTTGAATAAAATCCTTGTCCCTGCTCTTGCTCTGGTACTTGTTGAATGGCCCTCATGTCCATGAGGGAGAAGACTTGTTTTTGTGCCTCTGCCCATTGATGTTTTCGCAGGTCTGGCCAGCCGTTTGTCCTTGGCAGGTTATGGAAGTGAAACTTGTAGCCTTTTGACACTATGTCTAGGACCCACTTGTCCTGGGTTATTATGTGCCAATTTTGAGGAAAAAAGTGCTAGTTTTCCCCCTAAAGGTGCTGCCTGAAGTTAAGTGCTTGGTGCAGGCAGGGGGAAATCATTGGGACTGTTTCCTGTATGGCTGTGATTTGCCTTCTCCACTTTTGGAGGTAGAAGCACCCCATTGTTTAGACCTGTATGAACCTTGGGGCTGGGATCTGCCTCTTGGGTGTCTGTATCTGTCCCTTTGTGGTCTGTCTGACACTGGAAAGGACCAATTCTTTTTAGGCCAGTGTCTGCTAAATCTTGGAGGTTGCACCTGTAAAAAATCCTTAACCGTTTGCATAGATTTAGCTTTGTCCTCCATTTTCTTAACACCTCTTCTGCTTTAACACCAAACAAGGTATCATGCTGTAATGGAGCATCTAGTAATTTTGTTTTGACATGGTCAGGCAGATTTTGTTCCTTTAACCAAGCATGCCTCCTAATGACAGAACCCGTAACAGCGGCCCTGCAGGAGGCCTCCAAAGAATCAAAACCACATTGCAAAGTATGCTTTCCAACTTGCTCAGCTGCATGCAATAAATCCTGCATTTCTTTGTTTTCTGCACATTCAGAATTTATCAACATTTTCTGTTTAAGCAGTGACATAAGATATTGCTGATATTTGCCTTTGTAGCTGGAGTCGTTTTAATGTATAATTGAGTAGGTCTGAAAACACCCTCAGAAGCCGATGCCTGCTCAGCGGCTCTGGACCCATCTGAGGGAATAGTCTCCGAAGGTCCAATACCTTGAGCTTCCAGTGGCCTAGTCAACGCCATGTGGGAGTCTGTAGCGGCCTGCGGGTCCAGAGTATCAGGCGTCAGTGTCTGAGAAAGAGCCTCACTGAGAACCGGCGACTGCCTTAGAGGAAGCCTCGTCGTTGGTTTTGGACCTCTGATGCCTGCCCTTTTCTTTTTCTTTGCGTTTCTTGTGAATTCCAGTAGTCGGATGGCTATCCGACGGCATCATGTAATAAAATCTTCTGCCAAAATAGTGAAATGCAAAATCGTACAGACGCTTAATAGTGCGTTGGTTAAATCCAGCACAAAACCGACAACTAGCAACGTTGTGGTCAGGGCCTAGGCAAGGAATACAGCAAGAATGAAAGTCCTTATGAGGTATTTGCTTCCCACAAGAAATACAATTATTAACTTTTTCTGACATTGGACTGGAGCAAGAAAAAAGGTTTCCCCAATGGGGTACTTAGCTTTTAATGAAGACTTCGGATCTGAAATTCGAACACGAAAATCTCAGGAGTCGGCCGACCGGCACTTGCGAACTGCTTCTGCTTCGGATACCACGCGGCAAGAAAGACTCAAGAAAATGGCGTCGGCTGCATCTTTTATACCCCTGGCGCACTGACGTCAAGGAAGAGGTGACAGCAACTGACGCCAGACCTAGACTTTGGAACTCAGGCCGACTGAGGGTAAGCCTGACAGAAGGATAACCCAAGTGTAATGACTGCAACAGTGAAACACGAAGAACATCACCACGGTGGACTGAAATTAGGCTTGCACTATTTTTGACAGTGACCCCCTAATACAGACTTCGGACTACATCCTTGGGGCACATAATGCGCAATACAAACAGGAGTCCATTGTTGTGCTTCAGGCAGAGCCAAAAAGGCACTTATTATGGAAATTCTTATGTGGCACCTGTTATCTACACAATGAGCAGTTACTTTAACAGGCAATTCTTCTAAACTACACTGTGCATCAGAAAATAGTTATTTATCAATAAACATTAAACAAGATAAGAAAGAAATCCCCCTATGGGGGTACTTACCGGTCTCCGAAAGAAAGACAATTGATGGACTACACATATTACAGACAGCATACAACCAACACAAAGTACACTGCAAGAAAGATCTGAAGATGGCACTGGATGACAACATCCCCAAATCAGGAGGAGGACGGCAGAGTGATCCCTGGGGGTCAGCACAGCTCTGGGGAAACTGGTAAGGAACAGGCTATGTGCAAGCAACACCTCTGAAAAGTGAGGGCTGTCACATGCATGGCTGTATATCAAAGAACCACCCTGGTGATTCTACACAGGATGCAGCATGATTTGACTGACAGAGGTGAACAAAAGAAACTGTGATTTACCACCATTGGCACAGAAACCAGAAAGTGAGCGAAAGCCCCCACTCCACACTTTCAAAAGACAATTTAAGTATCAAATCTTCCTCTTATGGCTGCCTGAGCTCGTGGTTATCATTGAAACACCTAAGCAAATGCTTCTGGGACATACCCATCAACTTCTAAGCAACAAAAAAGCAGTAAAGCGAAACACTAAAGCATTAAGAATGTCAAAAATCACATGGAGGAGTACTGAATACAAAACTACTGAAAAGACTAACAGCAAAAAAAAAAAAAAGAACAAACTGACCTTGGAATAAATTAATTAGCAAATACCACCAGAAAGTAATCTGATATGCAGGGTCTGTTTTATCTGAGTGACAGACTAGAGCAAAACCTCAGCTTTGGCCGGCTAAGAACTTGGTTATATTCAACTGAACGTATAAGAGAATTTAAGTACCTTTATCTGCACTTTAAAAAAAAAAAATACAGTATTTAATTTGATTTAAACTGTGTTGAAGGAATATTTAACTGAACTGGCAGTTTTTCTGCTCTTTAGTAACTTGAACAGAAGCTAGTATTTGCTGAATTTTGTTATTTGCTAGTAATTACAGGTGTGGGGGTAGCCACATTCTTTGATTTCATGTCCTTGCCTAGTTAAGTGGTGCATTGTGAAATATTTTCTGCTTAAAAACCTCAGCTTTGGCCGGCTAAGAACTTGGTTATATTCAACTGGACGTATAAGAGAATTTAAGTACCTTTATCTGCACTTTTAAAAAAAAAATACAGTATTTAATTTGATTTAAACTGTGTTGAAGGTATATTTAACTGAACTGGCAGTTTTTCTGCTCTTTAGTAACTTGAACAGAAGCTAGTGTTTGCTGAATTCTGTTATTTGCTAGTAATTACAGGTGTGGGGGTAGCCACATTCTTTGATTTCCTGTCCTTGCCTAGTTAAGTGGTGCATTGTGAAATATTTTCTGCTTACAAACCTCAGCTTTTGCCGGCTACGAACTTGGTTATATTCAACTGGACGTATAAGAGAATTTAAGTACCTTTATCTGCACTTTTTAAAAAAAAAAAATACAGTATTTGATTTAACTGTGTTGAAGGAATATTTAACTGAACTGGCAGTTTTTCTGCTCATTAGTAACTTGAACAGAAACTAGTGTTTGCTGAATTTTGTTATTTGCTAGTAATTACAGGTGTGGGGGTAGCCACATTCTTTGATTTCCTGTCCTTGCCTAGCTAAGTGGTGCATTGTAAAATATTTTCTGCTTAAAAACCTCAGCTTTGGCCGGCTAAGAACTTGGTTATATTCAACTGGACGTATAAGAGAATTTAAGTACCGTTATCTGCACTTTTTTTTAAAAAAAAAAATACAGTATTTGATTTAACTGTGTTGAAGGAATATTTAACTGAACTGGCAGTTTTTCTGCTCTTTAGTAACTTGAACAGAAGCTAGTGTTTGCTGAATTTTGTTATTTGCTAGTAATTACAGGTGTGGGGGTAGCCACATTCTTTGATTTCCTGTCCTTGCCTAGTTAAGTGGCGCATTGTGAAATATTTTCTGCTTAAAAACCTCAGCTTTGACTGGCTAAGAACTTGGATATATTCAACTGGACATATAAGAGAATTTAAGTACCTTTATCTGCACTTTTTTTAAAAAAAATACAGTATTTAATTTGATTTAAACTGTGTTGAAGGAATATTTAACTGAACTGGCAGTTTGTCTGCTCTTTAGTAACTTGAACAGAAGCTAGTGTTTGTTGGCTGAATTTTGTTATTTGCTAGTAATTACAGGTGTGGGGGCAGCCACATTCTTTGATTTCCTGTCCTTGCCTAGTTAAGTGGTGCATTGTGAAATATTTTCTGCTTACAAACCTCAGCTTTGGCCGGCTAAGAACTTGGTTATATTCAACTGGACGTATAAGAGAATTTAAGTACCTTTATCTGCACTTTTTAAAAAAAAAATACAGTATTTCATTTCATTTAAACTGTGTTGAAGGAATATTTAACTGAACTGGCAGTTTTTCTGCTCTTTAGTAACTTGAACAGAAGCTAGTGTTTGCTGAATTTTGTTATTTGCTAGTAATTACAGGTGTGGGGGTAGCCACATTCTTTGATTTCCTGTCCTTGCCTAGTTAAGTGGTGCATTGTGAAATATTTTCTGCTTACAAACCTCAGCTTTGGCCGGCTAAGAACTTGGTTATATTCAACTGGACGTATAAGAGAATTTAAGTACCTTTATCTGCACTTTTTAAAAAAAAATACAGTATTTAATTTGATTTAAACTGTGTTGAAGGAATATTTAACTGAACTGGCAGTTTTTCTGCTCTTTAGTAACTTGAACAGAAGCTAGTGTTTGCTGAATTTTGTTATTTGCTAGTAATTACAGGTGTGGGGTAGCCACATTCTTTGATTTCCTGTCCTTGCCTAGTTAAGTGGTGCATTGTGAAATATTTTCTGCTTAAAAACCTCAGCTTTGGCCGGCTAAGAACTTGGTTATATTCAACTGGACGTATAAGAGAATTTAAGTACCTTTATCTGCACTTTTTTAAAAAAAATACAGTATTTAATTTGATTTAAACTGTGTTGAAGGAATATTTAACTGAACTGGCAGTTTTTCTGCTCTTTAGTAACTTGAACAGAAGCTAGTGTTTGCTGAATTTTGTTATTTGCTAGTAATTACAGGTGTGGGGGTAGCCACATTCTTTGATTTCCTGTCCTTGCCTAGTTAAGTGGTGCATTGTGAAATATTTTCTGCTTAAAAACCTCAGCTTTGACTGGCTAAGAACTTGGTTATATTCAACTGGACGTATAAGAGAATTTAAGTACCTTTATCTGCACTATTTTAAAAAAAATACAGTATTTAATTTGATTTAAACTGTGTTGAAGGTATATTTAACTGAACTGGCAGTTTTTCTGCTCTTTAGTAACTTGAACAGAAGCTAGTGTTTGCTGGCTGAATTTTGTTATTTGCTAGTAATTACAGGTGTGGGGGTAGCCACATTCTTTGATTTCCTGTCCTTGCCTAGTTAAGTGGTGCATTGTGAAATATTTTCTGCTTACAAACCTCAGCTTTTGCCGGCTACGAACTTGGTTATATTCAACTGGACGTATAAGAGAATTTAAGTACCTTTATCTGCACTTTAAAAAAAAAAAATACAGTATTTAATTTGATTTAAACTGTGTTGAAGGAATATTTAACTGAACTGGCAGTTTTTCTGTTCTTTAGTAACTTGAACAGAAGCTAGTGTTTGCTGAATTTTGTTATTTGCTAGTAATTACAGGTGTGGGGGTAGCCACATTCTTTGATTTCCTGTCCTTGCCTAGTTAAGTGGTGCATTGTGAAATATTTTCTGCTTAAAAACCTCAGCTTTGGCCGGCTAAGAACTTGGTTATATTCAACTGGACGTATAAGAGAATTTAAGTACCTTTATCTGCACTTTTTAAAAAAAAAATACAGTATTTAATTTGATTTAAACTGTGTTGAAGGAATATTTAACTTTACTGGCAGTTTTTCTGCTCTTCAGTTATTCCCAGCCACCCTCCCTGTTTTTGTTTTGGTGTTAATCTTAGTGGCCCTGAAACTGCCCGCCCCTCAGCCTGCCTCTGGGCTCATCTCATTTGCTCACTCAACTGAGTGCAGTGAGATCATATTCTGATTTCAGGCACTCCCACAGTGTACAAAGAGAGCATCTGGGAAACAGACAAAAAAAATTAAGCTTATTTCCTGCCTTTCCTGTTAAGTGGTATAGACTATTTGTAGGCTTCTGAGCCCCCAAGCCCTTCTGTGTTTGAGTGAAGCCTTCTAGCTTTTTTTTTTTTCTTATAACTATCCAGTTTTCTAGTTTCAGCTCTCAAATCTGTTTCTTTGATCTCAGCACTTGTTCAGATTAAAAAAAAAAAATTCATCTGCTTTTACTGTACTTGTGTTTCTACCTACTTCATTTTACTTTTGCATCATCTTAAAAATACTCAATTGTATTTATTACTGCTTGGTGTAACTCATTCTAAGCCTTTTGGTTTAAGCACTTGGGCTTCGGACCAGTTGTTTTGCACTGAGAGGGTTTGTGGTCTGCACTGTTGTGGCAGAACAGGCAGCTTACATCCTTCTAGGTTGGGAACTGCTGATTGAGGGCTCAGTGTCTGTTATTCTAAAAGTGTATTAATTCTGGTTTAAGCACTTGGGCTTTCAGGCCAGTTATTTTACATTAAGAGGGTTCGTGGTCTGCACTCTTGTGGGAGGAGAGGCTGGACTCTGCCCTTCTGAGCTGGGAATTTCTGGTTAAAGGCTTATAGTGCATGCATATCTGAACTGCTTCTTACTGAAGTCGGTGCGCCTTGTTTGCTGTGGCATAGACTGGATTCGGGCCTGCTGGATCTAGCTTTGTTTGTGTAATTTGAGCACTAATCCAGACATTCTCTAAAGTATTCAATTGTATTTATTACTGCTTGGTTGTAACTTGATTAAAGTGTAGCTATCATTCTAAGTCTTTTGGATTAAGCACTTGGGCTTCAGACTAGTTGTTTTACATTAGGAAGGTTTGTGGCATGCACTGTGGTGGCAGGACAGGTAGCTTTCATCCTTCTAAGTTGGGAACTGCTGATTGAGAGCCCAGTGTCCAAGTGTATTAGTTCTGGTTTAGGCACTTGGGCTTCAGGCCAGTTATTTTACATTAAGAAGGTTCGTGGTCTGCACTCTTGTGGGAGAAGAGGCTGGACTCTGCCCTTTTGAGCTGGGAATTTCTGGTTAAAGGTTTATAGTGCCTGAATATTTGAACTGTATCTTACTGAAATTGGTACACCTTGTTTGCTCTAGCATAGACTAGATCCAGGCCTGCTGAATCTAGCTTTGTTTATATGCTTGTTGTTTGTTTGCTTGTTATTTCCTGGAAGCTAATTCCACCTAATACGGCTTCTCAGCTTCTGTGGATCACTAGTGATATCTGCATTGCTTACTGTACTTATTTCCTTGTTTCACTTGAAAGAAAGTTACTGTTTGTCGTTTTTGCATTTAGTTACTTGTAACACATGGCACTCAAGTTACCTGGCACTTGCTCACTAAAGCAATTATATAAGTCAGCACTAAAAATTAAAAGCACTACACCCTCACTCCCCACTGGCCCTTGTTTTCAATTATTAAGGAATTCCCAATATTATTCTAGTATGTCCAAAGGCCAGTTGTCAATCTCCTCTCCGGTCCAGCTGGTGAATCTGGGAATCTTGAGGCAATGTTATAACTGCCTCATGTACACAGACAACCCTCTCCTCATCCCACATAACACAAATACTTGTGAGAGTTGCAGCTATTTAGCCAAACTGGAGGCTGAGCTCTCTCAACTCAGGACTGGCACGACCAGACAGGAGGAGAAGGCAACTACACACACCACAAAACCAGCCTCACATAATGCTACCACACCACTGAATCAAACACATAAACACACAAAGACATACTCGGAGGCTCTGAGTAAAAATTTACCTAAACAGCAGAGGCCTCCAAAGCAGACACCCAAACAACTGCTTCCTCAAGACACCCCACAAGCAACATATAAACCACAAAAGCAGTGTGCAAAGCAGTCACAGCCCTTAAGGCCAAATACAACAACAAACATACTTGTCATAGGTGACTCCATAGTCAGACACACTGACGTCCCACTCACCAGACTGAACAAGGAGAGGGCCACAGTAAGCTGCCTATCGGGCACTAGAATCCGCCACATAACACAAGCACTCGGGTCACTCCACGGCAAGTACAAATATGACACAGTCATTGTCCATGCTGGTGTGAACGACCTGAGACGTACCTCCCTGGACTACATGAAAAGAGACAGAGGAGCTCTCTGATTATGTAGCCCAGGCAGGTATGACCCTAACCCTGAGCAGTATCCTTCCTTCACCAAGAATGATGCCACAATATAGAGACAAGATGATCAGCTTTAACAATTGGCTTAATGTCTGGTGTCATTCAAAGGGGATCCAGTGTCTGTCTGCCTGGGATGACATGCTCGACAAGCCACGCTGCTTCGCAAGGGACGGCTTGCACCTGTCACCCCTGGGATTCCGGATATTGGCTAAGGCTCTTGCCACCCCCATAGTGCCTTTTTTAGGCAAGGCTCAAATTCTAAACCTACCACCCTAGAAAACAAAAATGGGAAGAAACTGAGGGTAATGCTGCTCAATGCCAGAAGTCTAAATCTCAAAATGCACGCACGCAAGGCCCTTCTCAGCATGGAGAACATAGATGTCTGTGCTGTAACAGAAACCTGGTTCAAGGCTCCTGAGAGCACCCCGGCACTATTAGGTTTTACCTCATATCATGCGTTCCGGCCCCAAAACCCGGACCACACCACAAAAGGAGGGGGTGTATCCATATTCATAAAGGATACCCACACCTCCAGGTTGGTGGCAACGCACGAAGCTTTGGAAACCATCCAGGTGCAACTAACCATAGGCAAAACTGCTCTACAAATTGTAGCACGCTACAGGCCACCCTCTCAAACTCAGGAACCCCACACAGCCTTCCTGAAGACACTGGAGGGTATAAAATGTATCTCCAAACACCATCATATTGGGTGATTTCAACTACCCGAATATAGACTGGGAACATTACTCAAGCCCTAACTTTCTAGCCCAACGGTTCCTGGAGTTCATAAATTCAAATGCCATGGAACAGCTAGTCACTGTTCCCACGAGAGGAGAAAATATACTAGATCTCATTATCACAAACATGAGGACAAAATGCTCCACACCAGAAGTATATCCCTCATTGGTGAGATCTGATCATAAACTAATCTCACTGGAAATCCACATCCCGCCCCCACCCCAAACAAAAAAGACCACAGTGAAGAACTTCTCTAAAGCAAACTTCACACTACTCAAGACTGGTGTGGTATCCTTCAAGGCCCCTGAGCCAGTGGAAACCACAACCCAAGCTGCAGAAACGCTTACAAATGCCTTCTATGAACACCTCCAGGACTGCATGGATCAGGCAATCCCAAATAAAGCCAAGACTCTTTCCACAAAGGGCAAACGTCCAGTCTGGTGGACCCTAGCCATTAACAAACTTTACAATAAGAGGAGAAAGCTATTACATGATAGAACAAAATCCATAAAAGGGAAGTCACCCCTGATCATTATTAGTAAAAAAATACGAGCACTCAAAATCAACTAAGGCCAATTTTGAGAGAAAAATTGCCATGGATTCAAAGGACAATCATAAGGCCTTTTTCAGCTATGTTAGGAACCTGGGTGGAAACTCCCAGATATGCTCAGAATTAGTCCAAAATGATACAAAAATCACTGAACCCACAGACATTGCCAACATACTGGCAGACAGGTTCAGTGCAAACTTCACCCCCCTCTCCCCCCCTAAAGGAGAGATAACTATCCCAGCGGAGTGTAGCCTCCCAGACATCTCAAATGCGCAGGTGAAAGCTGCTCTGTCTAAAGCTAAAAACACAGCATCAATGGGACCGGATGATGTCCCCGGCTGTGTGCTATACAAGCTAAATGAGGAATTAAACCCGCACATAAGGCAGCTGTTTAATCTCAGCCTTACCAGAGGATACGTGCCCAAGGAGTGGCGTACGGCAACTGTGGTCCCACTCCACAAAGGCGGTGCCTCTACGGACCCTGGTAATTACCGCCCCATAAGCTTAACAAGTCTAGTCTGCAAAGCTATGGAGAGGATCATAATGGAGCTCATAAACAAAGATATAGGGGACTTGCAGACATTGGACCCGACCCAGTTTGGCTTCGTCAAGGGAAGATCATGCCTTTTGAACTTGGTCGACTTCTTCGAAACAGTCACCAAGGCCATTGATGAGGGAAAGGCAGTCCATACACCCTACCTTGACCTTGCAAAGGCTTTCGACACAATACCCCACTCGGGTATTGTAGAAAAACTTACCAGCTTAAATGTAAACCCATATGTCACAAGATGGGTTGCAAACTGGCTTAAGGACAGAACCCACAGGGTTAGAGTTGCTGGCGCTATGTCAGACTCCAAGCCGGTCACAAGTGGTGTCCCACAGGGCTCGGTCCTTGGCCCCCTATTGTTCGGCATCTACTTCTCAGAAGTAGAGGCCAACATGGGAGGACTTTGGCTGACAAAGTGTGCAGACGACTGCAAACTGGGCGCCATAGTGGAAAGTGCATCGGACACGGATATCCTTCAGAAGGGACTCGTGGAAACAGATAGCTGGTGCCAGAGCCATGGCCTTAAGTTAAACGCCAAAAAATGTATAGTCATACCCTTCGGGAAAAACAAGGTAACCCCAAGCTACCATATAGGTGGCAATCCACTAAGCACAGAAGAGGTTATCAGGGACCTGGGGACCCAGGTTGACAGTGGCCTTTCTTTTGACACTCACGTTGCTAAAGTGGTTAGAAAGACCTTCTACAATGCCCACCTGATCATGAAGGGATTCACATCCAGATCTAGTGAGGTCATTGTTCCCCTGTACTCTTCACTTATCAGACCAATGATCGAGTACAATGCCCCATTCGGGATGCATCTCGCCCGACATCTGCAGCAATTGGAGAGACCCCAAAAGTTCCTCACCAAAAGGATAAAGGGACTCCAAAATCTGTCATATGCTGCCAGATTGAAGAAACTCCAGCTCTATTCAGTCGCATACCGTCTGCTCAGAGGTGACATGTGCCTGACATACAAGGCCATGTCCAACCCGGAATTAATGGACATGCTCCACCTCAAAAAATCCAAATCCACCAAAACCACTAGAGCAAGTGACTTAAACCTTAGCACGGATATAAATAGGACGTGCTGGAGGGATAGATTTATCACTCAGAGACTCCCTATGCTGTGGAATAGAGTCCCGGTCCATGTGAGGCAGAGCATCTCGCTGGCTCTGTTCAAGAGAAATCTTGACCTGTGGATGGGAGATCGTAGGTTTACCCCGGGAATCATCTCTGTGTCACTGCTGGACAGAGGCACAACAATCTAATGGGCACAGTATTTTTTCATATAAGGGGTGGCGTAAGCCACAAAAATTTGGGCTAGGCTTATAAATGCCTTGGGGCAGATAGCCTAGTATAAACCTATGAACCTATACCTGGAAATGGGTCCTCAGCTGCTGAGCTTTGTGTGGAAAAGTGAGAACAGACTGACAGCCTTGCCAAGTTTTGTTGGCCTTACTCAGAATGATGAAGAGGATAGAATAGAACTCCAATCTCAGATCAGCTAGCTACACAGACGGCACCAAGAATAAGAAAGATAAAGACCCAACCTAATCAAATTACCTTAAAATTAATGTACAACAGAAGAAATAGAGTGACACAAAAAGCAGACTGGATTAACCAGGAATGAAACTTAAAGGTCTCAATCAACCAGCTTTTAAAAATAGCTTAACACACACATACACCCACCCACAGACAGTGAGATTGCTGTAATCTACCTGACACAGATCTGGACAGGGGATGTAAAATTCATAGCATCATGGGTAAAGGGTAGAGACAGAGGTTGCCTGGAAAAGTTTTAGTGGCAAGGTTGAAAATATTGTCAGTCTTAGTATATCTGGTGATGGAGATAAAAATCCCAACAACATATCACTGTGGTACTGCATGCACAAAAGGCACATAATTATAGCAATACGATTTCAGCCCGTATGTGCAGATAATTTGCCACTCCATCCTCCAGGTTCTAAAGTCCGTATTCATAACTAAAACAAAGTATGCAAAACAAAAATGAATACTGACTTCTAAAAGTACATTAGAATGTCCCCTTTTAACATACTCTGCCATCACAAATGCAGAAGTTGTTTAAAACTCTACAACTCAGCAACAAAGAAATTCCAAACATAAAATGTTTTAAGTTCTCAATATCTCAGCAGAAAATTTCTGAATTACTTTGCATTTGGATTCCACATACATGCTAACATGGACAATGACAAATTATTTAATCTAAGTAGTAACATTTCTCTTGGCACATCAGCTGTTCACAAAAATGGTTTACCTGATTTTTAGGAAAGTGTTCTTTTTCAGTATCCAACTTCCCACTCCTTGGGATTTTCCTTGAATGCTTCATTGTTTTTATGGCAGGCCTACAAACAAAATTCTCAAGGCTCTTTGGTGGTTTCTTAGTTCTTTTGGCCTGAAGCCCTATTTTCAGTTTCAAGTTACCTTCAGAAAAATTAGTCTCCTTGACAGAAAACTGATGCTCATCATTTGCTGCACTGTGCTCACACCTAGCATCAGTTGTATCACAGTTAAATTCAGGTTTGCCACACTCCTTCTCTCGTCTTTGAGCCACACCATCCTCTTCCTCCTTTGTGCCACTGTTCAACTCCTTATCTCCAATAGTATTCAACGTGCTACTTGCAACTGTAAGACTTTTTATTAAACCCTTCTCAGAATCAGATGCAGATCCAAAAACAGTGGTGGTTCTATGTTCCATACCAGGCACAGTGAATGGCCTTCAACAAATAAAAGTTCCACGGAACCAACTGCTGGCCACAACAATCACAGTGCAACTTCTCCCTTAAGTTGAGAAATGACTTTTACAACAAGAGGAGGCAGCATTCCATTCCCTGTGAACAGAAAAAAACAGGAAAATATTAACCTTTTTATAATCTGACAAAAAATGTTTACATATGCTTAAATAAAATCAACAGAACTACTGATAAATTTAAATCATATCTGCCTCTCTATGAAATCAGTTGGAGCACCTATTCCAAGAAAAAGGTTTTAGACATTATTCCTGTAATCTATTGGACTCCAGTTTTTCACACACTTTGCAATTTTAATTCACAGCATCTCACGGTACTCCATGCATGGTTGTATCTCAAAGAACCACCCTGGTGAATGATTCTACACAGGATGCAGCCTGGTTTGACAGAGAGGTGAACAAAAGAATCTATGATTTACCACCACTGGCACAGAAACCAGAGGAAGAGCAAATACCCCCACTCTCCACTTTCAACAGCTGCCCAATGTGCCCCAAACTGCTGCCAACATAGATACTACATGGAAACATTCACACAGATGTTTTTGAGGAAACTACAAGCTCGGTCAGCAGGAAAAAGACAATTCAAGTATAAAATAGTCCTTTTCTGGCTGCCTGAGCTCACAGTCATCATGGAAACACCTATGCATATGCTTCTGGGACATACCCATCAACTTCTTTCCTCAAGAAGTTTGGACAAACCCATGGCTCAAAACCATGAACATTTTTTAAAAAAATTTGTATTGCTATTTATTATTATTATTACTGTTATTATTATTTGTCTTTAATTACTGGGAAAAGTCCGACTGGGTAATAACCATTTTTAACGGAGGCAAGGGAAGAAAAACTTCATTTGCTTACACTGCATTATACTAAGTCCAAGTAAATACAGTAGCTACATTTCTACTTACATTTATACACAAGCAGTAGTTATACTTACACATTCTAAGACTTTAGAGAGGTGAAAGTTAAAGAGAAAGCCATGTGCAACTTAGTGGATTGTACAGGCAGAACTTGTGTATAAAAATTGTTTTGTCATTTCAGTGAGAGGGTGAGAATATTCTGTTTAAGGAGAGTAACGTACAGTGAACACAAAGTCCTAACCTTGTGATCAGCATGTGCAAGAGCAGGATTGGTTAAGATGTTGCTTAAAAAGAGTTAGGTACTTACCATAACTTGGCATCTGTGCTATCCGGTGTCATTATTCAAAGATGGGTCTTGGATCAGACGTCAGATCTGAGCCAACGCTTTCTCAGACTGATCCAGAACTCAAGCTCTTCCCCTTCCCATAAACCCCCGCTACCTTCTAGCCCTCAGGTTGAGTTTGCTAAATTAGCTGGAACGCAGAAGCCAAAAATGCCTCATCAAATACAAGCCACTTCAGCCATGCAAGTTCCCCAGAAGAAAGGGGGATGGGAAATGAGATCTGGAATGGGACCCAGCATCCAAGGTAGATACTTTAGATACAACCTTAGGAAGGAGAACCACACCTGACAAGGCCAAAAAGGAGCAATGAGGATGAGAGAGGTCTTCAGTTGACAAGTTTTCTGTAAGACTGTGTATTAGGGGAATAGGAGGATATGCATACAGGAGACTCGGAGGCCAATCATGAACCAGAGCGTCCCTGGGTGACTCCCCTGATTGGGGGATCAGGGCAAAACAATTGCTGCATTTGTGGTTGACTAGGGAAGCAAAAACGTCACAGCTTGGTTGACCCCAATGGTCAAAGATTTTGCCTTGCCAATGACTGATTCAGGAACCACTTGTGAGGACTAAAGATGGACCTGCTGAGTTTGTTGGCCAGCAAGCTGGAACTCCCAGGTATACAAGTTGCAAGAAAAAAAACACCTGGAAGACATCGCCCATTCCCCACACTTTCATCGCCTCACTGCACAGAGGATAAGACCATGTTCACCCTTGCCTCTTGATATACCAGACAACTGCCATGTTATCAATATGAATTGCTATGGTTCCCAGATGGAGGCATTCCTGAAAGGCTTTGAATGTTGACTGCTCTCATCTCCAGGACATTTATGTGCAATTTCGTCTCTATGGGGGACCACGCGCCTTGAAGCGCCCTGCCCTGAAAATGCACCCCCCCCCCTCCAACAAGGAGGCATCCGTGGTCACTGTGACCATGGGGAAGGAAAGACAAAATGGCCTGCCTCGAAATAGGTCCAGAGACTGAAGCCACTAAGCAAGATGATTACTGCACATCTGAGTCAACTTTATTGTCAGACATGGGCTGAGATGGAATGGACCACTGGAATGCCATGATCTATTGGAGAGCTCGCATATGATACTTGGTGAGAGGCACCAGTTTAATGGCAGCTGCCATACAGCCTAGCATTCTGACGTGCTAGATCCAACAAAAGAAAGACTATCACAAATCAGTTGGACCCTGCGAGAAGTCAATGCTGCAATCTCTGATACCGTGCCCAGCAGGACTCTAATGAATTCCAGGTTTTGGCTCGGAAATAGACTGGACTTGGACACATTCTCTGTGATGCCCAGATTCTGGAAAAGACTGAGGACATATCTGGTCACCAGTAATAGTAAATGCCTTGTGGGAGCCGTGAGAAAACAACTGTCCAGGAAACCTTGCAGCAAGATGAGCCGCCCCCACTGCCATACATTTGGTAAACACCCGAGGGGGGGGGGCTGTGGTGAGTACAAAGGGCAGGGCTCTGAACTGATGACTGTCCCCTAACAAAAGCTTAAGTGTCTGCTGGAGCATCTGTCAATCTTTATATGATAGTACGCATTCTTGACATCAACTGATCACATCCAATCATCCTTGCGCAAGACAGGCAGAATGGACTGTACAGTGACCATCCAGAACTTGGACCTCTTGACAGAAAGGTTTAGCTTGCTGAAGTCCAGAATTGGACAAATGTCCCCGGTCTTTTCTGGCACCAAAAAGTGAGAGTATGTTCCTGACCCTCATTGTCCTGATGGGACCTCTTGAACGGCTCTTTTCCGAAGGAGGTCTTTCACATCAATATAAGCCAACTTCATTTAGCGGGGTGGTACATCTGGGAGAAAGTTCCGACTTGGAGGGGGCTGAGAAAAGGGAATGGAGTAACCCTGGAAATAATTTTTAGCACCCACTGATCGAAGGTGAGACTTGCCAAGACTAGTGAGTGAAAGGAAAGAAGACCCCCCAACTGCCTCCAGGGCAGGACAGTCAGGCAGCGCTTCAGGAACGCTGGAAGGGCTTCTCAGAAGCCCTGGTTTCACGGATCCCTCTGCCCCTAGGGCAGCGTCTACCATTGAATCCCCTGCCTTGGCCTGTGGAAGAGGACTCCTGGGGAGCATCCTGAAAGGAAGACCGAGTTCTCTAGAGACAAAGCTTCTTACTTCCCCTCTGGGTCTTAGAAAATTACCTCTGGGGAGTAGAAAACATGATCTCTACAGCAGAGAGTCTTGCCTTCCTGCTCACTGTGGGTTAAAGTTTCCTTAACAGACTGTCCAAACAAGGTAGAATCATCAAAGGGGGGCATTTGTGAAAGATATCTTTAAGCATTCCACAAACCTGCAAAGGTGAAACCAGGCATGCCATCGGATAGCAATGCCGGTGCACCCTGCTGCTAGAGAGGTGGCCTCCGTAGTATTGGAGATTAACCTTATCGAAGCATTAGCTAAAGAAGTGAGAGTGGATAGCCTCAGAGAGATCAACTTGAGGCTCTCTGGAGGCAACAACTCTGACCGGAAAGTGGTAAGCACCAAAACCAAATCTCTCTGAAGCCGGGTAAAGTAGGCCAAATAATTAGCTGCTCTCAGACCAAAAGCAGCTGAGGCAAACACACATTTTCTAAAACAGTCAAACGCCCGAAAGTCTCTGTTCGGGGGATGGACGTAGGAGCTTTGCTGAACTAGCTCCTTCTTACTAGTAGCAGCCACCATGATGGCATCGACAGGCACCCCTTTGCTACAAAAAGACCTATCCTTAGGAAGACTGAGGAACTTATCTACTTTCTTGGGGACAGGTTCCACTGAAGCCAGCTCCTTCCAAGCCCTGCTGGCGATAAGGTCCACAAGCCTATCAGCAGTGGGGGACTCCGGTAGAAGATAGGCCTGTCCCGAACACCTTCAGGAACACTGACTCCTCCGAAGATGGGGAAGACCAA
Organism: Protopterus annectens; assembly: GCF_019279795.1. Classification (NCBI taxonomy): domain Eukaryota; kingdom Metazoa; phylum Chordata; order Ceratodontiformes; family Protopteridae; genus Protopterus; species Protopterus annectens. The sequence goes on along the minus strand of NC_056741.1, from coordinate 714,488,645 downwards.
TGACTTCTCTGTCTGAGAACTTCCAGGCTGTCCCTGAAGGAAACCTCCTCAGGAGGAAGTCTGGGGGACATGTCTCCCTCAAAACCTGTCTCTTCTGTGAGGGACTCCCTGGGAGGAGTCCAACTGCCTCCTCTTTCTTGTTCTCTTCTGAGGGGATTCTTCCACGGTGGGATCAGGGGAGGACTCGGAAGAGATGGGTACCCCAAGCGGGGCAGTGCCTGTCTGAAGGCGCTTGTGGAAGGGCTGAACCTGGATGGATAATGAGGCCTAAGCACCAGATCCCAAAAAAGGCTGGGGAGGTCACTGAGAAGAAAGAGGTAAAGCACAGTTGTGTACACTTACCATAAATGTAGATGTTCAAGTGTCTTCACTGTTGCAGTCATGACTGTAGGGTTCTCCCCTGCCGGCAGGCAGTCCTCGGTCAGCCAGAATCCCAAAGTCTGGGTCCGGGGTCGGCTGTTCAGCCATGCTCCCTGACATCAGAGCGCCAGGAGTACAAAGCTGACAGCAGACACCATGTTCTCCAGTTTTTCTTGCCCCAGATGTCAGAAGTTCCAAAATGAGTAGGGTCCCATACCCTTTGCAAATACACCTCAGAAGAAGGGTGAAAAAAGGAACAACACAAAAGAAAAAATAAGAAGGGACTGGAGGGAGGGAAAACCCAGACTGCAACAGTGAAGACACTCGAACATCTACATTTATGGTAAGTGTACACAACTGTACTATGTTCATCGTGTTTCACTGTTGCAGTCATGACTGTAGGGTAGAATCCCAAAGCAGAAAGAAAGGGAGGTGGTCATAAAGTAGAGGGGGCGGCTATAAGGCCCTGCAAGACTGCAGAAGCAAAGCCTGCCCTAGACTTAGAGTAGAGAGGAAGATTGTAGTGCTTGGAAAAAGTATGCACTGAACTCCAAGTTGCAGCTTCCAAAATGTCTTTGGTAGGAACTCCCCTGAGGAAGGCAGCTGAAGTGGCAGCAGCTCTGGTAGAGAGAGTCCTTATACTCCCTGGGATTTGCTTTCCATGGTGTGAATAGCAAAATCTGATTCCATGAGCGATCCATTTAGAAATGGTCTGTTTTGAAATGGCTTTACCTTGGGAATTTGAAGCATAAGAAACAAACAATTGCTCTGATTTCCTGATGTCCTTGGTTCTGTCCAGGTAAAAACGTAGCTGCCTGTGTACATTCAAGGAATGTAAGATCCTTTCCCCTTTATTTTGAGGAGTGGGGAAAAAAGTTGGCAAGTGAATAGTTTGATTTAAAGCCACTTTGGAAACCACCTTAGGCATGAAAGTAGGATTAGTCCTTAAAGACACCCTGTTTTGATGAAAAATAATATAAGGTTCCACAGCCATAAGAGCTTGCAACTCTGAAACCCTCCTGGCAGAGGTCAGAGCTAACAGGATGGCTGTCTTCCAAGATAAAAACTTGATGTCAGATGAGGCAGCAGGCTCAAAAGGAGGTCAGGTGAGCTTTTCCAAAACATAGTTGAGATCCCAGGCAGGAATGGGAGGAGATCTAGGGGGTCTTAAGTTCTTAGCTCCTCTGAGCTGATGGGAAAAGATAGGAGGGTCTGTATTATAATGAGCAGAAACAGCAGAGGCGTGTAACTTTATGGAAGAGAAAGAGAGACCCTTATGTAAGAGGTTTGACAGGTAAAGTAAAATCTGAGGAATGTTAGGAATAAGAGGATCAGAATCCTGAGCCTGCATCCAGGAACAAAATCTTTTCCATTTTCCTGCATAAGATTTTCTAGTGCTAGGACGTCTGGCTTCTAAAATGACATCCATAACCTGCTTGGGTAGGAGAGAATGAATCAAAGATCCTGGATTAACCAGGCCGCCAGGCTGAGAGTTTTGACATGGGAGTGTAGAATCTGACCCTGGTGTTGGGACAGAAGGTTCGGAATCTGTGGTAAAACCCAGGGTGGCTCTAGACAATGGTTTCTCAGTGCTGGGTACCAAAACTGTCGAGGCCAATTTGGGGCCAGCAAGATTATCATCTTGGGTTTGTCCTGCTTGATCTTTAGTAATACCCGTGGAAGAAGAGGAAGAGGCGGAAAGGCATATCCCGAGAGGTTTCTCCAACTGAATGATAGAGCATCCACTTTCCAAGCTTGATCGTGGAAAGTCCTGGTGCAAAAAATTTGTAGTTGATTGAGGTGGGATGCAAAGAGGTCTATGTGAGGACATCCCCAGACTGCTGTAATCATCTTGAATATTTCGGAGTCCAACATCCATTCGTGTGGATCCGAAAGGTTTCTGCTCAGACTGTCTGCCAGGAAGTTTTGCTTCCCTGGTAGAAACTGTGCTTGAAGGTCTAGATTGCAAGCTAGAGCTGTGTTCCAAAGATCCATGGCTAGTCTGCAAAGGGGATAGGAATGAGATCCCCCTTGCTTGTTTATGTACCACATAACTGTGGTGTTGTCTGTCCGTATCAGTAGTTGTCCTGGTTGTAGTAGATTCCTGAAGGCCAACAGAGCTTTCTGAACGGCTAACATTTCCTTTAAATTGATATGCAGGTGCTTCTGATCCTTTGTCCAAAGCCCTGCAGACAGTTGCCCCGGAAATGGGCTCCCCCATGCATAATCTGAGGAGTCCATGGTTAGAATCTGAGTGGTAGGAGGCAGACAGAAGGGTTTGCCTTTGTTTAGAGTACATGCCTTGGACCACCAAAGGAATTCCTTTTGAAGACAAGGCAGGACGGAGATCAGTATGTCTAGACTGTGACAATGTTGAGACCATACACTTTTTAGGTACCACTGTATTTTCCTCATATGTAGTCTTGCATATGGTACTAGAAGGATGCAGGAGGCCATGTAACCCAGAGCCTGCAGGAATCTCCTTGCAGATAGCGGAGTTGTAGTTGCAAAGGTTTTGAAAGTTGAAGCCAGCTGTAACTGTTTTTTGTATGTCAGAAATGCCATCTGGGTTGTTGTGTTTAGAGAAGCGCCCAGAAAAATGATCTGTTCTGAGGGTGTCAAATTTGACTTTTTTATGTTTACAATGAATCCCAGGAACCTGAGAAGATTCTGAACAAACTGTAGATGCTGGAGTAAGACATCCTTGCTGTCTGCCTGAATAAGACAGTCGTCCAGATAAGGGTAAATTTGAATTCCCTTGAGTCTGCAATAAGCTACTACTGGAGCCAGGCACTTGGTAAAGACCTTGGGCGCAGTAGACAATCCAAAGGGCAACGCAGAGAATTATTAGTGCCTCGATCCTGCCTTGAACCTGAGGTATTTTCTGCATTCCTGTCTGATCGGAATGTGTAAATATGCTTCTTTTAAATCCAAAGTTACCATCCATGCATTTTTGGTCAGCACTGGCAGTAGCTGCTGTAGAGTAAGCATCTTGAATTTTGGTATCTCTAGAAAAGTGTTCAAGACTGACAGATCCAGAATGGGTCTCCATGAATTTTGCTTCCTGGGGACTAGTAAGATCCTTGAGTAAAAACCTTGTCCCATCTCTGAAAGTGGAACTAGCTCTATGGCTTTCATAGCCAAGAGCGCTTCCACCTGGTTTAATGCCTCTGACCATTGATGTCTTGGAAGATCTGGCCATCCGCTTGGCCTTGGTGGGGTATGAAAATGGAATTTGTAACCTCTTGATACCACATCCAGAACCCACTTGTCTTGGGTTATATGAGTCCAATTTAGATGAAAAAGAGAAAGTTTTCCTCCGAGAGGGGCTTCCAGGCAACAAGTTCCTGCAGCCCAACAGAGGGAGTCATTGAGTCTGTTTTCTATGAGCTTGCGACCTGTCTTCTTCTCCCCTAGGGGTGGAAGCAGTCCACTGTCTTGGTCTATAAGAGGCTTGCGTTTGAGGCCTACCTTGGGGGCGTCTATATCTACCCATCTGAGGCCTGTCTGAATTGGGAAAGGACCAATTTTTTGTAGGCCAATTCCTGCTAAATCTGGGTGGCTGTACTTGTAAGAAATCTTTAACTGTTTGCATGGACTTTGCCTTGCCCTCCATCTTTTTAATCACATCTTCAGCTTTAGATCCACATAAAACATTATGCTGAACAGGAGCATCCAATAATTTAGCCTTTACCTGATCTGGCAAATTTTGTTCCTTTAACCATGCATGCCTTCTAATTACTGTGCCAGAGGCAGCAGCCCTACAAGAAGCCTCCAAGGCATCAAATCCACAGTGTAAACCATGCTTCCCAACTTGTTCAGTGGCATGCAATAAGTCATGTAGTTCCTTATCCTCTGCACAGGCGGAAATGGAGGTTATCTTTTGCTTTAAAACAGACAGGAGAAATTGCTGGTATTTCAACATATGAAACTGACAGTTTAAAGCCCTAATAGTTAAAGTAGCAGAAGTGTACACCTTCTTGCCCCATCTTTCTAAAGATCTAGAATCCTTCTCAGTGGGAATGGGGTTTTTAGCAGAAGCGGCCTTAATGCCCTTAGGACCCTGAGAAATGGTTTCAGGGTCAGCAGTAGGGTTCTTGAATAAAAACTGGTGGGAATCAGGAACCCTATAGTATCTGTCTGGCTTAACAGGAGCTGGAGGAAAAGAGTCAGGAGTTAAGTTAGCCTCCGAAAAAGCATCATCCACAATATCCAAAATAGGAGGAATAGCCAGGGGCCTATGTTGGGAAAGAAGAAGAAAATCCCTTAGTCTTTTCTTAGATTCTGAGTACTCCTCTCCTTCCCAGTGGAAATGTTCCCTCATTTCATGCAAAGTTTCCCCAAAAGAGAAATCCTGAGGGGGAGAAGCTGAAGGAATGGATTACTCAGCATCAGAATCCTCATAAGGAGGAAAAGAATATTCCTGGTCAGAAGAAGAAACAGAAGCCTGATCAGAGGAGTCATAAACTTCCTGCCTTGGCCTTTTATCTGGAGGGGGATGTGAACCCCTGATCATAGTAAGTAAGTCCTCCACCATTTTAAGTAACTGTTTCTGAGACTTGGGAGCCGGATCAGAAGAGGCCTGGGTTGCAGTCTTTGATTTGGAAGGAGTCTTTGCCTTTGTCTTTGGCTTTGCCTTTATAAGAAGCTGAGTAGGCCTGAAAACCCCTTCGGAAGCCGGTACCTGCACAGCGGCTCCGGACCCATCCGAAGGAGCATTGTCCGAAGGTCCAGCTGAAATATTCAAAAGCCTAGTTGGCTCCTCGTGGGAGTCCGTTTCGGCTATCGGTTCCGAAATGGCCGACGACAGGGGCTGCAAAAGCGCCTCACTGACGACGGCCGAACCTGAAGCTGGCTCCGCTTGTGCGATATCGTCTGATTTGGACCTCGGAGGCCTGTCTTTGTCCTTGGGTCGTTTGTGAACTCCGGTAGCCGGAACCGTATCCGATGACATTTTATAAATAAAACGCCTACCGAAGTAATGAAAAGCAAAATAGTACCTTCGTTTAAGAGTACGTTGATTGAATCTAGCACAAAACTGACAACTAGCTACGTCATGGTCAGGGCCTAAGCAAGGAATACAGTAAGAATGAAAATCCTTATGAGGTATTTGCTTCCCACATGAAATACAATTATTAACTTTTTCTGACATCGGACTGGAGCAAGAAAAAAGTTTCCCCAATGGGGTACTTAGCTTTGAGTAGGAGAAGAAAGTCTTCGGACAGAAGTTTGTTTAGATAAAATAGTCAGGAATCAGCCGACCGGCACTTGCGAACTGCTATCACCACACGGCAAGAAAGACTGGAGAACATGGCGTCGGCTGTCAGCTTTGTACTCCTGGCGCTCTGATGTCAGGGAGCATGGCTGAACAGCAGACACCGGACCCAGACTTTGGGATTCTGGCCGACCGAGGACTGCCTGCCGGCAGGGGAGAACCCTACAGTCATGACTGCAACAGTGAAACACGATGAACATCTGCCAGACTGGAGAAGGTCCTCTCTACCACCCAGTAGGCCAATGGACTGGATGAAGGCCACCTGGGAAGTAAAAAGGGACCCCAATGAAGTACCGAAGCCTCCAGAAGATATCGGGCCCGAGCTGTCCAGCACCAAAGCCCCCAAGGGAAGGGAGCTGTCCAAAAACATCCAGACGTGAACCCACCCCCAGGAAACTCATACCGACCCCTCGGAGACGCAGTCAGCTAGGAACCCTGATAGTGTCAAGAAGGGGGGGGATACCAGACACAGTTGGCCTCTCACTAGAAATCTCCTGGTCCCGACATTCCAAAACATGTTGCATTGGAAGAGAAGAGTGGAAACCTGTGGATGGGGAGGGTCCCCTAGCCACACAGGTAGGCGACTGCAAGCAAGCCCAACTCGATTTAGGCCTTGAGGAAACTCATAATTCTATCCGTATCTGAGGGATGGAAACTTCCGGAGGATCCGGAAGAAGCTGAGGAATGGCCAGATCTTGCTGGAGACCTGATCTCGGATCCCATAATCCTATGGCTTAGAGAAGAAGATCAGCTCTGACGAGTTGGATCCAACCTGCTGGAGGACTACAAAGGAAAACCCTTAACAACAGGATCCGACAGAAATGTTGGATCAGACAACTTAGTTGGGTCTGAAGGTTTGGAAGCCGTATCAGATGGATCCGACAAACTGGTTGGCTCCAGGGACAGCCTTGCTTCTACTAAGATCGGAAGACCTCTGATCCACTGAGGCCTTGGATCCGAGAGTCTGATCCACAGCACTCAGAATGATAGACCTCGGATCTAAAGCCGAAGAGGCTGGGCTCGGATCCAGGGATCTGCAATCCAAGAGCCTCAGCTTTTTTTGATGAGAACAAGAGGCTCCCCACCAGAAGGAGGAAGAGGCCTCTTAGGCTCCTGCGAGATCTTGCAAGGGCTGGGGCACTCTGAGGCCCCTGGGGTTGTATTTGGCACAGATGTCACATTCAATCACCAGGTACGCGGACCCTAAACCTTAAAGACACTCCTTATGTGACTCAGAGCATGGCATTGTCCGACCACATGAGAAACACCTTTTAAAACCTGAAGTGTTTTCCAGCCATCCTAACCACAGTACTCACACACATTGAAAAGGAAAGAAAGAGGGTTTTTTTTTTTTTTTGAGAAAAAAATGGCTATAAGAAAAAGGTGGGAAGCACCACGCACTGAGGGGTGAGGGGGTGGAGGAACCTGCCTATACCAAAAAACTAGGTTCTAACAGGAAGAGGAGGAATTACATGAGACTAACTATAGAAAAGTTACAAACTACACCCAAAAAGGAAGAAAGACAGGAAATAAAGTCAAGAAAAACAGCAATTAACTCTATACCTAACACTTGAGCTGGACCACGTCTGGAGGGATTCAGCGGCAAATGAGATCTGGAGGTTAGACGGTAGCGGGGGATTGTGGCAAGGGGAGGAGCATGAGCTCTGGATCTGTCTGAGCTCCAAGACCCATCTGTGAGAAATAAAGATAGGGATAGAATCAGATGCAGTGGTTTTTTTGGAGAGTTTTATTTGCGTGGAAATATGATTCCAGAGTTTAGCTACATATGCGTTGTCACCTCACAGTAAGACATTGTTCTGTTCAATTCTCAGCTAGAGCGTCTTCTGTGTGAAAACATGCGTGAATGGGTGTATCTTCGTTGAAGTTTGTGCGTCAGGGCCGGCAACTCGGCACGTAAAAATCTACTGCTAATCATTAGCGGACCGGAGTTCCGCTGTGGTGACCCCTAACTGGGAAAAGCCAAAAGACACAACAACAAGTTTAGCTACATATTGGGAGAACAGCAAGTCTCCAGCAACATTATTTGACTTATTTGTAAGTAACAAGAATTTCTTAATAGAACGGAGGTCCCTTGCTGGACAGTAGGGAAGTAATAAGTTTTGCACTGCAGGATATTTTTTCTGGATAATGAGTTTGTATGCTGTAGTTAGTTGTGAATATGTTAGATATTTGAGTAGTTCAAGCCAGTTTAATTGCTTTAAGCTATGACAATGGTGGGTCCCACAAGGGAGACTGGTGGCAAACTTAGCTATTTTATTGCATCAGACGTAGGTTTTTTTCTTTGTATATTAAGTTTGTTAGGACAGCAGCAGAATATAGAAGACAGCTGGCAATAGGAAGGTGGTGGCTAATTAATTTAAAATGTAATAGAATAGGTTTTGCATCAATATGCATTTTCTGAACAATATATAATAAGAAACTTTAATGTCCTGTATTAGTGACTGGCTATAGGCCTCTGCATGCCTCTTAACTTTTGCTTAAGAATGCTGTACAAAGCCAAAAATAATGGGGGGATAAAGGGCCAAAATCAGGGCCAGGTTTTAAATACTGCTGTTATAAACCTAGTTTCAAGAATAACAAGTTTTGCATTAGCATCCATTTTCTGAAGAATATGAAGTTGCAGACTTAAATGCCTCATTATTTAGTAAGCACCATCCTCAACGGTTTGCCAGAAAGCCACACATTTTGTGAGAAATGGACCAAAAAAATATGAAACAATAATCTGGACATTTTACAAAATTCTGGAGAGTTGAGAGCTTCGATTGAATGGGTAAGATAGTGAATCATACTGCTTAATGTGTAGGGGAAGATTATTCCAAAGGTTTGGGAGGTGAAGACTTACAAGCATCACTCTCCATGGTGGTATATTTCTGTTGATGGTTTAGGTCCCTGGTTCTAGTACTGGTGAAGACAGTGAACTTGCAGAGAAATAGGAAGTCTAGGGCAAGGTAAAGTAAGTGAGAAGGAGAGCGACCCCTCAACAGTCTATAAGATACTGAATAAAGAGAAAGCTTGCAGCCATTCTTGGTACCTCAAGGAATTTAGCCCAGTGATCTTCCTGGTTATGAACCTATGGAGCTTTGCTGTTTGCAATAATTAATGAGATGTACCCTAAAGGGGGCACTGTACTAGAAAATTGTTCTGGTCATTGCAGAGTACAAGGGAGTGATTACCTCTTTACGCGATGATATTCCTTTGGAAATAAGGTGGGTTGAATAGAAGAATTTCTCAACAACCCTTGTCACATGAAGGTCAAAAGAGCTATCAGCCCAAGTGCCTAGGTCCTTGACAAAATTTTTGTTTTTTAGTGGTGTGTTGTCTATACAGTATGAGGAGGAGAGGGGTTGTCCACCAAAGGTGATAATAGTATATATTTAGCATATGAGCCCATTTTTAGTACACCAAGGGTTTACTTGGGAGAGTTCATTCAGGAGAGTTTGAGTGTTAAAGGGTGACATTACAACCACCTCCAGTTTGCAGTCATCTGCAGACTTTGTTAACCAGAGGTCTTGGCTCTCCACTTGGAGAACTAAGTTGTAAATACCAAAAAGGAGATGTCTCAGCACTGAGCCTTGACACACCACTGGTCACTTTCATACTTAAGTGATGAGGCATCTGCAGCTCACACTTTATGAGCTCTGTATTTCAGCCAGTTTGCTAACCATCTTACCATCTGTGTCGATTTTTAAAGTAATTAGCTTTAGTATATCATCAGCACGGGGCATTGTGTCGAAGGCCTTCGTTAGGTCAAGATAAACCATTGGCACTGCAAAGCCTCCATTTAACCTGGTAAACTTCTTCAAAGGGTTTACAAAATGGGATCTACCCTTCAGAAAGCCAAACTATTGGGGTAGAGTTTAACAATGGCCTTTCTATCATACTTTACGCGGTTAGTCATAATGCACCCCATGATTTTGGAGATGAGGCTTGTAAGGCTGACAGGACTTTACTTACTTAAGGCCACCCTTATGAAGGGGCAACACCACTACAGTAATTCACTCAAATACAAAGCCAGCGACTAAACTCAAGTTAAAACAGTTTGAGGGATGTGTCTGAAAGGGCATGTTAACACTATTTACTATGCAATTTGGTATATGACACAGTAGTAAATAAAGATACAATAAAAAGTATTATTGTACGGCCGACATAGTGGCACAGTGGACAGCATTGCCTTCTCACAACAAGAGGTTCCTTGGTTTGATTCCCAGGAGGGATGCCTTCTGTGCAGAGTCTGCATGTCCTCCCTGTGTTCATGTGGGATTCCTCCAGGTACTCCAGTTTCCTCCCACATTCCAAAGACATACAGTAGGTGGACTGGACACTCTTGTGTGTCTGTGTGTGTTGTGAAAGAACTACCAAGACAGGGTTAGCCACCATGTGGTTTAAACCTTGGCTCTAAATGATTGCCACTGGTGAAGTGACACCCCAACCCCATGTGCAAAAATGTGGATGGATGGAATCAAAAGGATTATTACATACCAACAATCTGACAAAACCAAGCACACTGATTTTTTTTTATCCAGATGTGACAGTGTTATAAAATGTTTTATGTACAGTAAAACTTTGTTGTGATGCATTTAAATGAGGCAGTCGCTGGCAGTGTGAATATTTTGTCTCTGGCCTTTGGCAAAATGAAACCCTAGGAAAAACTCCACAGGTCCACAGCTGTCCACTGTCTCCCCCTGTATACCCATAGTCTGCCCCTACTTCCTCCATCCTGGCCTTGCAACACCATTCAGATTACCCTTTTTCTTGTTTTCTCATACTTTATTGTACCCTTCTGATTTTTCCTGCTTTCTTTCAATCTGTCCTAAGTGGCCAAGACTGCACTGTGATAAATGAGGTGGAAATAATCAAATTAAGCTGGAGGTCTCAGCTCCACAGAAGCCGTTGGGTTCTAGATGCTCTAGGTTGCACTTTAGACCCCTTTTCCACCAAATCTTTTGAGCCGAAGATAGGCTGAACAAAATTAGAGCTAAAGAAGAAAATTGTTCTATTTTTTTCCTGCATCCATCCATCACTCCCTAAATGGCAAATACTGCAGCATAACAACTGTGGACAAAGTATAAGAATTAAGCTGACAGTCTGCAGGCTGTTTGGGCCTTAGAAGACATGGGTTCTAGATGCTGTGAAGTCCATTTCAGAGCTTTTTCCCCAGATATTTGTTATAATAACGGCCTGTGCAAAATCATAATCAAGTAAAGAAATTCAGTCTTATTTCTTTCAAGGATGTAAAGAGGTTATGCCCAAGGCTTACTGATCAAAGTTACCATATTTCTCCGTAAATAAGACTTAACCAGAGAATAAGGCCTAGCATGGTTTTCCAAGGTGGTCTATGATATAAGCCCTACCCCAAAAATAAGTCCCAGTTAAGATAGTCAACACCCGACGAACGTGTTGAATTATAAAATAACATTATTATTGACACCAGTTGACTGAGGTTATCATACTCTGCTCGCCATTTTCGGACCATTCGGACACTCAACTTCTTCTCTTTGCAGAAAGTCATAAGATTCTTTCCCCGGGAGTCTTCCACGATTCTTACTGTAATCCTAATCCTCACTCACACTTGATGTTTGAGATCCTTGGCCCATAAACACTGGCAAGTGTACTTTGATTGGTCAAAGTACACACAACGCATGCAAAACGTGCGCACTTGATAACGAACGGGTGTGGTTGTGTCTTAACTGTCACCATTTCTGTTGCCACTCCTGACTCGTATGCCTTTAATTAATCCCCCCAGACAAGATGAGTGCAAAAAGAAAAAGCTATTCCGTCGAGTACAAGAAAGGAATTGTGGATGACTCCCGGAGAAAGAATCTGATGGCTTTCTGCAAAGATAAGTTGGATCTCTGAAAGGTCCAAAAATGCTGAGCAGAGTACGATAACCTCAATGACAGGTGGACGAGGGAAATGCTACGAAGTGCAAGTGTGGATCAGGTCGGCAACCATTATTTCCTGAGCTGGAAGACATCATCTGTGAATGGATTGCTAACAAGAGAGCAAAGGCTTTGGTTGTGCGCAGGGCTGATATTCAAGCATTTGCCCTTGTAATGGCACCACAGTTAGAAATATCCCCAGAAGAATTCAAAGCATCACAACATAGACTGGATGGCTTCCTTCAGCGATGTGAACATTCTCTAAGAAGATTGACAACACTGTTGAAGATACTGAAGTTATTAAACATGCACTTGCATTCAAGTCCTTTGTTGATGTCATCGGCTTTTCTAAATACCAAATCTCCAACATGATTGCTATGGATGAAACTGCAGTGTTTATGGGCCAAGGATCTCAAACAACAATTGATCAGAAGGGTGCCTCGTCAAACTACATTCCCTTCACTGGTTACGAAAGTGCACGTCTTACCTGCATTTTGGCAATTTGTCTAGATGGAAAGAAAACCCCACCTGAGACAGCAGGTGAGGAATCGAAGGCAAAGGCCATGGAGGCTCCCGTACCAGACTTCTCAGTAATGGGTACCAGTGCTGTCGAGGCCAATCTGGAGCTATTAAAATCATGTTTGGCTTGTCCTGTCTGACCTTCAGGAGTACCTTTGGGAGGAGAGGCAGAGGTGGAAAGGCATACACGTGAAGATTGTTCCAATTGAATGAGAGAGCATCCACTTTCCAAGCTGTGGGATGAAATAAGAAGTTATGTACCTACCATAATGTTCCATGTTAGTTGTCTTCTCTCGCCTTCTTTCTTGCTTGATGGGTTCGGAGCCGATCCTCGGCTCCGACTCGGCACTTGCTTTAGTTCGAGAACTCCTTTTACCAGCTCGAGGCAGCCCCATATCCCATGATGCAAGGCGGTAAGTACCCAGATCTCGTTTGTTGACAAAGGGCAATAACACCAAGCATAAAATACTTCCCAAAGGAAGAAGAAACTTACAGATGGAAAAAGGACCAGGTCTGAACGGTCTTTAGCATAATAGTTTCTTATACAAGGTCTGTCCAGGCCAGGGGGAAGGAGGGAGGGTCGCAAGAAAGAAGGCGAGAAGACAACTAACATGGAACGTTATGGTAGGTACATAACTTTAATGTTAAGTTGTCAATCTCGCCTTCATTCTTGCTTGATGGGACCGCGTCCTAGCACCTCTATCCTGGGTGGCTCAATGGAACAAACTCTTGAGGACTGTAGAGCCAAAACTGGCTCTGTCCCTGGAGGCCAAGTCCAATTTGTAATGGGAAACAAAAGTGTGAGGAGTGGCCCAAGTGGCAGCTGCACAAATAGTGTCCAAAGGAAGTCTAGCTTGAAAAGCTGTAGAAGTGGCTAAACTCCTAGTTGAATGTGCTTTAGGTTTTGAGCACAGCTGTTTACCCCTGAGCGTATGAATTTCAGTGATGACCGAAGAAAGCCATCTGGACAAAGTCACTTTAGAAACAGGAAGGCCTTTTTTATTATCCGCATAGGAAACAAAAAGTTGATCAGATTTTCTAAATTTTTTTGTTCTGTCCAAATAATATCTAAGTTGACGGTGGACGTCAAGATAATGTAGCTTTTGTTCAGCTCTATCTGAATAGTTTGGAAAAAATACAGGGAGATCAATGGATTGATTCAGATTGTTCTTTGATGCGACCTTAGGTAAAAAGGACGGATTAGTTCTCAAAGATACTCTGTCTTTGTGAAAAAACAAATAGGGGGGTCGAACCGAAAGAGCATGAAGTTCAGACACCCTCCTGGCAGATGTAATAGCCACTAGGAATAAAGTTTTCCAAGAAAGATATTTCAGGGAACAAGAAACAGCTGGCTCAAAAGGGGGAAGAATCAAGGATGTCAGCACTAAATTTAGATCCCACTGAGGAGGAGGATTCCTGATTGGAGGCTTTAGTAGGAAAATTCCTTTCAAGAAGGCCCTGCAGAGCCTATGGGACATAATATTATGATCTGCTATCCTGACATGAAAATTGGAAATAGCAGCCAATTGAACTCTGACTGTGGAAGAAGAGGAGCCTGCATGAAAAATCTCTGCTAAGAAGTCCAGAACTGCCTGAACAGGGGCAGTAAAAGGATCAATATTTTGGGCCTTGGCCCAATAAGAGAAACGTTTCCATTTGCTTGTGTAAATCCTCCTGGTAGAGGATTTTAGTGAAGCTACTATGATGTCTCTAACTGGGTTAGAGATCAAAGGAAGCCTGGCTAAGGAAGGAAGTGGAGCAACCATGCTGTGAGGTTGAGAGAAGGGATTGACCGTGCAGCTGACCGGATTGGTGAATCAGTAGATCTGGCACTGGGTCCAGATGCCACGGCTGCACCAAAAGATGATGATGGAGGAACGGGAACCAAACTTGTCGAGGCCAGTAAGGGGCAATGAGAATCAATTTGGCTCTCAAAACGGTAGCTTTCTGGATTACCTGAGGGATCAGAGGAAATGGAGGGAAGGCATAAAGAAGTCCCTGGGGCCAATCCTGGGTCAGAGCGTCTCTGGGGGGATGACCTGATAGAGGGAAGAGGCTGAAGAAGTCTGGACATTTGCTGTTTTGGGAGTAGCAAAAAGATCGCAACATGGACGACCCCATTCCAGAAAAATCTCTTCCGCTATGGATTGCTTGAGAGACCACTCGTGAGGCATGAGGATAGCTCTGCTCAATCTGTCCGCTATAATGTTGGTTTTCCCAGGGATATGCGTTGCTACCAGAAACCGATGAGAGGAGATCGCCCATTGCCAAAGTCTGAGCGCTTCTCGACACAAGGGGTAGGACTTGGTTCCGCCCTGTTTGTTGATATACCAGACTACAGACATGTTGTCTGTGTGGACTGCAATTGTCCCTACGGGAAGAAAGTCGTTGAGGGCTTGCAACGTTAAAAGCACTGCTCTCATCTCCAGGACATTTATGTGCAGATGGTACTCGAACGGTTGCCACGCCCCATGAACCATCCTGCCCTGATAATGACCCCCACCCGATCAGGGAGGCATCCATGGTGACAGTGGCTATCAGGGACGGAGGTACAAAGCACCTGCCTTGGTGAAGCTGAGACGATGTGATCCACCAAGCAAGATGTTCTTTGCATGTTTGTGTCACCAGAATCTGGTGACGCATTGGGAGTTGCTGGTATGACCACTGTGTGAACAGCATCCACTGAAGGAGACGCATGTAGAATCGAGCCAGGGGAAGAGTAATGGCCGCAGCCATGAGACCTAATACTTTTAGAACCATTCTGGCCTGTACTTTCTTGCTGGCCAGAATGATCCTGACATGAGTCTGAATGTCTGAAACTCTTTGTTCTGTAAGGGTAGCTGACATCCGAACAGTGTTTAAGTTTGCGCCTATGAAGGTAATAGACTGGCAGGGCGATAAGGATGACTTTTCGGTTGATTGAGATGCCCAAATGAGAACAAAGGTCTATTGTGTAATCCCTGGCTTGTATAAGCTGATGCCTGGTGGTGGCTGACAGGAGCCAGTCGTCGAGATACGGAAACACCTGGAATCCTTGACGTCTCAGGTGAGCCGTGACCACTGCCATGCATTTGGTGAACACTCTGGGGCTGTAGTGAGACCAAAGGGCAGGGCTCTGAACTGGAAGTGACTGGACCCCAGCCGAAGCGGAGAAATCTCCTGGAGCGTCTGTGAATTTTGATGTGATAGTACGCATCCTGAAGATCTATTGAGCACATCCAGTTGTCCTTCTGTAAGAAGGGCAGAATTGACTGAAGAGTGACCATTCGAATCTTGTCTTCCTGACAGACTTGTTGAGTCTGCTGAGATCCAATATTGGTCTCCAGTCTCCGTCTTTTGGGGACCAAAAGAACCTTGAGTAGATTCCGGCTCTGAATGGTCTATTGTAACTGGCTGAATGGCTCTTTATTGGAGTAGTTTTGCGATTTCTAACTCTGCAATGTCCCTTGGACCGAGTGATACATCTGGAAGGGAACTTGAGGGGAAGGGACTTTCCTCGAAAGGAATTATGTAACCCTTGGATATGATCGACTGTACCCATCTGTCTTGAGTGAGGGAATGCCAGGCTTCTGGGTACAGTGATAATCTTCCCGACTGCCTCCAAGGAGGGACAGCCGGGCAACACCTCAGGGATGCTGAAAGGGCTTATCAGAGAGAGGCTCTCTGTTTCCCTGGTTCTTCGACCCCTCTGCCTCTAGAGCGGCGCCTGTTGTTGTTACCCCTCTGCCTCTAGGGGTAAACTGACCACGTGAATCCGGCGTGACTCCTTGGGATTTACGGAACCACATCTTCCCACCCTTCTGTCCTTTTGGATAAGGCCTAGAAGGGGTGGAAAAACGGACTCCAACAGCAGAAAGAGTCTTGCCGTCCTGCTCACACCTGGTCAAGGTTTTTCACCTGAGGGCCAAACAAAGCTGACCCATCAAAGGGAGAATTTGTGAAGGACGCCTTAAAGGGATCCGCAAAATCACATAGCCGCATCCAGGCTTGGCGTCTAAGAGCCACACCTGTGCCTGCGGCTCTACTCGCTCCATCCGCAGCATAAGATATTAGCCGCATGGAGGAGTTAGCAATGGAATTGAGGGTTCCTAGCTGCGAAGCAATCTTTTCTTGAGCCCCTGCAGCTGTAGGATCCTGAACTACTTCTCCCAGCTCCTTGAGGATATCTCTTTGGAGTCTGGTGAAGTGACATAGGTAATTCAGCGAGCGCATAGCAAAGGTCGCTGAGGAAAAAGTACAGTTTTGTACCTACCATAAATGTAGATGTCCGAACTGGATAGCATCTGCAGTCATAACAGCTGGGTTGTCCTGTCGTCAGGCAGCCCGTCAGTCGGCCGGATTCCAAAGTCCGGGTCCGGCTTCGGCTGATGTCGCTCTTCATACGACGTCATCTCTGTTGGACTTCGGGTATAAAGGCATCAGCCGACGCCATTTTCCTCAGTGTTTCTTGCCCCAGATGCCAGAAGCCCTCCTGAAGGCTAAAAATTTTGGATAGATGCCAATGTTTCCAAAAGGATAGAGGTAACCACAAAATAAGCATGTATGTACATATATACAAACAAATACACCATAAAAGACTCCCCCCCATCAGCTAGCTATTAGGAGGGTAAACACCCTAGGAGTACCTCAGAGGGGAAGGAGGGTAATCCTGACTGCAGATGCTATCCAGTTCGGACATCTACATTTATGGTAGGTACAAAACTGTACTATGTCCTTCATGGATGCATCTGCAGTCATAACAGCTGGGTAGAATACCATAGCCAACTAGGGGAGGAGGATAAAAGTAGATTATGGTGTGTTTAGGATCCCTTGCAGTACAGCAGTGGCAAACCCTGCTCGGGATCTGGAATATAGAGGCAAATTATAATGCTTGGCAAATGTATGCACGGAGGTCCAAGTAGCCGCCTCAATAATGTCTTTGGTAGCCACTCCTCGTAAGAAGGCTGTGGTAGTGGCTGTTGCCCTTGTAGAATGAGGTCTTATGTTCTGTGGAATTGGTTTTCCATGGAAGGAGTAACAGAATCGTATGCAATTTCCTATCCATTTGGAGATTGTCTGTTTGGAAATAGCTTTTCCCTCTCTTCCTGTTGCATAGGCCACAAAAAGTTGGTCAGTCTTTCTGCTGC
This sequence comes from Protopterus annectens, assembly GCF_019279795.1. Lineage (NCBI taxonomy): Eukaryota > Metazoa > Chordata > Ceratodontiformes > Protopteridae > Protopterus > Protopterus annectens. Next base: position 714,471,465 of record NC_056741.1, on the reverse strand, counting down.
TTTTGGTTCTGTCCAAGTAGTAGCGTAGCTGTCTATGTACATCCAAGGTATGCAGTATTCTTTCCCTCTGTTTTGTGGGTTGGGAAAGAAGGTAGGTAGGTGGATTGCCTGGTTTAAAGACACTCTGGATACCACCTTAGGCATAAATGTTGGATTAGTCCTCATGGATACTCTATCTTGGTGGAAGATTAGGAAGGGTTGCACTGCCATTAAGGCCTGTAGTTCTGAAACCCTCCTTGCTGAGGTAATTGCCAGTAGGAAAGCAGTTTTCCATGACAGGTGTTGTAAGTCTGCTGTTGCTGCTGGCTCAAAGGGTGATAGTGTCAACTTTTCTAGTACGAAGTTTAAGTCCCAAGCTGGTAATGGTGGTTTTCTTGGAGGTTTTACATTCTTGATTCCTCTGAGAAATTGTCTGAGCAGAGGTGTGAAAAACAGGTGGATCAAAGCTGTATTCTGCTGAAATAGCTGATGCATGTATCTTGATGGAGGAGTAGGACAGGCCTGAATGGAGAAGTTCGCCAGGTACTCCAGGATGTTAGGCATATCTATGTTTGACACATCTTTTCCTCTTTCAGAACTCCAACTGACAAACCTTTTCCATTTTCCAGCGTAGTTCCTTCTTGTTGAAGGTCTGCGTGCTTCAAGAATAATGTCTTTAACTCTTTGGGAAAGTTCTTGATTAGCTGCTGCTATGTGATGTTCCATGCAGTCAGTTGTAAGGTTTTCAGGTTTGGATGTATGGTGCTGTAGTTGTTCTGAGTTAGCATCAAAGGCATCAGGGTATTGGCCACATATTGTTCGAGACAAGCTCCTTAGTAGTGGATACCAGTGTTGTCTTGGCCAGTTTGGAGCTATCAGGATTATCCTTGGATGTTCTTCCTTGATTTTTAGGAGTACTTTGTGTATCAAGGGAGAGGTGGGAATGCATAAACTGTTAGGCCCTTCCAGCTGAAGGAGAGCGAATCCACTTTCCATGCTAGTGGGTGAAATGTCCTTGTGCAGAATTTTTTGAGTTGGTGATTGTGAGGAGATGCAAATAGATCTATCTGAGGCATTCCCCACTTCTTTGTAATGGTCCTGAAGATGTCCGGGTGCAGGTGCCATTCGTGAGCATCTGATGTGGTCCTGCTTAAAATGTCCGCTAGAGTATTTTCTTTTCCTGGTACAAATCTTGCTTGCAGCTGGATGTTGTAGCTGAGTGCCAGGGTCCACAGTTCCAAAGTCATTCTGCATAGAGGGTATGAATGAGTGCCTCCCTGTTTGTTGATGTACCACATGACTGTGGTGTTGTCTGTCCTTATCAACAGGTGGCCCTCTTTGAGAAATGGTCTGAACTTTTGGATAGCCAGTTTTACAGCCAGCATTTCTTTTAGGTTGATGTGCAGGTGAAGTTGATCCTGAGTCCACAATCCTTGCACGCATTTGTCCAGCATGTGGGCCCCCCATCCTAGGTCTGAAGCATCTGTTGTAATGCTCTGGCTTGCTTGACATCTGTGAAAGGGAAGGCCTGGGTTGGACCGGCATGCCTGAGCCCACCATAGGAACTCCTGTTTTAAGCATGGAATTAGTGGGATTTCTGTTTCGAGGCTGTGCCTGTGTTGGGACCATAAATTCCGTAGGTACCACTGTAGTTTTCTCATATGAAGTCTGGCAAATGGGACCAAAATTATGCATGATGCCATGAAGCCCAAGGCCTGCAGAACTTTTCTTGCTGTTAATTTGTTCAGCTTTGTTAGTGACAAGAAGTAAAGAGGGAGTTCTTTTTGTTTTTCTGTAGTTAGGAATGCCCTTTGTCTCACTGTGTCCAATTCCGCTCCCAAGAATGTCCTTGTTTGGGATGGTATCAGTCTTGACTTTTGTAGATTGACTGTGTATCCCAGTGCTTGTAGCAAGTAAATGACCCTTTGCAAATCTGTTGTCAACTTGCTTTTGTTGTCCCCTTGTAGCAGGCAGTCGTCCAGGTATGGGTAAATATGAATTCCCTGTAGTCTGCAGTATGCGATTACTGATGCCAGGCATTTTGTGAATACTCTGGGCGCAGTAGATAAGCCAAAAGGCAATGCTGAGAATTGATAGTGCTCTGATCCTGCAAGAAATCTGAGGTATCTTCTGCAGATTGGTCGAATAGGGACGTGCAGGTATGCCTCCTTGAGATCTAGAGTTACCAGCCAACACTCCTTGCCCAGCATGGGAAGAAGTTGCTGTAGGGTCAGCATTTTGAATTTTGGGACAATGATGTATGTATTCAAGGTGGACAGGTCGAGAATTGGTCTCCAACTTTTTTCCTTTCTTGGAACTAGGAACAGTCTGGAGTAGAACCCTTTTCCTTGCTCTGCTGCAGGCACTTTTTCCACAGCTCTCATGTTTGCTAACTCCATTATCTGTTGTAAAGCTTCTGTTTTTTGATTTGGAGGTAGATTTGGCATTCCTCTTTGACTGGTATAGTGTGGAAGTGGAATCGGTAACCTTGATGTATAATTTGCAGAATCCACTTGTCTTTTGTTATGTGGTGCCAGTTCTTTGCAAATAAAGTTAACCTTCCGCCTAGTGGGGCTGCTATTTGCTCCCTGGTAGGCGGTTTTAGGAGTAAGTCACTGTGGTTGTGTTGAAGTAGTGGCAGTGGCTGTGTCTGTGCCTCTGTTGTTACCTTGCCACTGTCGCCCCTCTGTAGGCACTTCCTCTGGTTTGGTTTCTGCCTCTGGAACGCCTATTCCTGCCCCTTTGAAATCTTGTGGAGTCAGGAAAGGACCAATTCTTGGCAGGCCAGTTCCTGCTAAACCTTGGGGTTGAACCTGCAGGAAATCTTTAACAGTTTGAACTGATTTTGCCTTTTCTTCCATTTTCTTCATAACCTGCTGGGCAGGTGCACCAAACAAACTTGTCTTATCCATAGGAGCATCTAACAATTTAGCTTTAACATGATCTGGTAGAGCTTGCTCCTTTAGCCATGCATGCCTTCTTATCACTGTGCCAGTCATGGCTGATCTAAATGAAGCCTCCAGTGCATCATAGCCACATTTTAAGGAATGGTTACTAACCTGTTGTATGTTATTTACCATTTCTAATACATATTTCTTGTCAAGAGCTTCATCAGTGGTTAATTTTTAGTTAACTGATCAAGCATAAACTCTTGGTATTGTATCATGTGAAACTGGCAGTTTAAAGCTCTAGCTGAGAGAGTAGCTGAAGTGTATACTTTTTTACCCCATCTGTCTAATGCCCTTGCTTCCCTTTCAGAAGGAGTAGGGTTTTTAGCTATGGTCGCGGCAACTGCCTTGGGACCCTGGGATATAGTTTCTGGGTCTGCAAGGGGGGCCTTGTAAAGGTGGTGATGAGTGTCAGGCACCCTGTAAAATCTGTCTGGTTTGGCAGGGCTGGGGTAATGAGTCTGGAGCAGAGCAGACATCATTAAAAGCGTCATCTACCACAGAAAGAACAGGAGGTATAGCTAAGGGCCTGTGCTGTGGAAGGTGCAAAAAGGTTCTAAGTCTTTTTCGGGAATCTGAGAATTCTTGTTGCTGCCATTGGAACTGCTCTCGCATGGCATGCAAGGTTTCCCCAAAGGAGAATTCTTCTGGAGGGGAAGCAGCTGGAATGGATTCTTCAGCATCAGAATCCTCAAAATTAGAGAAAGGGGCCTCTGGCTGATCAGTAATGTCTGATTCATCTGCAGAATCATCAGAGGACACTGGCTCAGGGGGCTCTGCCCTAGGTCTCTTATCTGGGGGCTGAGAGGCCCTGTCTGGGTGAGGTTGAGATCCTCTAATTAAAGAAATCAAATCTTCTGCCAAGGTGAGCATTTGAGAACTAGAAGAGGGCCTGGTTGAGGGTGGTTTAACAGGCACTGATTTGGTAGACTTGGCTGCTTTAGCCCTGGCGAAGGCCTTAATGGACATGGCTGCTGGAGGCCTAGCAGCACCACGTGCTGGGGTAGAGACATCCAGGGAATGGTGTCTGATAAGTCAGTGGGTAAAGTTTCAGAGGCCGATTCAAGAATTGTAGCAGGGGCCTCAAGTGTAGAGTTAGATTCGGCTGTACCTAGATCAGTTTTCGGTTTCGCCGAAACCGAGACACTCGCGGTTTGCTTAAGCTTGGTTTCAGCCGAAACCGCGGACCGCGAGTGTCGGTCTTTTTCTTTGTGTTTTTTGGCAGAAAGTGTAGTCGGAGGTTCCGGCGACATAATGTAAGCAAAGTCAGAACCGAAAACTGTTCTGCAAACTCCGACCGACGCCTAAGCGTTCGTCGGTTGAAGGAAGCACAGGCGAACAGGCTGCTACATCGTGGGCTGGGCCTAAACAAGGCAGACAGTAAGAATGGAAATCTTTATGAGGTATTTGTTTCCCACAGGTTAAACAATTATTAACTTTTTCTGACATCGGCTGAGGCAAGAAAGAGTCCCCAACGGGGTACTTAGCTTTAGAAGTCTTCGAAGTAGTATTCGGTAGAAAAAATCTCTGGATCCGACCGACCGGCACTTGCGAACAGCTTCTGCTTCGGGCGCCACGCGGCAAGAAAGACTGAGGAAAATGGCGTCGGCTGATGCCTTTATACCCGAAGTCCAACAGAGATGACGTCGGATGAAGAGCGACATCAGCCGAAGCCGGACCCGGACTTTGGAATCCGGCCGACTGACGGGCTGCCTGACGACAGGACAACCCAGCTGTTATGACTGCAGATGCATCCATGAAGGACATCATCCGCTTACCGTACCTATCCATGGTCCTAGAGTCCTTATTAGGAGGATGGACGGGCACGGAAGGATCTGCAAGTTCCTTTTTGGTGGCCGCAGCCACCACCATGGCATCAGCGGGGACACCCTTGGTAAGGAATTGTTTGTCACTAGGGGCAGTGATAAATTTAGAAGGCCTCCTAGGGACTGGCTCTACAGAGTCAGGAGCTGCCCACGCCTTTCGTGCAATAACCTGCATAAGGGGTCGAAGGCGGAGACACCCAGGAGGTGGAGGCCGAGATCCAAATGCCTCTAGGTATACTGACTCATCCTCAGAGGGATTGTTGGTGGGCCAGTTTCCCTCTGTTTCAGAAGTTCTAGGATGTCTGAAAAGGAGACATCCTCAGAGGGGATCTAGGGATCCCACTGACTCATCAAACGCACTATCCGACGTGACAAACTCAAGGGTGTCTACCTGCTTCCTCTTACAAGTCCTCTTCCTAGTAGAATCTCCCGCAACATCAGGAGAATCCTCGGAAGAGGGGAAATTCCCAATGGGGAAACCTGAGGCGGAGGATCTCTGGGTCCTGTAGCAAGAGAAGTGGCAGAGATGTCAACAGGTACAATAGAGGGAGGAGCTACGGAAGAGACTGCTGACTGATACCAGTGGCCAGTACACTCTTCATCACCTCGAATGCTCCCTCCCAGGCAGGTCCGAGAGAACCCGCTCAAGAGCTAGGAACTCCAGGGACCACCGAAGGGAAGCATCCGAGGCAGATGTCGGAGCCGAGCTCACCAAGGCGAGGCTCCAAGGGAAGAGCGGCTCGGACAAGGGTCCGATGCCACTCACCCTCGGAGGAGACCATGGAAGCCCGACCACCGAATCCCTCACGGAAGAGGAGATAAGAGTAGAGGCTGAAGGAACAGAAGGGGTATCCGTCCTCCAGCCGTAGCAGTAACCATGCCCGAAGACTCCAACTCCAAGCTCTGGGGTAGAGTTGAAGGAGGAACTGTAACGGGTGTGGACCAACAGTCGCCTGCTGAGACGGACTGTGAAGCATTTGGGCCAGTACCTGTGACTTGAGCAATCTGCTGACCACTCTCTCTAGGTCATGGTCTGACAACCTGGATGACCTTGAAGATCGCTCCGATGGCTCCATTCCGATAGAAGAGGTGAAGCCGAGCCGTATTGGCTCCAAGGAAGGAGACCTCGACCTCTTCCTGGAATGAGTCATCGGAGCCGATGCTACAGATCCTGTCGGCGCAGACTTCGGAGCCGACAGAACGCCGATGTATCGGCTCCAGCCGAGCCGATACAGCCACCAAAGTAACGGTGTCGGAGCCGATCGGGCCGACACCGATGCCTGTGCCACATGGGTGTCGGAGCCGATCGGAGCCGACATCGGCGGACAATACAGTTTCGCACCGATAGCCATCGGTGCCGAGGCTTAGTTAAGCCAGAATCGGCTCCAGCCGAGCCGATCTCGACTCAGTACGAAGTCGGAGCCGAGGCCGCAGGCTTAGAAACAGAAGCCTGGGCCTTGGAAACTCTTGCTGGTTTCGTGGAGCCGACTTAGCCGGAGAGCCCACCGCTTAAGAAGGCCCCTAAGAACCAGTTTGTTATGTCTCTCCTGCAGGACTCTCTGGCTGAAGGAGTGACAAATAGCACAGGAGTCCTGCAGGTGAAGAGGGCCCAGACAATAGGCAGAAGTGTGACCGTCTGTCAGAGACATTTTCTGACAGCACGAGTCACACTTCTTAAAACCTGAAACCCTCTCCTTTGACATGGTGCCGAACACACAATACACACACACACCAGTCAAAAATAAATTAAATTACACAAAATACCAAGAGGTATTCTATAAAAAACACCAACACACACACCTAACAGGGGATGGGATAGGGATAACTAAGAAAAATTAAAAAGACAGGGAATTTCTGTCAGCAAGGGATAGAAATTAAATTTAAACTATCAAAAAATTAGTTTTTGACTAAAAAGGGGCTTGAAAATCACAAAGTGAAACAACTTACCAGGAGCTGGTAAAAAGAAGATCTCCCAAGCGAAGCGGCAAACGAGATCTGGGTACTTACCGCCTTGCATCATGGGATATGGGGCTGCCTCGAGCTGGTAAAAGGAGTTCTCGAGCTAAAGCAAGTGCCGAGTCGGAGCCGAGGATCGGCTCCGAACCCATCAAGCAAGAATGAAGGCGAGATTGACAACTTAACATCCTTTTTGTGCAAAACTTTGGCAGCTGGTAATTTAGTGGAGAAGCGAACAGATCTATGTCTGGAGTTCCCCATAACACTGTCAATCTCTGGAATACATGAGGATCCAATTTCCACTCGTGGGGATCCATAATTTGTCTGCTCAACACATCTGCTAAGGAGTTCTGTGCTCCTGGCAGAAACCTTGCCTGAAGATTTAGCTGTAAACTGAGAGCAGTCTCCCACAAAATCATTGCCTGCCTGCATAGAGGATAAGAATGCGTTCCCCCTTGCTTGTTGATGTACCACATGACAGTTGTGTTGTCTGTTTGAATCAACACCTGCCCTGGAAGAAGTAAATCCTTGAAAGCTATCTATGCAAATTGGACTGCTAACATCTCCTTCAAGTTGATATGCAGATGTTGAAGTCTGGCAGGCCACGTGTCTTGTACCCATTTTCCATTTAGATAAGCTCCCCAAGCTTTGTCCGAGGCATCTGTCGTTAAAATCTGACTCGCCTCTGGCCGGGTCACAGAGAGTCCCTTGTTTAGGTGACATTCCTGAGCCCACCACAAAAACTCCTTTTGAATGCAAGGTATTATCTGAATGACAGTGTCCAAATCTTGGCAGTGCTGTGTCCATACATTCTTGAGATACCATTGTAGCTTCCTCATATGCAGTTTGGCATTGGGAAGTACCAGAATACAAGATGTCATGAACCCCAAGGCTTGAAGGACTGTCCTTGCAGTCAGCCTGGACTGACGAGACAATTGGTGGAAGTAAAGAGAAAGATTCTTTTGTTTGTCCGGGGTCAAAAAGGCCATCTGGGATGCTGTATTCAGTCTCACACCCAGAAAGCACATGTCCTGAGAGGGTACTAGACTGGACTTTATTTCGTTCACAGAATACCCCAGGCATCTTAACACTGCCATCACATACTGTAGATGATGAAGTTCGTCCTTTTCTTGGGCCAGAATCAGGCAATCGTCCAAATAAGGATAGATTTGTATTCCTCTTAGCCTGAAGAAAGCTACCACTGGAGCCAGAACCTTTCGGAACACTCTGGGCGCAGTAGATAAGCCAAAGGGCAATGCAGAGAACTGATAATGTGAAGTCCCAGCCCGAAAACGCAGATACTTCCTGCAACTGGGCCTGATAGGAACATGAAGGTAAGCCTCCTTGAGATCCAGAGTCACCATCCAGTGATCTTTGCCCAGCAGAGGTAAAAGCTGTTGTAACGTCAACATTTTGAACTTGGGAATGTCCAGATATGTGTTGAGGATAGATAAATCCAAAATCGGTCTCCACGTGTTTCCTTTCTTTGGTACTAGAAACAGGCGAGAATAAAATCCTAGGCCCACTTCTGGCAGAGGGACCGGTTGTATGGCCCCTATTCGAAGTAGTAGAGAAATCTGTTTGTGAGCCTCTAGTCTTTGCTGAGGAGGAACGTCCGGCATGCCTTTGAAAGGAGGCAAGGTATGGAAATAAAACTTGTAACCCTGGTGTATGATATCCAATACCCATTTGTCCTGGGTAATCAACATCCAATTTTCCTTGAAGAGTGCTAACCTTCCTCCCAAAGGTGCTGCCAGGCAAGAAGGATCTGGCAGCTGAAAAAGTAGGTCATTGGGCCTGTTTACGAAAGGACTGGCCCCTGCCCTCACCGAAGATTGTGCAGGTGAACTCCCTGTTCTAGGCCTGAAAGAACTCTGAGCTCTGCCCCTACCACGCCTAGATCTACCCCTAGACTGAGAATCATAAGAAGGATACGTCCACCCCTTAGCAGGCCAATTCCTACTAAACTTCGGAGGCTGAACTTGCAAAAAATCTTTAACAGCCTGCATAGACTTAGCCTTGTCTTCCATTTTCTTCAAGACTGACTCCACAGGTGAACCAAACAACACATCAGACTGCAAAGGAGCATCCAAAATCCTTGTCTTAACATGGTCAGATAAATTCTGATCCTTCAGCCAGGCGTGCCTGCGAAGAACTGAGCCAGTGGCAGCCACCCTAGACGAGGCCTGCACAGCATCAAAACCACACTGCAATGAATGCTTACCCACCTGTTCCGAGACATGCACCAAATCTTGTAATTCTTTACACTCAATGCCTTCCGCCAGAGCATCCACCTTAGACTTCAATTGAGAAAGAAGAAAGTTTTGATATTTCAACATATGAAACTGGCAATTCAAAGCCCTCATAGCTAAGGTAGAAGATGTATAGACCTTCTTTCCCCATCTATCCAAAGCTCTGGCTTCTTTATCTAGAGGAACCGGATTCTTTACAACAGAGGCCTTGACACCCTTAGGTCCCTGACTAATAGTTTCAGGGTCCGCCCTAGGACTCTTATAAAGATATTTATGAGCCTCAGGCACCCTGTAATACCTATCCGGTTTAACAGGAGCAGGAGGCAGAGAATCAGGATTAAGTGAAGCCTCTGCAAACACATCTTCCACAACATCCAGAACAGGGGGTATAGCCAAGGGCCTATGCTGGGGTAACAGCAAAAATTCCCTAAGCCTTTTTCGAGAATCAGAGAAGTCCTGACCTTCCCACTTAAAATGTTCCCTCATAGAATGAAGTGTCTCTGAAAAAGAAAAATCCTCTGGAGGAGAAGCAGAAGGAGAGGAATCATCTGCATCAGAATCAGAATAAGGAGAGTACTCCTGCAAGTCTTCAGCTGAAGACTCTGAAACATCCGAAGCCTGCTCAAAACTTCCCAACTCTGGCTCCACCCTTGGCCTCTTATCAGGAGGGGGCAAAGAACCTCTAATCAGAGTAATCAAATCTTCTGCCATTTTAAGCATGTGCTTCTTAGGCACAGACCCTGCTGAACTAGGAGTGACACCAACAGAAGCTAAAACTGGCCTGCCTCTGGGAGAAGCCTTGGAAACAGAAGGAGAAGGCCTAACCACCCTAGGAAGGAGGGAGTACAGTAACTTGAGAAGCCCCTTCAGCCTGACCTGCCTCCTGAGAGACCACCTCCTGCAAAATCAAAGTCTCCCCTGAGACTCCAGAGAAGTCTCCGTCGGAACCACCGGTTCCACTGAAGCCTCTAAAGAACCGGCGTCCGAACGGACGACTCATCTTGCCTAGGTTTAACTGCTTTGTCTTTGCGCTTTCAGAAGCGGCCGGAGAATCCGACGGCATATTATAATTGCACCGCTTCCCAAAGACCAGCCTAGCACAATCTAACCTTCGCTAATAGTGCGCTTATTGAACCTAGCACAAAAGCGACACCCAACAACGTCGTGCTCAGGCCCCAAACAAGGAATACACAAAGAATGATAATCCCTATGCGGTATCTGTTTCCCACAAGAAATACAGTTATTCACTTTTTCTGACATCCGGTAAAACACTGAGGCAAGAAAAAACCAAAATATTCCCCAACGGGGTACTTAGCCAACTTGGATTCGGTCTGAAACTCCGAATTCGAAAAATTTCAGAACGCCGAACGGCACTTGCAACGCTGCTTCTGCATCGGACCATGTGGCAAAAAAGACTGAGGAAATGACGTCGGTCATGCGCTTTTGTACCCTGATGTCCTGATGTCAGTTTTAAGCGCCTTGACCGACGTCAGCCTAATACTTTGGTATTCGGGCCGACCGAGGACAGCGGACTACCCATATGTAAGGACTGCAGCAATGTGAGATGAAGAACATCCCCACCTCTAATCATTAGCAAGAGCAAGAAAGATGAGATTGAATGGGTTTCAGGCATTTACATTCTTGAAACCGAAAAAGCCTGGTGCACACAAGCAGTTATAAGGAAGTGGCTCGATGTAATGCTGCCACTTGTTTTGCGAAGTGGCGAAAGAGGTCTGCTAGTCTGGGATTCAACCAGCACTCACTGTGCTAAAGACATGAAGATCTGCCTTGCACAGAGAAGAATAGATCAAATAATGATTCCCGCAGGAATGACCATTTATCTCCAGACTCTTGATATTGCAATAAACAAGCCATTCAAGGACCATCTGCGTATGGAACTCAATGACTACACTGAAAATAGAATGGAGAGAAATCAGCGTGGAAACTTTGTGAAGCCTAGCCTGCAAGAGGTTGTGACTTGGGTGAAGAATTCATGGGATAAAATCACTGACAGCTGTGTTGCCAATGCACTACGAGCAGTCTACACAGACAAGCGGTGCTCATTTACGGAGAGCTCTATTGCTGGGCATGACAGATTGGGGCCAATGGTTCTACAGGAAATGGAGATGCAAGAAATTCAGGCCAGATTTCGGGGGTTGGAGACTTATGACAATGTTCCAGAAGATGATGACATGACTGTATTTGAATAACTTTTCTGTTATCGGAGGAACAGAATGGATTGCTTCTGCTTTCAACTGCCAGCAAGCTCTTGTCCATTTTTTGACTTCACTGTGTTAAGGTAACGTTTCATTATCAAGGGGTAATTACAAAGTAAGCCCACTAGTTCCCAGACTTCATTTTTATGACTTTCCATCATTCTTCTCTTATGGTTTGGGTAAGGAATAAAGAAAGCATCACCACTCAAAAAGTGGTAGTTATTCACCTGTTTTATTCCCCTCCTCCAATACACAATCCCCGACCCTCCTGTATGTCTGTATTAGAACACAACTCCTGGGTCCATCTCATTTGCTCACTTAACTGAGTACAGTGAGATCATATTGAGTCTAGTGTTCACTCTACTTAATACAGAGAGAAGATCTGAGAAGGCTAGCCCACTTTAGGTTCTTCCTTCCTCTCTTGTTGCACTTGAAAAAAAAAAAAATTTTTTTTTTGCGCTTTTGCGATAGTAGTGTTTCCTCCTACTCTTATTTTGCTTTTCTTAAAAGTACTCAATTTTATTTATTCTGCTGCATTTATTACTTCTTGGTCGTAGCCTGATTAAATTGTAACTCTTATTCTAAGTCTTTTGGTTTCAGCACTTGGGCTTCATACAGACTGTTTTACATTAAGAAGGTTTGTGGTCTGCACTGTTGTGGCAAGACAGGTAGCTTACATCCTTCTAAGCTGGGAATTCCTGATTGAAGGCCCAGTGGCTGCTATTCTAAAAGTGTATTACTTTTGGCTTAAGCACTTGGGCTTCAGACCAGTTATTTTACATTAAGAAGGTTTGTGGTCTGCACTCTTGTGGGAGGAGAGGCTGTATTCTGCCCTTCTGAGCTGGGAATTTCTGGTCACAGGCTTATTGTGACTGCTTATTTGAACTGTTTCTTTCTGAAATTGGTGCACCTTGTTGATGTAGCATAGACCAGATTCAGACCTGCTGAATCTAGCTTTGCTTGCATAACTTGAGGCACTGACTGATCCAGGCCATCTTTTTTTTGGAGAAACCCTAGTAAGCAGGGGTGTGCAGTTAGAACTTGTCTGATTGAAGACTGCTGGAACAGGGTTCAGTTTTGAGCTTTTTTCTGGTTAATTGGGTAACTTGTTTAAATAAGTTTGTTTGTTTTCTATTGTATATACATATATAGATTATATATATATATATATATATATATATATATATATATATATATATATATATATATGTAATTGCACTTTATTCATCTGCTTTTACTGTATTTGTGTTTCTCCCTACTTTATTACTGGGGGCATTGACTACAACTCTGATCTGTGATATATAACTATAATTATCCCTTTTCTGTGCTTTTTACACTGTTTCTTTGAGTGTATCTGCTTTATTTTCTGGAAAAAAAAAAAATATATATATATACTTGTTTCCCACCTTTCTAAGCTAGTGTAGTCCAGTTTTCAGGTTAGTGCTGAATTCAGGGCTGTGTTACAAATTTCCGTTTGCCCATACCTTACTTGGATAGAAGGAAGTTTCTCTGTTCACCTGTGAGAGAGGGGAGCTTTGAGCAACCTATCTGTCCCTGGAGGAGTGGTTTCAGCCCAGAAATTAGCAGTTTATTGGCCATTTTGGGCTAATTTCTATTTCTTTCATTTCCCTGCTATAAATATCGCATTTGCCAGGTTTTGCACGCCGGGCAGCACCGGTTAGCTAGGGTAAAACTATTCCTGCCTCCACAAAGTCTCCTCTTCAATTTTCCCTTGTAACTAGACAAACTTTAAACTTAAGCACTCAAGCCATTCATTTCTCAGCCCGGCACTTGCTCAAAACTTATAGCAAGCACTTATAAACCCTAGCACTAGACCCTACTGTACTGTACAGAAAGACAAGGCTCTCTATTCAACCTTACCAGCCATCCAGTAAAAAAGTTCCCTGTACCTGTCCAGGCATGTCCAAAGGGCAGTTTCAAGTGTACTCTCCAGTCCAACTGGTGAATCTGGGCATTTTGAGGCAATGTTACAACTGCCTCATGTACACAGACAACCCCCTCCTACCACCAAAAGTACAGTTGTATACACTTACCATAAATGTAGATGTTAGAGTGTATTCACTGCTGCAGTCACACATTTAGGTTAATCTGCTGGCAGGTTGCCCTCAGTCGGCCTGAATTCCAAAGTCTTGGGTCCTGCGTCGGTTGATGTCTTCTCTTCCGTGACATCAGGTCGTCAGGGGTATAAAAAGTACAGTTTTGTACCTACCATAAATGTAGATGTCCGAACTGGATAGCATCTGCAGTCATAACAAGTGGGTTGTCCTGTCGTCAGGCAGCCCTGCAGTCGGCCGGATTCCAAAGTCCGGGTCCGGCTTCGGCTGATGTCGCACTCCACCCGACGTCATCTCTGTTGGCCTTCGGGTATAAAAGCATCAGCCGACGCCATTTTCCTCAGTGTTTCTTGCCCCAGATGCCAGTAGCCCTCTTGCAGGCTAAAATTTGGATAGATGCCAATGTTTCCAAATAGATAGAGGTAAACACAACAATAAGCATATATGTACATATATACAAACAAATACACCATAAAAGACTCCCCCCCAACAGCTAGCTATTACGAGGGTAAACACCCTAGGAGTACCACAGAGGCGAAGGAGGAGGGTAATCCTGACTGCAGATGCTATCCAGTTCGGACATCTACATTTATGGTAGGTACAAAACTGTACTATGTCCTTCATGGATGCATCTGCAGTCATAACAAGTGGGTAGAATACCATAGCCAACTAGGGGAGGAGGATAAAAGTAGATTATGGTGTGTTTAGGATCCCTTGCAGTACAGCAGTGGCAAACCCTGCTCGGGATCTGGAATATAGAGGCAAATTATAATGCTTGGCAAATGTATGCACGGAGGTCCAAGTAGCCGCCTCAATAATGTCTTTGGTTGCCACTCCTCGTAAGAAGGCTGTGGTAGTGGCTGTTGCCCTTGTAGAATGAGGTCTTATGTTCTGTGGAATTGGTTTTCCATGGAAGGAGTAACAGTATCGAATGCAATTTCCGATCCATTTGGAGATTGTCTGTTTGGAAATCGCTTTTCCTTCCCTTCCTGTTGCATAGGCTACAAAAAGTTGGTCAGTCTTTCTGCTATTTTTTGTTCTGTCCAGGTAGTAGCGTAGCTGCCTATGTACATCCAAGGTATGCAGTATTCTTTCCCCTCTGTTTTGTGGGTTGGGAAAGAAGGTAGGCAGGTGGATTGCCTGGTTTAAAGACACTCTGGATACCACCTTGGGCATAAATGTAGGATTAGTCCTCATGGACACTCTATCTTGGTGGAAGATTAGGAAGGGTTGCACTGCCATTAAGGCCTGTAGTTCTGAAACCCTCCTTGCTGAAGTAATTGCCAGTAGGAAAGCAGTTTTCCATGACAGGTGTTGTAGGTCTGCTGTTGCTGCTGGTTCAAAGGGTGATAGTGTCAGCTTTTCTAGCACAAAGTTTAAATCCCAAGCTGGTAATGGTGGTTTCCTTGGAGGTTTTACATTCTTGATTCCTCTGAGGAACTGCCTGAGCAAAGGGTGCGAAAAACAGGTGGATCAAAGCTGTATTCTGCTGAAATAGCTGATGCATGTATCTTGATGGAGGAGTAGGACAGGCCTGAATGAAGAAGTTCGCCAGATACTCCAGAATGTTAGGCATATCTATGTTTGACACATCTTTTCCTCTTTCCGTACTCCAAATGACAAACCTTTTCCATTTTCCAGCATAGTTCCTTCTTGTTGAAGGTCTGCGTGCTTCAAGAATAATGTCTTTAACTCTTTGGGAAAGTTCTGGGTTAGCTGCTGCTATGTGATGTTCCATGCAGTCAGTTGCAGCGTTTTAGGTTTGGATGTATGATCCTGTAGTTGTTCTGAGTTAACATCAAAGGCATCAGGCGTATTGGCCAGATATTGTTGCGAGACATGCTCTTCAGTAGTGGGTACCAGTGTTGTCTTGGCCAGTTTGGAGCTATCAGGATTATCCTTGGACGTTCTTCCTTGATTTTTAGTAGTACCTTGTGTATCAAAGGAAGAGGTGGGAATGCATATGCTGTTAGGCCTTTCCAGTTGAAGGAGAGTGAGTCCACCTTCCATGCTAGTGGGTGGAATGTCCTTGTGCAGAATTTTTGAGCTGGTGATTGAGAGGTGATGCGAATAGGTCTATCTGTGGCATTCCCCATTTCTTTGAGATAGTCTTGAAGATGTCCGGTGCAGCTTCCATTCGTGGGCATCCAAGTGGTTCTGCTTAATATGTCTGCTAGAGTATTGTCTTTTCCGGTACAAATATTGCCTGTAACTGAATGTTGTAGCTGAGTGCCAGGGTCCACAGCTCCAAGGTCATTCTGCATAGGGGGTATGAATGAGTGCCTCCCTGTTTGTTGATGTACCACATGACTGTGGTGTTGTCTGTCCTTATCATCAACTGGCCCTCTTTGAGAAATGGTTTGAACTTTTGGATTGCCAGTTTTACTGCCAGCATTTCTTTTAGATTGATGTGCAGATGAAGTTGATCCTGTGTCCACAATCCTTGCATGCATTTGTCCAGCATGTGGGCCCCCCAACCTAGGTCTGAAGCGTCTGTTGTGATGGTCTGGCTTGGTTGACATCTGCGAAAGGGTAGGCCTGGGTTTGACTGGCATGCCTGAGCCCACCATAGGAACTCCTGTTTTAAGCATGGAATTAGTGGAATTTCTGTTTCTAGACTGTGTCTGTGCTGGGACCATAAATTCTTTAGGTACCACTGTAGTTTCCTCATATGTAGTCTGGCAAATGGGACCAAGATTATGCATGATGCCATGAAGCCCAAGGCCTGCAGAACTTTTCTTGCTGTTAACTTGTTCAGTTTTGTTAGTGCCAAGAAGTAAAGAGGAAGTTCTTTTGTTTTCTGTAGTTAGGAATGCCATTTGTTGTACTGTGTCCAATTCAGCCCAAGAATGTCCTTGTTTGGGATGGTATCAGCCTTGACTTTTGTAAATTGACTGTGTATCCCAGTCCTTGTAGCAAGTAAATGACCCTTTGTAAATCTGTTGTCAGCTTGCTTTTGTTGTCCCCTTGTAGCAGGCAGTCGTTCTGGTATGGGTAAGTTTGAATTCCTGTAGTCTGCAATGGGCGATTACTGATGCCAGGCATTTTGTGAATACTCTGGGCAGTAGATAAGCCAAAGGGCAATGCTGAGAATTGATAGTGCTCTGATCCTGCAAGAAATCTGAGGTATCTTCTGCAGATTGGTCGAATGGGGACGTGCAGGTATGCCTCCTTGAGATCTAGAGTTACCAGCCAAGACTCCTTGCCCAGCATGGGAAGAAGTTGCTGTAGGGTCAGCATTTTGAATTTTGGGACAATGATGTATGTATTTAAGGTGGACAGGTCGAGAATTGGTCTCCAACTTTTTCCTTTCTTGGAACTAGGAATAGCCTGGAATAGAAGCCCTCTCCTAGTTCTGCTGTTGGCACTCTTGCCACAGCTCTCATGTCTGCTAACTCCATTATCTGGCGTAGAGCCTCTGTTTTTGATTTGGAGGTAGATTTGGCATTCCTCTTTTGACTGGTAAAGTGTGGAAGTGAAACCGGTAACCTTGATCTATGGTTTGTAAAATCCACTTGTCTTTTGTTATGTAGTGCCAGTTCTTTGAAAATAAGGTTAACTTTCCGCCTAGAGGAGCTGCTATTTGTTCCCTGGTAGGCGGATTTAGGATTAAGTCACTGTGGTTGTGCTGATGTAGTGGCAGTGGCTGTGTCTGTGCCTCTGTTGTTACCTTGCCACTGTCGTCCTCTGTAGGCACCTCCTCTGGATTGGTTTCTGCCTCTGGAACGTCTATTCCTGCCCCTTTGAAATTTTGTGGAGTCAGGAAAGGACCAATTTTTGGCAGGCCAGTTCCTGCTAAACCTTGGGGTTGAACCTGCAAGAAATCTTTAACAGTTTGAACAGATTTTGCCTTTTCTTCCATTTTCTTCATAACCTGCTGGGCAGGTGTACCAAACAAACTTGTCTTGTCCATAGGAGCATCTAGCAACTTAGCTTTAACATGATCCGGTAAAGCTTGTTCCTTTAGCCATGCATGCCTTCTTATCACTGTGCCTGTCATGGCTGATCTAAATGAAGCCTCCAGTGCATCATAGCCACATTTTAAGGAATGGTTGCTAACCTGTTGTATGTTATTTACCATCTCTAATACATATTTCTTATCAAGAGATTCATCAGTGGTTAGTTTTGTAGTTAACTGATCAAGCATAAACTCTTGGTATTGTATCATGTGAAACTGACAGTTTAAAGCTCTAGCTGAGAGAGTAGCTGAAGTGTAGACCTTTTTACCCCATCTGTCTAATGACCTTGCTTCCCTTTCAGAAGGAATAGGGTTTTTAGCTGTGGTCGCGGCTACAGCCTTGGGACCCTGGGATATAGTTTCTGGGTCTGCAAGTGGGGCCTTGTAAAGGTGGTGATGAGTATCTGGCACCCTGTAAAATTTGTCTGGTTTGGCAGGGGCTGGGGGTAAAGAATCTGGAGCGGAGCAAACATCATTGAAAGCATCATCCACCACAGAGAGAACAGGAGGTATAGCTAAGGGCCTGTGCTGTGGGAGGTGCAGAAAAGTTCTAAGTCTCTTTCTGGAGTCTGAAAAATCCTGTTGCTGCCATTGGAACTGTTCTCGCATGGCATGCAAGGTTTCCCCAAAGGAGAATTCTTCTGGTGGGGAAGCAGCTGGAATGGATTCTTCAGCATCAGAATCTTCAAAATTGGAGAAGGGAGCCTCTGGCTGGTCAGTTATGTCTGATTCATCAACAGAATCATCAGAAGACACTGGCTCAGGGGGCTCTGCCCTAGGTCTCTTCTCTGGGGGCTGAGAGGCCCTGTCTGGGTGAGATTGAGATCCTCTAATTAAAGAAATTAAATCTTCTGCCAAAGAAAGCATTTGAGAACTAGAAGAGGGCCTGGATGTGGGGGGTTTAACAGGCACTGTTTTAGTAGTCTTGGCTGCTTTAGCCCTGGCGAAGGCCTTAATGGACATGACTGCTGGAGGCCTAGCAGCACCACGTGCTGGGGTAGAGACATCCAAGGGGATGGTGTCTGATAAGTCAACCACCGTAGTGGGTAAAATTTCTGAGGTCGATTCAAGAGTTGTAGCAGGGGCCTCAGTTGTAAAAATAGGTTCAGCTGTATTTTGATCAGTTTTCTCGGTTTCAGCCGAAACCGAGACACTTGCGGTTTGCTTTGCCGTGGTTTCGGCCGAAACCGCGGACCGCGAGTGTCGGTCTTTATCTTTGCGTTTTTTGGTAGATTGGGTAGTCGGAGGATCCGACGGCATAATGTACGCAAAATCAGAACCGAAAAACTGTTCTGCAAACTCCGACCGACGCCTAAGCGTTCGTCGGTTGAAGGAGGCACAGGCCGAACAGGCTGCTACGTCGTGGGCTGGGCCTAAACAAGGCAGACAGTAAGAGTGGAAATCTTTATGAGGTATTTGTTTCCCACAGGTTAAACAATTGTTAACTTTTTCTGACATCGGCTGAGGCAAGAAAGAGTCCCCAACGGGGTACTTAGCTTTAGAAGTCTTCGAAGTAGTATTCGGTAGAAGTAATCTCTGGATCCGACCGACCGGCACTTGCGAACAGCTTCTGCTTCGGGCGCCACGCGGCAAGAAAGACTGAGGAAAATGGCGTCGGCTGATGCTTTTATACCCGAAGGCCAACAGAGATGACGTCGGGTGGAGTGCGACATCAGCCGAAGCCGGTCCCGGACTTTGGAATCCGGCCGACTGCAGGGCTGCCTGACGACAGGACAACCCACTTGTTATGACTGCAGATGCATCCATGAAGGACATCATGCAGCCAACGCCATTTTCTTTAGTATTTCTTGCCCCCAAAAAGGTAGCAATATTCTAAATATTTGTATGCATGTATGTATATATATATATATATATATATATATATATATATATATATATATATATATATATATATATATACATGCATCCATAGACACTTTATTCTCTACAACCTATGTGGTGTATTTGCTTGTAGATGAAGGTAGAGAAGGAGAGATAAACTGTAGAATAACAGGGGGATGGCAACCTGGACTGCAACAGTGAATACACTCGAACATCTACATTTATGGTAAGTGTACACAACTGTACTACGTTCTTTGTGTTTTACTGCTGCAGTCATTACATTTGGGTAGAATCCCAAAGCTATGGTTGGGAGGCTGGAGCTAAACAGCATTAGGTGAGGCTATAAGGCCCTGCAATACTGCAGTGGCAAAGCCTGCCCTGGACTTAGAGTAGAGGCGCAAATGGTAATGCTTTGTAAAGGTGTGAACAGAACTCCAAGTAGCAGCCTCTAGAATGTCCTTGGATGGTACTCCTCTGAGAAAGGCTGCTGAAGTAGCCGCAGCCCTGGTGGAATGAGACCTAATGTCCTTGGGTTCAGGTTTGCCATGGTGTAAGTAGCAGAAACAGATGCAATGGCTTATCCACTTAGAAACTGTTGGCTTTGAAATAGACTTTCCTTCTGATCCTGGAGCATATGACACTAGTAATTGCTCAGTTTTTCTTAGAGCTTTAGTCCTGCTCAAGTAGAATCTTAGAAGTCTGTGTATGTCCAAGGAGTGCAGAATTCTCTCAACTTTGTTCTGCGGATTTGGATAAAAAGTTGGCAGATGAATTCTTTGGTTAAGAGCCACACAGGAAACTACCTTAGGCATAAAAGTAGGATTTCTCCTCAGAGACACCCTGTCTGGGTAAAAATATGATAAAAGGCTCTACAGCCATGAGGGCCTGTAGCTCTGAAACTCTTCTTGCTGAAATAATTGCTATTAGCAGAGCTGTCTTCCATGATAAGAACTTTATATCAGTGGTAGCAGCTGGTTCAAATGGAGGCAGGGTGAGTTTTTCCAACACATAACTGAGGTCACATGCAGATAATGGTAATCTTCTAGGAGGCCTTACATTTTTGGCTCCTCTAAGATACTGCTTAACTCAAGTAAAGGATGAGAAAAAGATTGGTGGCTCTGTATTGTAATGAGCCGAAATGGCAGAGGCATGGATTTTGATTGATGAGAAAGATGGGCCTTTGTCAAGCATCTCAGTTAAGTATTGTAATATCTGAGGAATATGTGGTTCTGCTGTATCAGTTCCTTGTGCTAGATTCCAAGCCCAGAATCTCTTCAATTTGTCAGCATAAGATTTTCTAGTACTAGGCCTTCTGGCTTCCATTTGTCAGCAAAGGATTTTCTAGTACTAGGCCTTCTGGTTTCCAAAATGACATCCATCACAGCTTTACTTGAGGTGTCTTCTGTATGATTAGAGGATTAGCCATGCTGCCAGGTTCAGAGTCTGTAGTTGATTGTGCAGGATCTGATTGTTTTGCTGGGACAGCAGTTGTGGTTTTTGAGGCAAGGTCCAAGCTAGGTATTGAAACAAGTTCTTTAGGATAGGGTACCAGTATTGGCGGGGCCAGTCCGGGGCAATTAATATCATCTTTGACTTCTCTTGTCTGACCTTTACGAGGACCCTGGGTAGAAGAGGCAGAGGAGGAAAGGCGTAAACTGATAGGGTGTCCACTTTCCATGCTTGTCTGTGATACGTCCTTGTGCAGAATCTTTTCAGTTGATAATTTTGAGGAAAGGCAAATAGGTCTATGTCTGGGCTCCCCCATTTCTCTGCTATCATGCTGAAGACTTGTGGATTTAGTTTCCACTCGTGAGGATCCATAAGGTTTCTGCTTAAATCGTCTGCCAGAGTGTTTTGTTTTCCTGGCAGGAATTGAGCTTGAAGATTTATTTGGTAGGTCAAAGCTGTGTCCCACAGTGCCATGGCTAATCTGCAAAGGGGGTATGAGTGTGTGCTTGTTTATATACCACATGACTGTGGTGGTGTCCGTTTTATCAGTAGTTGTCCTGGATGAAGTAAGTCCTTGAAGGCTGTTAGGGCATTTTGAACAGCTAGCATCTCTTTCTGGTTGACATGTAGATGCATCTGATTTGGTGCCCATATGCCCTGAATGCATCTTCCTGCCATGTGTGCCCCCCAGGCATAATCTGATGCGTCTGTTAAGGTCTGACTGGCAGAGGGTAGAGTGAAGGGCCATCCCATGTTTTGTTGATAGGCCTTTGCCCACCACAGAAACTCCTGTTGCAGGCAGGGGATGAGAGGAATCATTGTTTCCAGACTGTGTGAATGTTGACTCCATAAACTTTTTAGGTACCACTGAAGTTTCCTCATATGCAGTCTTGCATATGGAATTAATAGGATGCAGGATGACATGAAGCCCAGAGTCTGCAGAATTTGTCTTGCAGAAGACTGGGTTTTTGTTGCCATCAGTTTGAAGTAAGTAGTAAGTTGCCTTTGTTTGTCTGGCGTGAGGTAAGCCATCTGGGCAGTTGTATTCAAGCTTGCACCCAGGAATGTTATCTTTTGAGAGGGTACCAGTTGTGATTTATTTTCGTTTGTGTACCCTAGGCATGTTAGAAGCCTTTTCACAAATGCCAGGTGTCGTAGAAGAGTGTCCTTGTTCTCAGTTTGAATGAGACAGTCGTCCAAGTAAGGATATATTTGAATACTACTTTGTCTGCAAAATGTAATTACTGGTGCCAGGCACTTTCTGAAGACCCTGGGCGCAGCAGATAAGCCAAAGGGCAGTGCAGAGAATTGGTAATGCATTAAGCCAGCCTTGAATCTGAGGTATCTTCTGCATGACTGTCTTATTGGGACATGCAGGTATGCCTCTTTTAGGTCTAAAGTCACCAGCCATACATTCTTGCCCAGCATGGGCAGAAGCTGTTGCAAAGTGAGCATTTTGAATTCGGAATGTCCAGGAATGTGTTTAAAATCGATAAATCCAGTATTAGCCGCCAGGCCTTGTCCTTTCTGGGTACCAAGAACAGTCTTGAGTAAAAACCTTGTCCTTTTTCCTGTTCTGGCACTGTCTGAATGGCCCCCATATCCATGAGGGACGTAACCTGTTTCTTTGCCTCTGCCCATTTTTTTTTTGGCAGATCTGGCCAAACATTTGTCATTGGCAGTGTGTGGAAATGGAATCTGTATCCCTGTGATACAATGTTTAGTACCCACTTGTCCTGGGTTATTAACTGCCAATTTTGAGCAAGAAGTGCTAATATTCCCCCTATGGGTGCTGCCAAAAGATAAGTGCTTGGTGTAGGCAGAGGGAAGTCATTGGGATTGCTTTCTGTAGGTTTGCGCTTCATCTCCCCCAGATTTGGAGGTGGATGTGTCCCATTGCTTGAACTGTACGAGTCTAGAGCCTGGTACCTGGAATCCTTAGGGCGTCTGGATTTGCCCCTTTCAGCTCTGACACAGGAAAGGACCAATTTTTTGTAGGCCAGTGTCTACTGAATCTAGGTGGCTGCACTTGTAAAAAATGTTTAACAGTTTGCATAGACTTAGCTTTGTCTTCCATTTTCTTTAAAAAGTACAGTTTTGTACCTACCATAAATGTAGATGTTCGAGTGCTAATACAGCTGCAGTCATAACAGATGGGTTCTCCTGCCATCAGGTGGGTCCTCGGTCGGCCGAATTCCAAAGTCTAGGTCCGGCGTCGGTTGTCGTCGCTTCTTCCCTGACGTCAGTGCGACAGGGGTATAAAAGAACCAGCCGACGCCATTTTCTTCAGTTTTTCTTGCCCCAGATGTCAGGTGCCCCCAGAAGGAAGGCAATACATAAAAGTATGTAATAATGCAATGCAATATAATCAAAAAACAGTAGCTGCAAGCAAATACACCATAAAAAAATACCCCTAGAGGGGAAGGAGGGAGGGAAACCTGGACTGCAGCTGTATTAGCACTCAAACATCTACATTTATGGTAGGTACAAAACTGTACTATGTTCATTGTGCATACAGCTGCAGTCATAACAGATGGGTAGAATCCCAAAGCTAAGAAAAGGGTGGTAGGCACTAGGTGGAACTAGGAGGAGCCAAAATGCCCTGCAAAACTGCAGTGGCAAAGCCTGCTCTAGATTTGGAGTATAATGGTAGGTTGTAGTGCTTGGAGAAGGTATGCACAGAACTCCAAGTGGCTGCTTCCAAAGTATCCTTGGTAGGAACTCCTCTGAGGAAGGCTGCAGAGGTGGCTGTGGCCCTGGTGGAATGAGTTCTAATGCCTGTAGGCACAGTTTTGTCATGAAAGGAATATAAAAAGCGTATGCAGTGGGCTATCCAATTTGAGATTGTCTGATTGGAAATTGGCTTTCCTTGAGCTCCTACCGCATAGGCCACAAAGAGCTGTTCTGATTTTCTGAAAGGTTTTGTTCTGTCCAAATAGTAACAGAGTTGTCTGTGGATGTCCAAGGAACGTAGTAATCTCTCCCCTTTGTTTTGAGGATTAGGATAAAAAGTAGGTAAATGTATGGCCTGATTTAAAGCTACCCTGGATACCACTATAGGCATAAAGGACGGGTTGGTTCGTAAGGAAACTCTGTCCTGATGGAAGATGATAAAAGGCTGGACAGCCATGAGAGCCTGTAGTTCTGAAAAGTACAGTTTGTACCTACCATAAATGTAGATGTCCGATAGACATGCAACTGCAGTCATAACATGTGGGTTGTCCTGCCTCAGGCAGCCCTCGGTCGGCCGGATTCCAAAGTCTGGGTCCGACGTCGGCTGATGTCGCATTTCTCTCCGACGTCAGAGCGGCTGGAGTACATAAGCATCAGCCAACGCCATTTTCTTCAGTGTTTCTTGCCCCAGATGCCAGGTGCCCTCCAAGGAAGGCTGTAATCAAATTGGAAGACAAAAACAGGATTCCAAACAAATAAATGAGCAATAAAACAAATAAACCATAACAGATATCCCCAGCTAAGAGCAACAGGGATAGGAGTGGACCCTAGGCATAGAGGGGTATGGAGGGAGGGAAAATCCGACTGCAGTTGCATGTCTAGCGGACATCTACATTTAAGGTAGGTACAAAACTGTACTATGTCCTTCAAGAATGCAACTGCAGTCATAACATGTGGGTAGAATACCATAGCTTAGCTGGGGGAGGAGGAATGCTCTAGGAAAGAGATGGTGTGGCAATCAAACCCTGCAGGACTGCCGAAGCAAAGCCTGCTCTGGATCTGGAGTATAGAGGGCGTAGTGTTTGGAGAATGTATGCACGGAGCTCCATGTAGCAGCTTCTAGAATGTCCTTGGTAGGCACCCCTCTTAAGAATGCTGTAGAGGTGGCTGTAGCTCTGGTGGAATGTGGTCTGACATTGGCTGGAACAGTCTTTCCATGAAAGGAATAACAGAATCTGATGCAATGTCCAATCCATTTAGAAATAGTCTGTTTTGAAATTGCTTTTCCTTGGACTGTAGGGGCGTAAGCTACAAAAAAATTGTTCAGACTTCCTACTGGCCTTGGTTCTGTCCAGGTAGTATCGAAGTTGTCTGTGAATGTCCAAGGTATGCAACAGTCTTTCCCCCTTATTCTAAGGATTGGGGAAGAAAGCAGGCAGATGAATGGCTTGATTTAAAGAAACCCTAGATACCACCTTTGGCATAAAAGTAGGGTTGGTCCTTAATGAAACCCTGTCTCTATGAAAAATAATAAAGGGTGGTATTGCCATTAGGGCCTGTAGCTCCGAAACCCTTCTTGCTGAGGTAATTGCCAACAGGAAATCTGTCTTCCATGAGAGAAATTGCAAGTCAACTGAAGCTGCTGGCTCAAATGGAGGTAGAGTCAGTTTTTCTAAGACAAAATTGAGGTCCCAGGCTGGCACTGGGGCCTTTCTTGGTGGCTTAATGTTCTTGATTCCCCTGAGGAATTGTCTTAGTAAGGGGTGAGAAAAAACAGGAGGATCAGTGTTGTATCTAGCTGAAATAGCAGATGCATGTATCTTTATGGAAGAATATGAGAGGCCGTTCTTTAACATATCTGCCAAATATTCCAAGATGAGTGGGATGTTCAACAATGATGCATCATGTCCCTTGCTGGTATTCCAATTGCTGAATCTTTTCCACTTTGCTGAATCTTTTCCACTTTGCTAAGTAAACCTTTCTGGTGGATGGTCTTCGAGCCTCTGTTAGTATCCGCTGAACTTCCTTGGAGAGAGATAAGCTGAAGTTATTTATGGGATCTCCCAGGCTGTTAGCTGCAGTGTCAGAAGATTTGGATGCAGTGCTTCGAAAATGTGTTGAGTCAAAAGTAGAGGCCACTGGGGGAGGGCCCACCTCCTGGTGTGACATATGCTCCGTAGTAGTGGGTACCAGTGTTGTCTTGGCCAGTCCGGAGCTATTATGATTCCCTTGGGCTTCTCTGCTTTGATCTTTAGTAATACTGAGGTCATCAGTGGCAGAGGTGGGAGTTCCAGTTGAATGAGAGGGCATCTATTTTCCAAGCTTTTGGATGGTATGTCCTTGTGCAAAATTTTGGTAGAAGATGGTTGAGGTGAGAGGCAAATAGGTCCACTTCTGGCTTGCCCCATGTCGAAGTGAGTTGTCTGAAGGCCTTCGGATGTAACCTCCACTCGTGTGGATCTGTGAAATTCCTGCTTAGGCTGTCCGCCAATACATTGTCTTTTCCTGGAACAAACTGGGATTGTAACTGGATGTTTAGGCTCAGTGATTTCTCCCAAAGCTGCATTGTCAGTCTGCAAAGGGGGTAAGAGTGGGTGCCCCCCTGCTTGTTCATGTACCACATCACAGTGGTGTTGTCTGTCCGTATCATTAAATGGCCTTGCTGGAGTTGGAGTTGAAAGGCCTTGATGGCATGCATTACTGCCAGCATTTCCTTTTGGTTTATATGCAGATGTGTTTCCTTTGGAGACCATTGTCCTTGTATACACCTGCCTTCCATGTGCGCCCCCCATCCAAGGTCTGAGGCGTCTGTAGTCATGGTCTGTGTTATCTGTGTTTTTTTTGAATTACATACCTGTGTTTGCCTGGCTCACCGAGGCCCACCATAGGAATTCCTTTTGTAGGCATGGAATGAGTGGTATGATTGTCTCCAAGTTGTTGCTGTGTTGAGACCAAATGCTTTTTAGGTACCATTGAAGCTTTCTCATGTGTAGTTTTGCTAATGGAACCAGTAGAATGCAGGATGCCATGTAACCCAGGGCCTGTAGGAATCTCCTTGCAGTCATCTGGGTGAGTTTTGCTAAACCTTTGAAGTAATGAGTTAACTTCTCTTGCTTGTCTTCTGTCAGGTAAGCCATCTGAGAGGCTGTGTCTAGTTTGGCTCCTAAGAAGATTATTTGCTGGGATGGCTGCAGTCTTGACTTTTGGAAGTTGACTGTGTATCCCAGAGCTTGAAGTAATCGTATGACATAATCCAGGTTTTTGTCAACATCAATTTGTCGTCCGCTTGTATGAGGCAGTCGTCCAGGTACGGGTAAATTTGTATACCCTGGAGCCTGCAATGAGCAATTACTGAAGCCAGGCATTTTGTAAATACTCTGGGTGCAGTAGATAAGCCAAATGGCAATGCTGAGAATTGATAATGCTCTGGCCCTGCAAGAAATCTGAGGTATCTTCTGCAGCTGTGTCTGATAGGGACATGCAGGTATGCCTCCTTGAGGTCCAGAGTAATCAGCCACGACTCCTTGCCCAGCATGGGAAGGAGTTGCTGTAGAGTCAGCATTTTGAACTTTGGTACTATGAGAAAGGTGTTTAATGCGGACAAGTCCAGTATTGGTCTCCATTGAGATTCTTTTCTTGGAACAAGGAACAGTCTTGAGTAAAACCCCTGGTCTTGTTCTTGTTGTGGAACTCTTTCTATTGCTTTCATTCGAGTCAGCAGAGTGATTTGCTTGATAGCCTCTGCCCTCTGATTTTGTGGTAGGTTTGGCATGCCTTGTTTTCTTGGTAAGGTATGAAAATGAAACCTGTACCCTCGGTCTATAATGCCCAAAATCCATTTGTCCTTTGTCAGTCTGTGCCAGTTTTCTGCAAACAGAGATAATTTCCCGCCCAAGGGAGCTTCTAGTTGTTCCCTGGCAGGCAGTAGTAGAGGAAAGTCATTGAGTTTGTGGTTGTGGGGCAGGTGAAACCCCTGCGTCACTTCTTTGGTTTCCTGGCTGCCACTGCCGTCCCCTGTAAGGGCCTCTGTATTGGCCTCTTCCTCGGCCACGTCTGTTCTTACCCCTTTGAAACTTTTCTGGATTAGGAAAGGACCAGTTTTTTGAAGGCCAATTCCTACTGAATCTGGGGGGTTGAACCTGGAGGAAATCTTTCACAGTCTGAACTGATTTTGCTTTTTCTTCGATGGTCTTTAACACATCCTTAGCATTTGCACCAAAAAGCTTGTTCTATTCCAAAGGTGCATCCAGAAGTTTTGCTTTTACATGCTCTGGTAGAGGTTGATCTTTTAACCAAGCATGTCTACGAATGACTGCCCCTGTCATAGCTGCCCTACATGAATCTTCCAGTGCATCATATCCACACTGCAGGAAGTGATTGTTTACTTGCTGAGTGTTATGTACAGCTTCCTGCAAAGTCTTCCTGTCTAAAGGATCAGGAGAAGCTAATGTTTTTTGTAAATCTTCTAAGAGATAATCCTGATATTGTAACATGAAAAAGGCAATTTAAAGCTCTCATAGATAAGGTAGTGGATGTGTAAACCTTTTTGCCCCATCTCTCTAATGACCTAGCTTCCCTGTTGGAGGGCAAAGGATTTTTTGAGGTGGAGGCTGAAACTCCTTTAGGCCCCTGTGAAATAGTTTCCAAATCAGCAGTATGGGCCCTGAATAAATGGGAATGAGTTTCTGGGACCCTGTAATGCCTGTCTGGCTTGGCTGGAGCAGGAGGAAGAGAATCAGGGGTAGCACTAGAGTCAGAATACAAATCATCCAGAACATCAAGTACAGGAGGAATAGCTAAGGGCCTGTGCTGAGGCTTCTTAAGGAAAGTCCTAAGGCGTTTCCTAGAATCAGAATATTCCTGACCTTGCCACTTGAAATGTTCCCTCATGGTGTGCAGAACTTCCCCAAAAGAAATATCCTCAGGAGGGGAGGCCGAAGGGATGGAATCTTCCGCATCAGAGTCCTCATAGGTCTGGAAGAGCTCTTCCTGGCTATCAGAGTGGACAGAGCCCTCAGAATCTTCATCTGAAGGAGTAGGGTCAGAGGGTCCAACCCGGGGCCTTTTATCAGGAGGAGGCTGGGATCCTCTCTCAGGATGGGCCTGTGAACCTCTAATCATGGAAATTAAATCAGCAGCCATGGACATAATTTGTGTCTCTGGAGTCGGCTGAGGTAAGGATTTAGAAGTAATATGCTTTGTTTTGCTGGCTGCCTTAGCCCTAGTGTAGGCCTTAATAGACATGGCCATAGGGGGCCTGGCAGCTCCACGTGCAGGAGTGACCTTGTCTACAGCAATGGTCTCGGGCATTTCCTCGGTTTCGGTATCCGGAGGAAAATCTATAACTGGCGTTGGAGTAATGTCTGGAATCGGAGTCGTCGGTAATGCGGTGTCTTCGGTTCGGAGCGGTGGAGAGACCGTCTCAGAGGGAACCGGAGCACTCGCGCTAGGTTTTGGCGTGGAGTCGGTGGTAGATGCGGGCCGAGGATGTCGGTCCCGGTCTTTGCGCTTTTTGGGAGTTGGCGATGTCGGAAGATCCGACGGCATGGTGTAAGCAAAATTATCGCCGAAAAAATCTTCAGCGAACTCCGCCCGGCGCCTGAGAGTGCGCTTGTTGAAGCGAGCACAGGCTACACAGGCCGAGACGTCGTGGTCTGGGCCCAGGCAAGGGAGGCAGTAAGAGTGGAAATCCTTATGAGGTATTTGTTTACCACAAAAAAGACAATTGTTAACTTTTTCAGTAATTTCTGACATTGGCTGAGGCAAGAAAAGGTCCCCAACGGGTACTTAGCTTTTGATGACTTCGTATCGTAGAATACAGGAGCTGACCGACCGGCACTTGCGAACTGCTTCTGCTTCGGGCACCGCGGCAAGAAAGACTGAAGAAAATGGCGTCGGCTGATGCTTATGTACTCCAGCCGCTCTGACGTCGGAGAGAAATGCGACATCAGCCGACGTCAGACCCAGACTTTGGAATCCGGCCGACCGAGGGCTGCCTGAGGCAGGACAACCCACATGTTATGACTGCAGTTGCATTCTTGAAGGACATCTCTACGAGCTGAAGTGATAGCCAGAAGGAAAGCTGTTTTCCAGGACAAGTATTGCAAATCTGATGAAGCAGCTGGCTCAAAAGGAGGCAAAGTCAGTTTTTCCGGAATGAAATTAAGATCCCAAGCAGGTATTGGTTGTTTCCTTGGATGTCTTAAATTCTTAGCCCCTCTGAGGAACTGTCTTAATAGAGGATGAGAGAATAAAGGTGGATCAGTGTTATATTCTGCAGAAATGGCTGAGGCATGGATTTTGATGGAGGAGAACGAAAGCCCATTGCTTAGCAGTTCAGCCAAATATTGTAGTATTTGAGGTAAATTCAGTTTTCCAGGGTTCTGGCCCTTTTTCTCATTCCAGACACAAAAACGTTTACATTTTGCGGAGTAAGCTTTTCTAGTTGATGGCCTTCTGGCCTCCAAAATGACATCCTGCACCTCCTTGGAGAGTAGGGTCTGCTGTGATGCTAAGGAATCTTCCATGCGGCTAGATTGAGTGTTTTTAGCTGAGTGTGAAGAGTTTTGAAGCTGTGCTGACTCAGAAGAAGAGGCATTAGAGGCAGGGTCCATGGAGGGGGATGCGTCAGGCTCCTCAGGAGTGGGTACCAGTGTTGCCTTGGCCAGTCCGGAGCAATGAGGATCATCTTTGGTCTGTCTGCTCTGGTCTTCAATAGGACTTTGGGCAGCAGAGGAAGAGGCGGGAAGGCATAAACTGTCATTGACGTCCAACTGAAAGAGAGAGCGTCCACTCTCCAGGCCTTTGGATGGAAGATCCTTGAGCAGAATTTTGTCAACTGATGATTTTTGTGGGAGGCAAAGAGATCTATGTCTGGCCTTCCCCATTCTTGGATTATTTCTGTAAAAACTTTTGGATGCAACTTCCATTCGTGTGGATATGTCATATTCCTGCTGAGGTTGTCTGCCAGCATGTTTTCCTTGCCTGGCAAGTACTGTGCTTGTAGTTCCATTTGTAAGTCCATGGCCATGTTCCAAAGTGACATGGCCAGTCTGCATAGGGGATAAGAATGTGTTCCTCCCTGCTTGTTTATGTACCACATAACTGTGGTGTTGTCCGTTCTTATCAATAGTTGACCTGGTTGTAGAAGGTCCTTGAAAGCTATAATAGCATTTATTACCGCTAGCATTTCTTTTTGATTGATGTGAAGGTGCTTTTCTTTTTGGGACCATTTGCCCTGAATGCACCGGCCTGTCATGTGCGCCCCCCAGGCGTAGTCCGAGGCGTCTGTTGTGATGACTTGATTTGCTTGAGGCTTGCTGAATGGAAGACCTGTGTTTGTTTGACATGCTTGAGCCCACCACAGAAATTCCTTTTGCAGACATGGAATTAGTGGGATTGTTTCCAAACTGTGGCTGTGTTGAGACCATATGTTTTTTAGGTACCATTGTAGTTTTCTCATATGCAGCTTTGCACATGGGATTAGTAAGATGCAAGATGCAATGAATCCCAGAGCCTGCACGATTTTCCTTGCAGTCAGCCTGGTGGAATTTGCCAGTGTTCTGAAATATTGAATTAGTTGCCCCTGCTTCTCTGGCGTGAGGTAGGCCATCTGGGTGTTTGTGTTCAAATTGGCACCCAGGAAAATTATCTTCCGAGAGGGTATTCGCCTTGATTTCTCTTTGTTGACTGTGTATCCCAGAGAGTTTAATAACATTATTACATAAGCCAGATGTTTCAGAAGAATGTGCTTGCTGTCCGCTTGGATCAGGCAGTCGTCCAAATAAGGGTATATTTGTATCCCTTGAAGTCTGCAGTAGGCAATTACTGATGCCAGGCATTTCGTGAATACTCTGGGCGCAGTAGATAAGCCAAAGGGCAATTCAGAGAATTGATAATGGTTTGAATCTGCAAGAAATCTGAGGTATCTTCTGCAATTTTGTCTGATTGGGACATGCAGGTATGCCTCCTTGAGGTCCAATGTTACCAGCCAAGACTCCTTGCCCAACATAGAAAGAAGTTGCTGTAGAGTCAGCATCTTGAATTTTGGTACGAGTAGGAATGTGTTTAGGATGGAAAGATCCAAAATAGGTCTCCAATCTTTTCCCTTCCTTGGCACCAGAAATAGCCTGGAATAAAAACCTTGACCTTGTTCATGTGTAGGTACCTCTTGAATAGCTTTCATGTTTATAAGATCTGAAATTTGCTTTTGTGCCTCTGCCCTTTGATTGTATGGCAGGTTTGGCATGCCTCTCATTTTTGGAAGGGTATGAAAATGGAATTTGTAGCCTCTGTTTATAATGTCCAGGATCCATTTGTCCTTTGTGACAACATGCCAATTTTTTGAGAATAGTGCCAGCTTTCCTCCTAAGGGGGCTGCCATTTGAGACCTGGTTGGCATGCAAAGGGGAAAGTCATTGGGTTTGCTTTCTGAAAGATTGTGAGTTGTCCTCACCACCTCTTTGTGTAGGAGCTTGCCACTGTCTGCCTCTGTACGATCCTTGTGATTGTCCTCTGCCCCTCGGGCGCCTGTATCTGCCTCTTTGGGGTCTGTCTGTGGCAGGAAAGGACCAGTTTTTGGAAGGCCAATTTCTACTAAAACGTGGGGGTTGAATTTGCATTGATTTAGCCTTTTCCTCCATTTTCCGTAATACTTCCTCAGCATTTGCCCCTAATAGTACATCCTTTTGAAGAGGGGCGTCTAGTAATTTAGCTTTGACATAAGGCAAGGCTTGTTCCTTGAGCCAAGCATGCCTACGTATGACTGAGCCTGTAACAGCAGCTCTACATGAGGCCTCTAGAGCATCAAAACCACATTGTAAGGTATGTTTACTCACTTGTTCTGCACTATGCATCAAATCCTGCAACTCCAAGTCTGGTTGTTCAGGTTGTGACATTTTACTTTTCAATTGAGATAACAGAAACTGTTGGTATTTTAACATATGAAACTTACAGTTTAAGGCCCTCATTGATAAGGTAGCAGAGGTATATACCTTTTTTTCCCCACCTTTCTAAGGATCTGGAATCTCTCTCGGAAGGCAATGGATTTTTAGCAATGGAGGCCTTAACTCCCTTGGGCCCATGTGAGATGGTTTCTAGGTTAGCAGCATGGCTTTTGTATAGAAATTGGTGTGAGTCAGGAACCCTGTAGTACCTGTCAGGCTTAACTGGAGCAGGAGGTAGAGAGTCCGGGTTAAGGCAGGCCTCTGAGTAAACATCATCTAGGATGTCCAAGACAGGAGGTATAGCCAGAGGCCTGTGCTGGGGTAGCAAAAGTAATTCCCTGAGCCTTTTCTTGGAATCTGAATAATCCTGGCCTTCCCAGTGGAAGTGTTCCCTTAAGGTATGCAAAGTTTCCCCAAATGAGAAATCCTCAGGGGGGGGATACAGAAGGAATAGACTCCTCCGCATCAGAGTCTTCAAAAGGGGAGTAAGACTGTTCCTGATCAGAGTGTTCTGAAATAATGGAGCCCTGATCAGAGGAGGGGGAATCTGCCTCCACGCTGGCCCTTTTGGCCGGAGGTGGCCAAGAACCTCTGATTAGAGTAATTAAATACTCAGCCATTTTAAGCATCTGTTTCTTAAGCATGGGGCCTGGAGATGGGCCCTGTGTAGTTGGTCTCTTATGGTGCATGGTTGATTTAGACTCGGTGAAAGCCTTGATGGAGAAAGAAGAGGAAGGTCTGAAAACACCTTGGGTGGAGGTGGACCTGTCCACATTCTGTGTTTCAACGCCAAGAGTGGCTTTGTTATCTGTAGTCGGGGTGTGGGCCGAGGAGCCTGCGACCTCGGGTACAGGAGACACCACCAAAGATGAGTCGTCGGTAATCAGGGGCTGCGTAGGTGCCTCGCTGAGAACCGGACCAAGTGTAGTCGGCTTTGGCGTGGTGTCGGAAGAGGCCGCGGACCTCGAGTGTCGGTCCTTGTCTTTGCGTTTTTTAGACAAAACCGGAGTCGGAGTATCCGACGGCATAATATAGTTAAATGCTTTCCCAAAAAAAATGCTGGGCGAACTCCGTCCGACGCTTAATACTGAGTTTGTTAAAAGTAGCACAAAAGCGACAGACCGAGACGTCGTGGTCTGGGCCTAAACAAGGTATACAGAGGGAATGGAAATTCTTATGCGGTATTTGCTTCCCACAAGAAATACAATTATTAACTTTGTCTGACATCGGTCTGAGGCAAGAAAAGTTTGTCCAACGGGGTACTTAGCTTTTAAGAAGACTTCGGTTTCCAAATTTTTCGTAATCTCAGGAGCTGGCCGACCGGCACTTGCGAACTGCTTCTGCTTCGGGCACCGCGCAGCAAGAAAGACTGAAGAAAATGGCGTCGGCTGGTTCTTTTATACTCCTGTCGCACGGATGTCAGGGAAGAAGCGACGACAACCGACGCTGGACCTAGACTTTGGAATTCGGCCGACCGAGGACCCGCCTGACGGCAGGAGAACCCATCTGTTATGACTGCAGCTGTATGCACGATGAACATCCTCTTGTGCCTTAATACCAAACAGAGAATCAATATTTTGAGATGAATTTTAGGTCTTATTAAGCAATAATCGACGATGTGCTGTGGTATATTGAAGATTTACCCACGGTTGGTGTGGTTTAATCACGAGGGTGAAGCCAGAGTGATTAAACAAAGGCAACCTTGGGTAAATCTTCAATATACCACAACCACGGAGTCAGTTATTGCTATTATACAATGACATTATTTAAGAAAAAAAATACTTTTCTTAAATAATGTCTTTGTATAATGGCGGATTACTGTTCTTCCGTCAGTTGTGGTATACTGCATCTGCGTTTTGATGTACAGCACATGCGTGTGGGACTTGCATTCCCACATATACCCAGTACATCAAGGCTTTGAAACGGAAGCAACAGAGAAAAGAAAGTCTTTGCTGCTCAGTTTTCTTTTGTTTTTTTTTTGTAAAAAGAAAAAAAAGGTTTTGGGGCAGTTTATACCAACAGAAAAAAAGTCCAGGCGACCGGACCTTTTTCCCTTGGTATACTGTGGGATTTACAACGGGCACGCCGGTTGGGGTGGCCAATCAGCATGCACGTTTTTGAATATTAATAGGGAGACATTGTATAATTTACAATAATACTTGTAGTCTATGGATCACTATAATTATGCTCTGAATTTGGGGAAAAAGCATGCTTGTTAAGCCCCATTCTAACACTGGAATAGTTCTTAAGTTTTTAATTACATCTTACTACTGTTAAGCTCTAGTCACACACTACAGAATTAACAGCAATTAGTGGTCACCACAAATAAGCAGTGGGAAGCTAACACTACAGTCAGTCTTTTTTTTAAAGTCCAACTAAAGTGTTCAACAGTCTGAATGAAGTGTTAACAGCTAACCGCCACTCTTGTGTGGCAACATTATGTCTGTTATATCACTAATCCACTTCTTTCACGGAGTATACGGCTACTGGAACAAATATCATTCAGGTGCGACATTAACTTAATTTATAATTTTCTATGAACTTTCTGAGCAGTTATTCCAAATGTAACTCACATTTATACTATATTCATCTTATGTCTTAGACATGCTTTTGTTATGGCAGTAGAGAGACCTAAAACATGTGTCCCTTACAAGTAACAGTTTCACTTTCGCCTTCTTCCTTTGTATCTGGCATAAAGAGGTCTATTCTCATCAGTGCTAAAATAAACTCCAAAGATGACGTTTCTGGACCATCACCTTCATGGGAACAGACCCTTCATAATTGCAGCCCCAAAGAAATAACAATATGTAGAGATTTTAAGTATTCAGCAAAGCCCATACAACTGCTACACAATTATTCAAGGATACAATTTTGGAAAAAAAAAAAAAAGACTGAAAGATAGCCACTATCACGGTAGAGTGAGCCCTAGGCAGAGAAGGGAAAGGATTACAATTCACCATAACAAAATTTTATGCAGTCAGTCAATCAAATATAGGTTAGCTTAAAAACGTTAGAACCCATTTTTATTAAGAGAGCACAACAGACAACTGTAAGCTTTTCCTTACAACTTGGTTTTGCCCACAAAAGCAGAGCATTTACAGAAATTGACACAGTGTGACAAATACTTACCTCTGTTATAGAGTAATTATGAAAGAAAGTACAGTTTTGTACCTACCATAAATGTAGATGTCCGAACAGGATAGCATCTGCAGTCCTTACAAATGGGTTGTCCTGTCGTCAGGCAGCCCTTCGGTCGGCCGGATTCCAAAGTCTGGGTCTGGCCTCGGCTGGTGTCGCACTCACCCGACGTCATCTCTGCTGGTCTTCGGGTATAAAGGCATCAGCCGATGCCATTTTCCTCAGTGTTTCTTGCCCCAGATGCCAGTTGCCCTCTTGGAAAGCTAAATTTTGGGTAAATGCCAATGTTTCCAAAAAAGTAGAAGGCAAACACAAAAATAAGCATGTATGTACATATATACAAACAAATACACCATAAGATATCCCCCCCTAGCTAGCTATTAGGTGGGCAAATACCCTAGGAGTACCACAGAGGGGAAGGAGGGTGGGTAATCCTGACTGCAGATGCTATCCTGTTCGGACATCTACATTTATGGTAGGTACAAAACTGTACTATGTCCTTCAAAGATGCATCTGCAGTCCTTACAAATGGGTAGAATACCATAGCCAAACTAGGGGAGGAGGAAGAAGAATTATGGTGTAGTTAGGATCCCTTGCAAAACAGCAGTGGCAAACCCTGCTCGGGATCTAGAGTATAAAGGTAAGTTATAATGCTTGGCAAATGTATGCACGGAGGTCCAAGTAGCAGCCTCAATAATGTCCTTGGTAGCCACTCCTCGTAAGAAAGCTGTGGTAGTGGCAGTAGCCCTTGTAGAATGAGGCCTTATGTTCTGTGGAATTTGCTTTCCATGGTAGGAGTAACAGAATCTTATGCAATTTCCTATCCACTTGGAGATTGTTTGTTTGGAAATTGCTTTTCCTTCCCTTCCTGTTGCATAAGCTACTAGAAGCTGGTCTGTTTTTCTATTGCCCTTGGTTCTGTCCAGGTAGTAGCGCAACTGTCTATGTACATCCAAGGTATGCAGCAGTCTTTCCCCCCCTGTTCTGTGGATTGGGAAAGAAGGTAGGTAGGTGGATTGCCTGGTTTAGAGACACTCTGGATATCACCTTAGGCATAAATGTAGGATTAGTTCTCATGGATACTCTATCTTGATGGAAGATTAGGAAGGGTTGTACTGCCATTAAAGCCTGTAGTTCTGAAACCCTTCTTGCTGAAGTAATTGCCAGTAGGAAAGCAGTTTTCCAGGATAGGTGTTGAAGGTCTGCTGTTGCTGCTGGTTCGAATGGAGGGAGTGTCAATTTTTCTAGCACAAAGTTCAAGTCCCATGCTGGTAATGGTGGTTTCCTAGGAGGTTTTACATTCTTAATTCCTCTCAGGAGCTGCCTGAGTAGAGGATGTGAAAAGACAGGGGGATCGAAGCTGTATTCTGCAGAAATAGCTGATGCATGTATCTTGATGGAGGAATAGGACAGGCCTGTATGGAGAAGCTCTGCCAAATACTCCAGGATGTTGGCAATATCTACCTTTGACACAACTTTCCCTCTCTCAGTACTCCAAATGACAAACCTTTTCCATTTTCCTGCATAGTTCCTTCTTGTTGAAGGTCTGCGGGCCTCAAGGATAATGTCTTCAACCCTTTGAGATAAATCTGGGTTAGTTGCTCTTATGCAATGTTCCAGGCAGTTAGTTGCAGAGTTTTCAGGTTTGGATGCAGGATGTTGTAGTCGCTCTGAGTTAACAGCAAAGGAATCAGGGGTAGTGTCCACGTTTCCCCCCGAGACATGCTCCTCAGCAATGGATACCAGTGTTCCCTTGGCCAATTTGGAGCTATCAGAATTATCCTTGGACGTTCCTCTTTGATTTTCAGTAGTACCTTGTGCATCAAAGGAAGAGGTGGAAATGCATATGCTGTCAGGCCTTTCCAACTGAAGGATAGAGAGTCCACCTTCCAAGCAAGTGGGTGGTATGTCCTTGTGCAGAATTTCTTGAGCTGGTGATTGAGTGGGGATGCAAACAGGTCTATTTGTGGCATCCCCCATTTCTTTGTGATGGTCTTGAAGATGTCCGGGTGTAGCATCCATTCGTGAGCATCCAAGGTAGTTCTGCTTAACATGTCTGCTAGGATGTTTTCTTTTCCCGGTACAAATATTGCCTGTAACTGAATGTTGTAGCTCAGAGCCATATTCCATAGGTCCATAGCCATCCGGCATAGGGGGTATGAATGAGTGCCTCCCTGTTTGTTGATGTACCACATGACTGTGGTGTTGTCTGTCCTTATCATCAATTGGCCTTCTTTGAGGAATGGTCTGAAATTCTGGATTGCTAGTTTTACTGCCAGCATTTCTTTTTGATTTATGTGCAAGTGCAGCTGATCTGGAGTCCATAAGCCTTGAATGCAGTTGTCCAGCATGTGGGCCCCCCAACCGAGGTCTGAGGCGTCCGTTGTGATGGTTAGGTTTGTTTGAATGTTGTGGAAGGACAAACCTGGGTTTGACTGGCATGCCTGAGCCCACCATAGGAACTCTTGTTTCAGGCATGGGATTAGTGGTATTTTGGTTTCTAACCTGTGCCTGTGTTGAGACCATAAATTCTTTAGGTACCACTGTAGCTTTCTCATATGCAGTCTGGCATGGGGGACCAGGATTATGCAGGAGGCCATGAAGCCCAAGGCCTGCAGTACTTTCCTTGCTGTTAGTTTGTTCTGCTTTGTTAATGCCAAGAAGTAAAGAGGAAGTTGTTCTTGTTTTTCTGCAGTTAGGAATGCCATCTGTTTTACTGTGTCCAATTCTGCACCCAAGAATGTTCTTGTTTGGGATGGTATCAGTCTTGACTTTTTTAAATTGACTGTGTATCCCAGGGCTTGTAGTAAGCAAATGACTCTTTGTAAGTCTTGTGTC
Organism: Protopterus annectens; assembly: GCF_019279795.1. Taxonomy (NCBI): domain Eukaryota; kingdom Metazoa; phylum Chordata; order Ceratodontiformes; family Protopteridae; genus Protopterus; species Protopterus annectens. The sequence continues at coordinate 714,433,370 of NC_056741.1, read as the reverse complement.
AGCTTGCTTTTGTTGTCCGCTTGTATCAGGCAGTCGTCCAGGTATGGATAAATTTGGATTCCCTGAAGCCTGCAATGAGCGATTACTGATGCCAGGCATTTCGTGAACACTCTGGGCAGTAGAGAAGCCAAAGGGCAATGCTGAGAATTGATAATGCTCTGATCCTGCAAGAAATCTGAGGTATCTTCTGCAATTTGGTCGTATGGGGACGTGCAGGTATGCCTCCTTGAGATCTAGAGTTACCAGCCAACACTCCTTGCCCAGCATGGGAAGAAGTTGCTGTAGGGTCAGCATTTTGAATTTTGGAACAATGATGAATGTGTTTAAAGCGGACAGGTCGAGAATAGGTCTCCAACTTTTCTCTTTTCTTGGTACTAGGAAGAGTCTGGAGTAAAATCCCTTGCCCTGTTCTGTAGGTGGTACCCTTTCCACAGCTCTCATCTTTGTTAATTGAGTTATTTGTTTTAGAGCTTCTGTCTTTTGATTTGGTGGTAGGTGTGGCATTCCTCTTTTTACTGGTAAGGTGTGGAAATTAAACCTGTAGCCTTGGTCTATAGTTTGCAAAATCCACTTGTCTCTTGTGATATAGTGCCAGTTTTTTGAAAATAAGGCTAACTTTCCGCCTAAGGGTGCTGCTATTTGTTCCCTGATAGGCGGTGTCAGGGCCAAGTCACTGTGATTGTCCTGTTGCAGTGGTAGTGGTTGTATCTGTGCCTCGTTGGTTATTGCCTTGCCACTGGCGTCCCCTGTAGGCACCTCCTCTGGATTGATTTCTGCCTCTGGAACGCCTATTCCTGCCTCTCTGAGATTTAGAGGAGTCTGGAAAGGACCAATTTTTGGAAGGCCAGTTCCTGCTAAACCTTGGGGGCTGAACCTGTAAGAAATCTTTAACTGTTTGTACAGATTTTGCCTTCTCTTCCATTTTCTTCATTACTTGTTGGGCAGGAGAACCAAATAGACTGACCTTATCCATAGGAGCATCTAATAGCTTTGCTTTAACATGATCCGGTAAGACCTGTTCTTTCAACCATGCATGCCTTCTTATAACTGTGCCAGTCATGGCTGATCTAAATGAAGCCTCCAGTGCATCATAGCCACATTTTAAAGAATGGTTACTAACCTGCTGAATGTTATTCACCATTTCTAGAACATATTTCTTATCTAAGGAATCATCAGAAGACAGTTTCTTAGTTAACTGATCAAGCATAAACTCTTGGTATTGGATCATATGAAACTGACAGTTCAAAGCTCTAGCTGAGAGAGTAGCAGAGGTGTATACTTTTTTACCCCATCTCTCTAAGGACCTGGATTCCCTTTCAGAAGGGAGAGGGTTTTTCGCTGAGGTCGAAGCTACTGCCTTAGGCCCCTGGGAGATAGTCTCAGGATCTGCAAGAGGAGCCTTGTATAAGTGGTGATGAGTGTCCGGTACCCTGTAAAACCTATCGGGTTTAGCAGGGGCTGGAGGTAAAGTATCTGGAGCAGTGCAAACATCATTAAATGCATCATCCACAACAGGAAGAACTGGAGGTATAGCTAAGGGCCTATGTTGCGGTAAGTGTAAAAAGGTCCTAAGCCTTTTTCTTGAATCTGAGAAATCTTGTCCCTGCCATTGGAATTGCTCTCTCATGGCATGTAAGGTTTCTCCAAAGGAAAATTCCTCTGGTGGAGAGGCAGAAGGAATAGATTCTTCAGCATCGGAATCTTCATATGTAGAAAAAGGAGCCTCTGGATGGTCTGTATTGTCTGTATCATCAGAAGAATCATCTGAGGACACTGGCTCAGGGGCCTCTGCTCTAGGTCTCTTTTCTGGAGGTTGAGAGGCCCTGTCTGGGTGGGATTGGGATCCCCTTATTAAAGAGATGAGATCCTCTGCCAGAGTAAGCATTTGGGAACTGGAACTGGGCCTGTGAGAGGGGGGCTTAACATGCACAGACTTAGCAGATTTGGCTGCTTTAGCCCTGGCAAAGGCCTTTATAGACATGGCTGCAGGAGGCCTAGCAGCACCACGTGCTGGAGTAGAGACATCCAAAGGGATGGTATCCGATAATTCTTGAGAAACCACATTAGTAGGCAAAACTTCAGAGGCCGATTCAACTAGGGTAGAAGGGGCCTCGGTAGTAGTCATGGATTCGGCTGAAGATTGAACCGTCTGCTCGGTTTCAGCCGAAACAGAGACACTCGCGGTTTGCTTAACCGTGGTTTCGGCCGAAACCGCGGACCGCGAGTGTCGGTCCTTTTCTTTGCGTTTCTTAACAATTTGAGTAGTCGGAAGATCCGACGGCATAATGTACGCAAAATCTGAGCCGAAAAACTGTTCAGCAAACTCCGACCAACGCCTAAGCGTTCGTCGGTTGAAGGAAGCACAGGCTAAACAAGCTGCTACGTCGTGGTCTGGGCCTAAACAAGGTAAGCAGTAAGAGTGGAAATCTTTATGAGGTATTTGTTTCCCACAAGTTAAACAGTTATTCACTTTTTCTGACATCGGCTGAGGCAAGAAAGAGTCCCCAACGGGGTACTTAGCCTTTTAGAAGTCTTCGAAGTAGTATTCGGTAGTAGTAATCTGTGGATCTGACCGACCGGCACTTGCGAACAGCTTCTGCTTCGGGCGCCACGCGGCAAGAAAGACTGGGGAAAATGGCGTCGGCTGATGCCTTTATACCCGAAGACCAGCAGAGATGACGTCGGGTGAGTGCGACACCAGCCGAGGCCAGACCCAGACTTTGGAATCCGGCCGACAGAAGGGCTGCCTGACGACAGGACAACCCATTTGTAAGGACTGCAGATGCATCCTTGAAGGACATCACAGACAAGCTGACAGAGCAATTAAGGTGAGACTGTGGCTTAACACAGGCATAAATGATGTCTTGCTCTAAAATCACATTCTATCCTTGCGAAAATTAAGCAAGAAGGATCAACATATAATGCTTGCAATTCAGACAACTTAAGTAACACATGCTAGAAACAGCACTTTTCTAAATACATACTTTAAAACTTTGCAGCAGCAGCTAATTCAAAAAACAGTTTAGTTTGGTTAGGTTCTTCAAAGTAGAGATCTCATGGAAAAGAACGTCCTGATAGAAGGCCAAACAAGTAAAGTACCACTGAGAAAAGCTTTACATACTTCTAAAGATGCTAATGACAACAGGCACTCATGTTAACAGTAGAAACTGAAGCAATGGCCACTATAACTGAGAAAGAGATTAATTCCATGTCAAAGCTACGAGAAACAGAATCCAGCTAGTACTGGAGCTGTGTAGGGATCAAAAACCTTAAAATTAGCCCATATACATTTTTTTCTAATTAATCTTATACATTTTCTCCTAGTTGCTTCCTGGAAGAACCTGGGCTACCAGGGAGCCAGTTATGAAGCGATGCTGGCCATTAATGTAAATGCAGTAACCATGCAGTTAGATCGAGAGTGAAGTCATAGACAAAGCCTGCATGACTGATTGGACCAAGAGAGTTTTGAAGGGAATCATAAGCAGAATCCTTCTGCAGAAGAGGCCAATTCAAAGCATACCACACTTGCTGAAACCAAAACAGGGCTACAAGAATGATCCAGACATTGTTCTATTGCTCTGTATGAATTTCAGAGTAAGAAAAGAAAGGGGAGAAAGCACAAATGAGTACTCTGATTCATTACTCTGGCAAAGTGAAGACGAAAAAGACATTAATGTACTTGGTCAATGGAACTGCTTTGGCATTACAGTTTCAGAAATCACCTGTGAGGCTTAGCATGTCCCACAGAGAAGTGGTCACTCCAGGAATGTCAGCGGCACTCAAACTGCCCTGTTTGTACATCCCATCTCCATACCCTCATCTCTTCTAGGCTGGCTTGTGTTGTATATAAAACCACAGTGGTTATGCTGGTCTGGATGGCTACATCACCCTGCACCTCCAGAACATTGTGATTTACACTGGCCTCTACCAATGACTAGACACCACTGGGAGATAATCCTTCAGAATGTCACCTACAGCCTAAACCAAGGTATCTGTGGTGACAGCCATTACAGGAATGGAGAGTTGATACTAGAGAGAGACTGTCTGGCTATACTTCAGAAACATAGAGCACAGCTTAAAATAAAGTCTGACGTTCATAAACAATATATTTCAAACAACATCCAAGCATACACCTCTCAACTGTCTGGATTTTTGCAGACTGTCCAGATTTTTACCTCGTATTTTTAGTCTATTCCTCATAAAATCTGTGTTATTCTGGCAAATCGCTGGGATGATCTGAAGAATGAAGTCATTAAATAATGACATCTCAGTTTCAGACTTCAAATCCTTCAGAAAATGTAGATAAACACAAACCCTGTTACTCTAGCAACTTTCTAAGTTTATAAGAGCAATATTTAAAATCTGTCCCTATTTTTGGGCTTTTGCCCCCTATTTTATCAGGCTTTGCCCAGATTTCTTGCACCAAGAGGTTGAGAGGTATGCATGACCCAAACCAAAGGGTAAAAATATCATCAAGACAAACCATTTAGTAAAAATTGCAAGAAAGACCCAGCCAAGCTAGATTCTTCACTGTGTTATACCTTAAATCCTCTGTAGCGGAGGCCCATGGGATATATGCAAATGACCACTTAAGGAAATACCATCCAAGCAATCCACTTTTAATTTACTGACAATGTCAAAAGAAAACTGTAACATGCATGTCTAGAGCTAGTGGGGTTTTAAGGTTGCCACCTTTTGTTGGTTCTAATACCAGAGCAAGGCCACACCTCTCGCACCTCCCACAATCCCACCCACTCCCCCCCCCCCTTTGAGACATCACTGTCACTCCACGAGGGAAACATGCCTTTTTTGGTTTATGATGCCTTCTTTCTGCAGATTTACAGTGTTTATTTTTTCTTTTTTTTTCTGCTATTAAAAGAAAAAATACTAAATCTAGCGATTTAACACACTCCAACAGTCCATTTCTTTTTCTAAAACAGAACACCAGAATTTGTACAGTGTTTTCTAGACTACCGGACAATCAGTTTGATTTCTGGATAGTATGGAGGGGGTGGGGCATACAGATGGCAACATTACGGTGTTTGGATTTAATGGCTTGAATGCAACCATAAAGACTGCAAAAGAAAAAGTCATGAGCATTCAGAAGTCATGCAGATGAAACACTTGTATACATTCCATGGGTCTCCACTACAGAAGGTTTAAGGTACTACAAATAAGGAATCTAGCTTGGCAGAGTCTTTCTTGCAGTTTTTGCTAAACGGTTTTACAAAGGAAGGATTCTTCTTAAAAGATAAAGCATACAGTTTGCAGTATACATTAAGTGCATCTGATGAATAAAAGAATTTAAGACTCCATCTGAGAACTTGCAATCCCAAAAATGGGAGGGACTCTTGAGCAGTTACAAACATGTTCTGTGTTGCACTACCTAGGATTTAGTTCTTCAGGTAAATAACCACTTTTACCCTTGTAGCTTTTCATTTGCTACAACTATAGAGATGCATGTATAAAACAACCCAAGGCTAAACAAAGTGAGACAGACTGAATCTTATTGTGGAGTGCACAAACCTTGAGCACATCTTAACAAGCTTTACACACAATACTGGCCTTTCAGAGGTCTAAAGAGCACATATAATATTTTTCTGACAGAAAGTAAAAACAACTACAATGTAAATCACCTAAATTTCTCTGGGGAATAAATGCATTTACACCATTCACATGAAGTACCGACCTCTGGTTAATTTTTTTAGGGACCAAAAACAATCATGTGTAAGACACTTGATCCTTCATGGTTTGGTGGGCACTCTTGTTAACTCATGCTTGATGTTTAAAGTCTTTCTTGTGACACTCTTTTGCTAGAATAGCACATGGCAAGGGGAAGGAGGGGAGATCGGGAACGATGTGGAATGGAAATTAAATGCCTCACAGTATCACTGTCCTTGCCCTCCTGTCTTGCATGATGGCAAGCCACACACCCAAATGGTTAGATCTCCTTGAAGATAGGACAATCGAGCAAGGTCTTAGGATCAATCTGCTGTCCACCTGAAAGAGAAATGCAGTATCCCTTGTTTCCTAATATTCCAGACCTACCTCAAAAACTGTTCAAAAAGATGAGAGCGCCATACTGGTTATTTTCAGATGTCTGGTTGTTTTACTGTTGCTCATCTCAAAACAAAAGCTGTCATGGGATCTGCTACATCATACAGAAAGTGAGTTATGAAGTTTGAAACTTAATACGAACATTAGCTTTCCACATTCTGCAGCTGATTCTACACAGAAGCTTCACAAAGAAAAAAAACAACAAAAGTAGCAGTGGCACCCTCTGTGAAGTTTGTAAGGCACAACAGCTATGCTGGTATGTGCTGCCCTAGATTCATCATCCACTGAAATGTTAGCTAATCACAAAGCAAGTTCAGCAAAAAGATGACAAAGGTGCCCTGTGAAACTGATTTTTAATCTGCCATTCAGCTCCTTATCTAGGAGATGGACATAAATACTCTACATAAACAAGAGAATCTGGTTTGGTAGTCTCCATCAAAAAGTTCCAGTTTCTCAGAGGTCAAATGTTTTTCCTGGTCTCAGTGGAACAGCTGTGAAAACATTATTAATTTCAAACGGATTTCTGAAAGCCATACCATTTTACCCACTGACAAGACTGGCCAGGAAGAAGAAATTACAGTTGTGTACCTACCATAAATGTAGATGTTCGAGTGTATTCACTGTTGCCGTCATTACACCTGGGTTATCCTGCTGGTAGGCTACCCACAGTCGACCTGAATTCCAAAGTCCTGGTCCGGCGTCGGTTGCTGTCGCCTCTTCCCTGACGTCAGTGCGCCAGGGGTATACAAGATGCAGCCAACGCCATTTTCTTTAGTTTTTCTTGCCCCAGATGTCAGGTGCCCCCAGGAAGGTAGGCAATACATATTGCTAATAAAAACATACAGTAAAAAAATAAACAATACCTTCATCTACAAGCAAATACACCACTAGGTTGTATAGGATAGAGAAGTACAGATAAGTCCCAGCAAAGAAAGGGGGATGGAGGGTGGGTAACCTGGACTGCAACAGTGAATACACTCGAACATCTACATTTATGGTAGGTACACAACTGTACTATGTTCATCATATTTCACTGTTGCAGTCATTACACTTGGGTTGAATCCCAAAGCTGAGGTAGGGCGGCTGGGTCTAAATAGGATTAGGAGTGGCTATGAGGCCCTGCTGAACTGCAGTGGCAAAGCCTGCTCTGGATTTAGAATAAAGAGGTAAGTGATAGTGCTTGGTAAAGGTGTGTACTGAACTCCAAGTTGCAGCCTCCAAAATTTCCTTGGTTGGTACTCCTCTGAGAGAGGCTGCTGAAGTGGCTGCTGCTCTGGTAGAATGTGGCCTAATATTCTTAGGCACTGACTTGCCATGCTGTGCATAGTAGAAATGAATACAGTGTCCTATCCATTTTGAAACAGTCTGCTTTGAGATAGCCTTTCCTTGTGATCCTGCAACATATGCTACAAACAGTTGCTTAGTTTTTCTGAAAGCTTTTGTTTTGTCGAAGTAGAAGCATAGCTGCCTATGTCCAAAGAGTGCAAAAGTCTCTCCCCTTTATTCTGGGGATTTGGATAAAATGTTGGCAAATTAATGGTTTGGTTAAGAGCCACACTGGATACTACCTTTGGCATAAATGTTGGGTTTGTCCTTAGAGAAACCCTGTCCGGATGAAAAATGATAAAAGGTTCCACTGCCATTAATGCCTGTAACTCTGAGACTCTTCTTGCTGAAGTTATTGCTAGGAACAGAGCAGTTTTCCATGATAAGAATTTTTTATCAGCTGTATTGGCTGGCTCAAAAGGAAGCAGTGTGAGCTTTTCCAAAACAAAGTTGAGGTCCCATGTAGGTATCGGTGCTCTCCTTGGGGGTCTTATGTTTTTTGCCCCTCTGAGGTACTGTCTTAGCAGTGGATGAGAGAAAATAGGAGGTTCCGTATTATAATGAGCTGAAATGGCAGAGTCATGGATCTTAATTGATGAGAAGGATAGGCCTTTGTCCAGCATCTCACTTAAGTATTGTAAAATATGAGGAATATTTGGAACAAGTGGTTCAACTCCTTGTGCCTGGTTCCAAGCACAGAATCTCTTCCATTTTTTTGCATAAGATTTCCTGGTGCTGGGCCTCCTGGCTTCCAAAATGACATCCATAACAGCTTTAGAGAGAGGTGTGTTCTGACTGGCTATATTATTCGCCATGCAGCCAGATTTAAGGTTCTGAGATGGCTGTGCAGGATCTGATTGTTTTGTTGAGTCAGAAGATGAGGAATTAGAGGTAAAGTCCAGGCTGGGCCTTGAGACAAGCTCTTTAGGATTGGGTGTACTAGTGCTGGCGTGGCCAGTCTGGGGCAAACAAAATAATTTTTGGCTTCTCTTGTCTGAATTTTAGGAGTACCTTGGGAAGGAGAGGCAGTGGTGGAAAGGCATAAACTGTTAGGGTTTTCCATCTGAATAATACAGCATCCACTTTCCATGCTTGTGAGTGATAAGTCCTTGTGCAGAATCTCTGTAGTTGGCAGTTGTGAGGGGAGGCAAAAAGATCTATGTCTGGGCATCCCCATTTCCTTGTTATCATGCTGAAGACCTGTGGACTTAGTTTCCACTTGTGAGGGTCCAAGAGGTTTCTGCTTAGTTCGTCTGCCAGAGTATTTTTCTTTCCTGGCAGGAATTGTGCCTGCAGATGTACTTGATAGGTCAGTGCCGTGTTCCACAAAGTCATGGCTTGCCTGCAGAGGGGGTAGGAATGTGTGCCCCCTTGCTTATGTACCACATAACTGTAGTATTGCCCGTCTTTAGTAATAGTTGACCTGGAAGTAGTAGATCCTTGAAGGCTGTCAGGGCATTCTGTACAGCTAGCATCTCTTTTTGATTGATATGAAGATGCATTTGGTCTGTGGGCCACATGCCCTGAATACATTTTCCTGCCATGTGTGCCCCCTCCCAGGCATAATCCGATGCATCTGTTGTTAGTGTCTGCCTGGCTGTGGGTAAAGTCAAAGGCTGTCCCTTGTTGTGGTGAGAGGCCAATGCCCACCATTGAAACTCCTGTTGCAGGCAGGGAATAAGAGTTATTATTGTTTCCAGGCTGTGGCAGTGTTGAATCCAAACACTTTTTAGATACCATTGTAGCTTCCTCAAATGCAGTCTTGCATATGGAATTAATAGGATGCCATGAAGCCCAAAGCCTGCAGAATTTGTCTTGCAGGAAGCTGGGTCTTTGTTGCCATCATTTGAAAGTAATGAGTCATTTGCTTTTGCTTGTCTGGCATGAGATAAGCCATCTGGGCAGTTGTATTTAAGCTTGCACCCAGGAATATTATCTCTTGAGAGGGCACTAGTTTTGATTTCTTTTCGTTTACTGTGTACCCTAAGCAAATTAGTAATCTTTTTACAAATGCCAGATGCTTTAGTAGAACATCCTTGCTCTCTACTTGAATAAGGCAGTCGTACAAGTAGGGATATATTTGAATTCCTTTTTGTCTGCAAAATGCAATTACTGGTGACAGGCATTTTGTGAAGACCCTGGGCGCAGTAGATAAGCCAAAGGGCAGTGCAGAGAATTGATAATGCACTGAGCCAGCTATGAATCTGATGTATCTTCTGCAAGATTGTCTGATTGGGACATGCAGGTATGCCTCTATGAGGTCCAAAGTAACTAGCCAAGCCTTCTTGCCCAGCATGGCTAGAAGTTGCTGCAGTGTCAACATTATGAATTTTGGAACATCCAGGAAAGTGTTTAGAATAGACAGGTCCAGTATTGGTCTCCAGGCTTTGCCCTTTCTGGGTACCAAAAAAGCCTTGAGTAAAATCCTTGCTCCTGTTTCTTGCTGTGGTACTTTTTGGATAGCCCTCATGTCCATAAGAGTAGAGATTTGTTTTAGTGCCTCTGCCCATTGACTTTGTGGCAGGTCTGGCATACCTTTTGACCTTGGAAGGGTGTGAAAGTGGAACCTGTAACCCTGAGAAAAATACAGTTTTGTACCTACCATAAATATAGATGTTCGAGTGTAGACACTGCTGCAGTCATTACACTTGGGTTATCCTGCCATCAGGCGGTTCCCCAGCCGGCCTGTGTTCCAAAATCTTGGTCCGGCGTCAGTTGCTGTTGCCTCCTCCCTGACGTCAGTGCGACAGGTGTATATAAGATGCAGCCGACTCCATTTTCTTCAGTTTTTCTTGCCCCAGATGTCAGGTGCCCCTAAATAGGTAGGTAATTCAAACTGCTAATAAAACATACATAAGAAAAGCAAACATATTTTCAGCTGCCAGCAAATACTCCCCATAGGTAGCAAAAGGTAGAGGAACTAGGTACGTACTAGCCAGTAAGAGGGGAAGGAGGGCGGGTAACCTGGACTGCAGCAGTGTCTACACTCGAACATCTACATTTATGGTAGGTACAAAACTGTACTATGTTCATCGTGTGACACTGCTGCAGTCATTACACTTGGGTAGAATCCCAAAGCTGAGGTAGGGTGGTAGGTTCTATAAGGCATTAGGGGTGGCTATAAGGCCCTGCAGCACTGCAGAGGCAAAGCCAGCTCTGGATTTGGAGTATAGACGCAGATGGTAATGCTTGGTGAAGGTATGCACAGAACTCCATGTTGCTGCTTCCAAAATATACTTGGTAGGTACTCCTCTGAGGTAGGCAGTTGAAGTGGCTTTTGCCCTTTTGGAGTGAGATCTAATGCTGTTAGGCACAGGATTTCCATGGTGCGTATAGCAGAAACGTATGCAATGTCCTATCCATTTGGAAATGGTCTGTTTTGAAATAGCTTTTCCCTGTGCTGTCGCAGCATATGCTACCAATAATTGCTCAGATTTTCTGAAAGCTTTGGTTTTGTCCAAGTAGAAGCGTAACTGCTTGTGAATGTACAATGAATGCAGTAGTCTTTCCCCTTTATTCTGTGGTTTTGGATAAAAAGTAGGCAAGTGAATGGTTTGGTTTAGAGACACACTTGAAACCACCTTAGGCATAAACGTAGGGTTAGTTCTTAAGGACACCCTGTCCTGGTGGAAAATGAGGAAAGGTTCCACTGCCATTAGTGCCTGTAATTCTCTTCTTGCAGAAGTTATTGCCAGGAGCAGAGCAGTTTTCCAAGAAATGTATTTTAATTCTGCCATGCTAGCTGGTTCAAAAGAAGGTAAAGTACATTTTTCCAAAACAATGTTGAGGTCCCAAGTAGGAGTAGGTGCTCTACAGGGTGGTCTTATGTTTTTAGCCCCTCTGAGGTACTGTTTTAGCAAAGGATTAGAGAAAATTGGTGGATCCGTGTTGTAATGTGCAGAGATGGCAGAGGCATGGATCTTGATGGATGAAAAGGAGAGGCCTTTGTCCAGCATCTCAGTCAAATATTGTAGTATCTGAGGAATGTTTGGCACAAGAGGATCAAGGCTGTGAGCCTAGCTCCAGGCACAGAATCTCTTCCATTTGTCCGAGTAGGCTTTCCTGGTACTAGGCCATCTGGCCTCCAGAATGACATCCATAACTGCTTTGGAGAGAGGCATTGCTTGCGTGGCTAGGGAATCTTCCATGCAGCTAGTGGAGACAGCAGATGTGGTATTTGAGGCAATATCCAGGGTGATCCTTGTGCTAAGTTTTTTAAGATTGGGTACCAGTGCTGGCGTGGCCAGTCTGGTGCAATCAGGATCATTTTTGACTCTTCTTGCCTGGCCTTTATGAGTACCTTTGGGAGAAGAGGCAGTCCACCATATACAAAAGCATATACTTGTAGGTTTGTCCAGCTGAATGAGAGGGCATCCACATTCCATGCTTGCGGATGGTAACTCCTTGTGCAGAATTTCTTTAGCTGGCAATTCATTGGGGAGGCAAACAGATCTATGTCCGGGCTCCACCATTTCTTTATCATTCTGAATATTTGAGCATTCAATTCCCATTCATGGGGATCCATGATATTTCTGCTTAAGTCGTCTGCCAGTGTGTTTTTCTCTCCTGGCAGGAATTGCGCTTGTAGATGCACTTGATAGTTTATAGCTGTGTTCCACAAGGTCATGGCTTGTCTGCAGAGGGGGGTAGGAGTGAGTGCCCCCTTGCTTGTTTATGTACCACATAACTGTGGTGTTGTCTGTCTTTAGTAGTAGTTGTCCTGGATGCAACAGGCCCCTGAAAGCTATAAGGGCATTTTGTACAGCTAGCATCTCTTTTTGACTGATGTGCAGATGCCTTTGTCCTACATTCCACTTGGCCTGAATACATTTTCCTGCTAGGTCTGCTCCCCAGGCGTAATCAGATGCATCTGTTGTCAGTGTTTGCCTGGCTGTGGGTTGAGTGAAAGGCTGTCCCTTGTTGAGGTGACAAGCTTGAACCCACCATCGAAACTCCTGTTGAAGGCAAGGTATTAGTCATATAACTGTTTCCAAACTTTGACAGTGTTGAGACCATACATTCTTTAGGTACCATTGTAGTTTCCTCATATGCAGTCTGACATATGGAATTAGTAGTATGCAAGATGCCATGAAGCCCAAGGCCTGCAGAATTTTTCTTGCAGGGAGTTGGGTCTTTGTTGCTATTAATTGAAAGTATTGTGTCAGTTGTCCTTGCTTGTCTGGTGTGAGAAACGCCATCTGGGCCGTTGTGTTCAAGCTGGCACCCAGGAATATTATCTCTTGTGAGGGCACTAGTTTTGATTTCTTTTCATTTACTGTGTACCCCAGGCAACTTAATAACTTTTTTACAATCGCCAGATGCTGTAGAAGAATGTCCTTGCTCTCTGCTTGAATCAGGCAGTCGTCCAGGTATGGGTAAATTTGAATTCCTTTCTGTCTGCAAAATGCAATTACTGGTGCCAGGCACTTTGTGAAGACCCTGGGCACAGTAGATAATCCAAAGGGCAGTGCAGAGAATTAATAGTGCATTGGACCAGCTAAGAACCTCAGGTATCTTCTGCAGTTTTGTCTGATAGGGACATGCAGGTATGCCTCCTTGAGGTCCAAAGTCACGAGCCAAGCTTGCTTGCACAGCATGAGAAGAAGCTGCTGTAATGTCAACATTTTGAATTTCGGAACATCCAGGTAAGTGTTTAGTGTAGAAAGATCCAGAATGGGCCTCCAGGCTTTGTCTTTCCTGGGAACCAGACAGAGTCTTGAGTAAAATCCTTGCCCTTGTTCCTGTGGTGGTACCTTTTGGATAGCTCCCATGTTCATGAGTGCCAGCCATAATTTGTTTTTGGGCCTCTGCCCATTGATTTAGTGGCAGATTTGGCATTCCTTTTAATCTTGGCAGAGTGTGAAAGTGGAACCTGTAACCTTTTGAAATGATATTGAGAACCCATTTGTCTTGGGTGATCATATGCCAATTGTGATAAAAAAGTGCCAGTTTTCCTCCCAAAGGGGCTGCCAAGAGTGAGTTGTTTGGCAGCTGGAGTGGGAAGTCATTGGGGCTGTTTTTTTATATGGTTGGTGCCTGTCTTCCCCTTTTTTCTGGCCTGATGCACCCCAGGACCTTGTGGTTGACCTCTACCTCTTGGCTGTCTGTATCTACCCCTTTGAGGTCTGTCATTAACTGGAAAGGACCAATTCTTTGTTGGCCAGTTTCCACTAAATAGAGGAGGCTGAACCTGTAAGAAACCCTTCACTATTTGCATAGATTTTGCCTTATCCTCCATTTTCTTTAATACCTCTTCTGCCTTGACTCCAAATAAAACATCCTGCTGTAAAGGTGCGTCAGTAATTTAGCTTTAACATGATCTGGTAACGTATGTTCTTTTAACCATGCATGTCTTCTAATGACAAAGCCTGTAACTGCTGCTCTGCATGAGGCCTCTAAAGAATCAAAACCACATTGTAAAGTATGCTTTCCCACTTGTTCAGCGGCATGCAATAAATCCTGCATTTCTTTAAAATTAGGAGGATCTGTATCTGGAAGCATTTTTTGTTTCAACTGAGACATCAAAAATTGCTGACATTTTAGCATGTGAAACTGGCAATTTAAGACTCTCATTGCTAAGGTTGCAGACGTATATACCTTCTTTCCCCATCTGTCTAGTGCTGTGGAATCTGTCAGAGGGACCTGGGTTCTTTGCTGATGAGGCCTTAACCCCTTTGGGTCCCTGAGAAATAGTTTCAGGATCAGCAACAGGGCTTTTATACAGAAATTTGAGAGAGTCAGGCACTCTGTAATATCTGTCTGGTTTAAGTGGAGCTGGAGGTAAGGAATCAGGATTTAAGCTGGATTCAGTGTACACATCATCCACAATATCTAGCACTGGCGGAATAGCCAGGGGTCTGTGTTGAGGTAATAATAGGAAGTCTCTGAGCCTTTTCTTGGATTCTGAATAATCCTGGCCTTCCCAATAGAAATGCTCCCTCATGGTATGCAAGGCTTCCCCAAAGGAGTAGTCCTCAGGTGGAGAGGCTGATGGAATAGATTCCTCAGCATCAGAATCTTCATAAGGGGGTAAAGGATATCCCAGGTCTGAGGATGAATCTGAGGAAATGGACCACTGGTCGGATGAATCATAATCTGCATCCTGTCTAGGCCTTTTATCAGGAGGGGGACGGGAACCCCTGATTAGAGTGATTAGGTCTTCGGCCATTTTGAGCATTTGTTTCTTAGGCATGGAGACCTGTCCTGGAGAATACTGTACTTGTTTCTTAGTTTTTAAAGGAGGCTTTGACTTAGAAGAAGGTTTAATGCTTAGCTGAGTAGGTCTGAAGACACCCTCTGAGGCTGTGGGTAGCTCAGGTACTCAGTATCCCTCTGCAGGATCGGTTTCGGTCTGCTGAAAAACTAGTGTGTCCGAAGGCCCAGCCATCTCCATGTGGGGGTCGGGGGCGGCCTGTGGTTCTGCAGAAGCAGTCATCAGGGGCTGCAAAGGCACCTCACTGAAAACCGGAGAACCGGTGGGCTGGCCTTGAAGAGGCTTCGTCGTCAGTTTTGGGCCTTGGATGCCTGTCCTTGTCTTTGCGCTCTTTAGAAATACCGGTAGTTGGAAGTTCCGACGGCATGGTATAATTAAATTTTCTGACAAAGTAATGTCGGGCAAAATCAAACCGACGTATAATAGTGAGCTTATTAAACCTAGCACAAAACCGACAACCAGTAACGTCGTGGTCTGGGCCTAGGCATGGGATACAATAAGAATGGAAATCCTTATGAGGCATTTGCTTCCCACAAGAAATATAGTTATTAACTTTTAATGACATTGGTCTGAGGTAAGAAAAAGTTTCCCCAATGGGGTACTTAGCTTTGTAGAAGACTTTGGTTCTGGATTTGGAATGAAAATCTCAGGAGTAGGCCGACCGGCAGTTGCAAACTGCTTTTGCTTCGAGCACCACGCGGCAAGAAAGACTGAAGAAAATGGCGTCAGCTGCATCTTATATACCCCTGTTGCACTGACATCAGGGAGGAGGCGACAGCAACAGACACCGGACCAAGACTTTGGGCCGGCTGGGGAACCGCCTGACGGCAGGATAACCCAAGTGTAATGACTGCAGCAGTCTCACACGATGAACATCAATATTCAGTACCCATTTGTCCTGGGCGATCATGTGCCAATTTTATGAGAAAAGTGCTAGTTTTTCACCCTAAGGGTGCTGCCAAAAGGTAAGTGCTTGGCATTTGTAGAGGAAAGTCATTGGGACTGTTTCCTATAAGGTTGTGATTCGTTTTTGCCACCTTTGGGGGCTGAAGCACCCCATTGTTTAGGTCTGTATGAGCCTTGGGGCTGAGATCTGCCTCTTGGGCGTCTGCATCTGCCTCTTTGTGGCCTTTCTGTAACTGGAAAGGACCAATTTTTAGAAGGCCAGTTCCTGCTAAATCTAGGTGGCTGAACCTGTAAGAAATCCTTTACTGTCTGCATTGATTTTGCTTTATCCTCCATTTTCTTTAACACCTCTTCTGCCTTAACACCAAATAAAGTATCATGCTGTAATGGAGCATCCAATAATTTTGCTTTAACATGATCAGGTAAACTCTGTTCTTTTAACCAAGCATGCCTTCGAATGACAGAAAGTACAGTTTTGTACCTACCATAAATGTAGATGTCCGATAGGTATGCATCTGCATTCATCACATACGGGTTGTCCTGCCTCAGGCAGCCCTTCGGTCAGCCGGATTCCAAAGTCTGGGTCCGGCTGACGCCGCCCTTCCCACGCCAGAGCACCTGGGGTATAAAGCCAGCCGCCATCTTCCTCAGTGTTTCTTGCCCCAGATGCCAGGTGCCCTCAAAGGAAGGCTAAATTTGGATAAATGCAATAAATTCTAAACATGCACAGAAATATATATATATATATATATATATATATATATATATATATATATATATATATATATATATACACAACAAATACACCATAATAGATAACCCCAGCTAGCTATCAGAGGGAAAAGTACCCAATAAATACCAAAGAGGGGAAGGAGGGAGGGTAAACCTGACTGCAGATGCATACCTATCAGACATCTACATTTATGGTAGGTACAAAACTGTACTATGTCCTTCAAGGATGCATTTGCAGTCATCACATATGGGTAGAATACTATAGCCAATCTGGGGGTGGAGGATCTAAGTAAAGGATGGTGTAGCTAAAATGCCCTGCAGGACTGCCGTAGCAAAGCCTGCTCTGGATCTGGAATATAAAGGTAAATTGTAATGCTTGGAAAATGTATGCACGGAGCTCTATGTAGCAGCTTCTAAAATGTCCTTGGTAGCCACCCCTCTTAAGAAGGCTGTGGAGGTTGGCTGTGGCTCTGGTGGAATGAGGTCTAATGTTAGCTGGCACAGTTTTTCCTTGGAAGGAATAAAGTACAGTTTTGTACCTACCATAAATGTAGATGTCCGAACTGGATAGCATCTGCAGTCATAACAACTGGGTTGTCCTGTCGTCAGGCAGCCCTTCAGTCGGCCGGATTCCAAAGTCCAGGTCCGGCTTCGGCTGATGTCGCACTCCACCCGACGTCATCTCTGTTGGTCTTCGGGTATAAAAGCATCAGCCGACGCCATTTTCCTCAGTGTTTCTTGCCCCAGATGCCAGAAGCCCTCTTGCAGGCTAAAATTTGGATAGATGCCAATGTTTCCAAATAGATAGAGGTAAACACAACAATAAGCATGTATGTACATATATACAAACAAATACACCATAAAAGACTCCCCAACAGCTAGCTATTAGGAGGGTAAACACCCTAGGAGTACCACAGAGGGAAGGAGGGAGGGTAATCCTGACTGCAGATGCTATCCAGTTCGGACATCTACATTTATGGTAGGTACAAAACTGTACTATGTCCTTCATGGATGCATCTGCAGTCATAACAACTGGGTAGAATACCATAGCCAACTAGGGAGGAGGATAAAAGTAGATTATGGTGTGTTTAGGATCCCTTGCAGTACAGCAGTGGCAAACCCTGCTCGGGATCTGGAATATAGAGGCAAATTATAATGCTTGGCAAATGTATGCACGGAGGTCCAAGTAGCCGCCTCAATAATGTCTTTGGTTGCCACTCCTCGTAAGAAGGCTGTGGTAGTGGCTGTTGCCCTTGTAGAATGAGGTCTTATGTTCTGTGGAATTGGTTTTCCATGGAAGGAGTAACAGAATCGTATGCAATTTCCTATCCATTTGGAGATTGTCTGTTTGGAAATAGCTTTTCCTTCCCTTCCTGTTGCATAGGCTACAAACGTTGGTCAGTCTTTCTGCTATTTTTTGTTCTGTCCAAGTAGTAGCGTAGCTGTCTATGTACATCCAAGGTATGCAGTATTCTTTCCCCTCTGTTTTGTGGGTTGGGAAAGAAGGCAGGTAGGTGGATTGCCTGGTTTAAAGACACTCTGGATACCACCTTGGGCATAAATGTAGGATTAGTCCTCATGGACACTCTATCTTGGTGGAAGATTAGGAAGGGTTGCACTGCCATTAAGGCCTGTAGTTCTGAAACCCTCCTTGCTGAAGTAATTGCCAGTAGGAAAGCAGTTTTCCATGACAGGTGTTGTAGGTCTGCTGTTGCTGCTGGTTCAAAGGGTGATAGTGTCAATTTTTCTAGCACAAAGTTCAAATCCCAAGCTGGTAATGGTGGTTTCCTTGGAGGTTTTACATTCTTGATTCCTCTGAGGAACTGCCTGAGCAAAGGGTGCGAAAAACAGGTGGATCAAAGCTGTATTCTGCTGAAATAGCTGATGCATGTATCTTGATGGAGGAGTAGGACAGGCCTGAATGAAGAAGTTCGCCAGATACTCCAGAATGTTAGGCATATCTATGTTTGACACATCTTTTCCTCTTTCTGTACTCCAAATGACAAACCTTTTCCATTTTCCAGCATAGTTCCTTCTTGTTGAAGGTCTGCGTGCTTCAAGAATAATGTCTTTTACCCTTTGGGAAAGTTCTGGATTAGCTGCTGCTATGTGATGTTCCATGCAGTTAGTTGCAACGTTTTTAGGTTTGGATGTATGATGCTGTAGTTGTTCTCAGTTTACATCAAAGGCAGCAGGGCTATTGCCCACATATTGTTCCGCGATATGCTCCTCAGTAGTGGGTACCAGTGTTGTCTTGGCCAGTTCGAGCTATCAGGATTATCCTTGGACGTTCTTCCTTGATTTTCAGTAGTACCTTGTGTATCAAAGGAAGAGGTGGGAATGCATATGCTGTTAGGCCTTTCCAGTTGAAGGAGAGCAAATCCACTTTCGATGCTAGTGGGTGGAATGTCCTTGTGCAGAATTTTTTGAGCTGGTGATTGAGAGGTGATGCGAATAGGTCTATCTGTGGCATTCCCCATTTCTTTGAGATGGTCTTGAAGATGTCCGGGTGCAGCTTCCATTCGTGGGCATCCGGTGGTTCTGCTTAATATGTCTGCTAGAGTATTGTCTTTCCCCGGTACAAATATTGCCTGTAACTGGATGTTGTAGCTGAGTGCCAGGGTCCACAGCTCCAAGGTCATTCTGCATAGGGGGTATGAATGAGTGCCTCCCTGTTTGTTGATGTACCACATGACTGTGGTGTTGTCTGTCCTTATCATCAACTGGCCCTCCTTGAGAAATGGTTTGAACTTTTGGATTGCCAGTTTTACTGCCAGCATTTCTTTTAGGTTGATGTGCAGGTGAAGTTGATCCTGTGTCCACAATCCTTGCACGCATTTGTCCAGCATGTGGGCCCCCATCCTAGGTCTGAAGCGTCTGTTGTGATGGTCTGGCTTGCTTGACATCTGCGAAAGGGTAGGCCTGGGTTTGACTGGCATGCCTGAGCCCACCATAGGAACTCCTGTTTTAAGCATGGAATTAGTGGGATTTCTGTTTCTAGACTGTGACTGTGTTGGGACCATAAATTCTTTAGGTACCACTGTAGTTTTCTCATATGTAGTCTGGCAAATGGAACCAAGATTATGCATGATGCCATGAAGCCCAAGGCCTGCAGTACTTTTCTTGCTGTTAACTTGTTCAGTTTTGTTAGTGCCAAGAAGTAAAGAGGAAGTTCATTTTGTTTTTCTGTAGTCAGGAATGTCATTTGTTTTACTGTGTCCAATTCAGCCCAAGAATGTCCTTGTTTGGGATGGTATCAGCCTTGACTTTTGTAAATTGACTGTGTATCCCAGTGCTTGTAGCAAGTAAATGACCCTTTGTAAATCTGTTGTCAGCTTGCTTTTGTTGTCCCCTTGTAGCAGGCAGTCGTCCAGGTATGGGTAAATTTGAATTCCCTGTAGTCTGCAATGGCGATTACTGATGCCAGGCATTTTGTGAATACTCTGGGCAGTAGATAAGCCAAAGGGCAATGCTGAGAATTGATAGTGCTCTGATCCTGCAAGAAATCTGAGGTATCTTCTGCAGATTGGTCGAATGGGGACGTGCAGGTATGCCTCCTTGAGATCTAGAGTTACCAGCCACGACTCCTTGCCCAGCATGGGAAGAAGCTGCTGTAGGGTCAGCATTTTGAATTTTGGGACAATGATGTATGTATTTAAGGTGGACAGGTCGAGAATTGTTCTCCAACTTTTTTCCTTTCTTGGAACTAGGAATAGTCTGGAGTAGAACCCCTTTCCTTGCTCTGCTGTTGGCACTCTTTCCACAGCTCTCATGTTTGCTAACTCCATTATCTGGTAGAGCCTCTGTTTTTGATTTGGAGGTAGATTTGGCATTCCTCTTTGACTGGTAAAGTGTGGAAGTGAAACCGGTAACCTTGATCTATGGTTTGTAAAATCCACTTGTCTTTTGTTATGCAGTGCCAGTTCCTTGAAAATAAGGTTAACTTTCTGCCTAGAGGAGCTGCTATTTGTTCCCTGGTAGGCGGATTTAGGGTTAAGTCACTGTGGTTGTGCTGATGTAGTGGCAGTGGCTGTGTCTGTGCCTCTGTTGTTACCTTGCCACTGTCGTCCTCTGTAGGCACCTCCTCTGGATTGGTTTCTGCCTCTGGAATGTCTATTCCTGCCCCTTTGAAATTTTGTGGAGTCAGGAAAGGACCAATTTTGGCAGGCCAGTTCCTGCTAAACCTTGGGGTTGAACCTGCAAGAAATCTTTAACAGTTTGAACAGATTTTGCCTTTTCTTCCATTTTCTTCATAACCTGCTGGGCAGGTGTACCAAACAAACTTGTCTTGTCCATAGGAGCATCTAGCAGCTTAGCTTTAACATGATCCGTAAAGCTTGTTCCTTTAGCCATGCATGCCTTCTTATCACTGTGCCTGTCATGGCTGATCTAAATGAAGCCTCCAGTGCATCATAGCCACATTTTAAGGAATGGTTGCTAACCTGTTGTATGTTATTTACCATCTCTAATACATATTTCTTATCAAGAGATTCATCAGTGGTTAGTTTTTTAGTTAACTGATCAAGCATAAACTCTTGGTATTGTATCATGTGAAACTGACAGTTTAAAGCTCTAGCTGAGAGAGTAGCTGAAGTGTAGACCCTTTTTACCCCATCTGTCTAACGACCTTGCTTCCCTTTCAGAAGGAGCACGGGTTTTAGCTATGGTCGCGGCTACTGCCTTGGGACCCTGGGATATAGTTTCTGGGTCTGCAAGTGGGGCCTTGTAAAGGTGGTGATGAGTATCTGGCACCCTGTAAAATCTGTCTGGTTTGGCAGGGGCTGGGGATAAAGAATCTGGAGCGGAGCAAACATCATTGAAAGCATCATCCACCACAGAGAGAACAGGAGGTATAGCTAAGGGCCTGTGCTGTGGGAGGTGCAGAAAGGTCCTAAGTCGTTTTCTGGAGCCTGAAAAATCCTGTTGCTGCCATTGGAACTGTTCTCCGATGGCATGCAAGGTTTCCCCAAAGGAGAATTCTTCTGGTGGGGAAGCAGCTGGAATGGATTCTTCAGCATCAGAATCTTCAAAATTGGAGAAGGGAGCCTCTGGCTGGTCAGTTATGTCTGATTCATCAGCAGATTCATCAGAGGACACTGGCTCAGGTGGCTCTGCCCTAGGTCTCTTCTCTGGGGGCTGAGAGGCCCTATCTGGGTGAGATTGAGATCCTCTGATTAAAGAAATTAAATCTTCTGCCAAAGAAAGCATTTGGGAACTAGAAGAGGGCCTGGATGTGGGGGGTTTAAGAGGCACTGTTTTAGTAGTCTTGGCTGCTTTAGCCCTGGCGAAGGCCTTAATGGACATGGCTGCTGGAGGCCTAGCAGCACCACGTGCTGGGGTAGAGACATCCAAGGGGATGGTGTCTGATAAGTCAACCACCGTAGTGGGTAAAATTTCTGAGGTCGATTCAAGAGTTGTAGCAGGGGCCTCAGTTGTAGGAATAGGTTCAGCTGTACTTAGATCAGTTTTCTCGGTTTCGGCCGAAACCGAGACACTCGCGGTTTGCTTAACCATGGTTTCGGCCGAAACCGAGGACCGCGAGTGTCGGTCTTTATCTTTGCGTTTTTTGGTAGATTGGGTAGTCGGAGGGTCCGACGGCATAATGTACGCAAAATCAGAACCGAAAAACTGTTCTGCAAACTCCGACCGACGTCTAAGCGTTACCGGTTGAAGGAAGCACAGGCCGAACAGGCTGCTACGTCGTGGGCTGGGCCTAAACAAGGCAGACAGTAAGAGTGGAAATCTTTATGAGGTATTTGTTTCCCACAGGTTAAACAATTGTTAACTTTTTCTGACATCGGCTGAGGCAAGAAAGAGTCCCCAACGGGGTACTTAGCTTTAGAAGTCTTCGAAGTAGTATTCGGTAGAAGTAATCTCTGGATCTGACCGACTGGCACTTGCGAACAGCTTCTGCTTCAGGCGCCACGCGGCAAGAAAGACGGAGGAAAATGGCGTCGGCTGATGCTTTTATACCCGAAGACCAACAGAGATGACATCGGGTGGAGTGCGACATCAGCTGAAGCCGGACCCGGACTTTGGAATCCGGCCGACTGAAGGGCTGCCTGACGACAGGACAACCCAGTTGTTATGACTGCAGATGCATCCATGAAGGACATCAGAAAAGTACAGTTTTGTACCTACCATAAATGTAGATGTCCAATAGATATGCAACTGCAGTCATAACATATGGGTTGTCCCGCCTCAGGCAGCCCTCGGTCGGCCGAATTCCAAAGTCTGGGTCCGGCGTCGGCTGGTGTCGCCTCTTCTCCGACGTCACAACGGCTAGAGTATAAAGGCATCGGCCGACGCCATCTTCTTCAGTGTTTCTTGCCCCAGATGCCAGGTGCCCTCCTAGGAAGGCTAAATGTGGTAAATGGATAAAATAATCCCAAACATGCACAACAGTACTAAACAGATACACCATAGGAGATACCCCCAGCTGAAGGGAAGAGGGGTAGGGACCCAAAAAAGAAGGATACAGAGGGGTAGGAGGGTGGGAAAATCCGACTGCAGTTGCATATCTATCGGACATCTACATTTATGGTAGGTACAAAAAGTACAGTTTTGTACCTACCATAAATGTAGATGTTCGAGGATTCCCTTGCTGCAGTCCTGACAATTGGGTATAGTCCAGCCCCAGTCGGCCCGAATACCAGAGTATAAGGCTGGCGTCGGTCATGGCGCCTTAGACTGGCGTCAAAGCGTCAGGGTACTATCTGCATGACGGACCGATTCCTCAGTCTTTTCTTGCCCCAGATGTCAGAAGACCCAAAAAGACAAGTCCCAAAAACAACCTGCACCAAAAAACATGTACAATATATACAGTAATATATACAAAAAATATAAGCATGTAAACTCACCTACACAACCACCCTGAAACACAGAGGGAAGGAGGGAGGGTAGGACTGCAGCAAGGGAATCCTCGAACATCTACATTTATGGTAGGTACAAAACTGTACTATGTTCTTCGCCTTCCTTGCTGCAGTCCTGACAAATGGTAGAATCCCAAAGCAGAGGTAAGGGAGGCTGGCAAATTATAAAGTAGCAGGAGCTGACAACATGCCTTGTAAAACAGCTGTGGCAAAACCAGCTCTAGTCTTAGAGTATATAGGCAGGTGATAATGCCTAGAGAAAGTATGCACTGAACTCCAAGTAGCTGCTTCCAGAATATCCTTAGTTGCCACCCCTTAGAAATGCTGTTGAAGTGGCAGTAGCCCTAGTGGAATGAGGCCTAATCCCAGCTGGAACCTCTTTGCCATGATGGGAATAACAAATGCAATGCAAAAGCCAATCCACCTAGAAATAGTTTGTTTTGACACAGGCTTGCCCTGTGAACTTAAAAAAAAGAAACAAGTAACTGCTGAGACTGCCTAAAATCTTTAGTCCTGCTCAAATAATAACGCATTGCCTGTGTACATCTAAAGTGTGCAAAATCTTTTCCCCTTTATTTTGAGGATCTGCAAAAACGTAGGCAAGTGAATAGTTTGGTTTAAAGCCACACTAGAAACCACCTTAGGCAAAAAGGAAGGTTTAGTACGTAATGATACCCTGTCCTTAGGAAAAAAAAAAAGGGGCTCTACTGCCATAGGGCCCTGCAACTCAGACACCCTTCTTGCAGAAGTAATAGCCAACAGAAAAGCAGTCTTCCATGACAAATATTTCAATTCAGCAGTAGCTGCAGGCTCAAAAGGTTGTAGAGTAAGTTTTTCCAACACAAAATTGAGATCCCAAGCAGGAGTAGGAGCTCTACGTGGGGGTCTTATATTCTTTGCCCCTCTAAGAAACTGCTTGAACAAAGGATGCGAAAACAAAGGTGGGTCACAATCATAGTGAGCTGAAATTGCTGCAGCATGAATCTTTATGGAAGAGAAAGACAAACCTTTGTCCAATAATTCAGTAAGATATTGAAGAGCCACACTCAAATTAGGCTCTGAAATCTCCAAATTCTTTGCTGTACTCCAAAATAAAACCTCTTCCATTTTTCTGCGTACACTCTCCTAGTACTAGGCCTTCTAGCTTCCATAATCACATTTAAAACTTGTTGAGGAAGCTGAGACCTACCATACTTCAACACAGAATATGCCAAGCTGTGAGATGAAGAGATTGAAGCTTGACATTGAGCAGATGACCGTCCTTCTGAGATAACAGATGAGGAATCAGAGGTAAAGGCCATGGAGGCTTCTTTACAAGACTCCTTAGAAGTGGGTACCAGTGTTGCGAGGCCAATCTGGAGCTATCAAAATCATCCTTGGCCTGTCCTGTCTGACCTTTAGTAATACCTTTGGAAGAAGAGGTAGAGGTGGAAAGGCATAGACATGAGGGTTTTTCCAACTGAAAGACAGAGCATCCGCTTTCCAAGCTGTGTGATGAAACCCCTTTGTGCAATTGTTTGGCAGCTGGTGGTTTAGTGGAGAAGAACAGATCTATGTCTGGAGTTCCCCATGACACTGTCAATTTCTGAAATACATGAAGATCCAGTTTCCACTCGTGGCGATCCACGACTTGTCTGCTTAATACCTCTGCCAGGGAGTC
The DNA here is from genome assembly GCF_019279795.1 of Protopterus annectens. Taxonomy (NCBI): domain Eukaryota; kingdom Metazoa; phylum Chordata; order Ceratodontiformes; family Protopteridae; genus Protopterus; species Protopterus annectens. The sequence continues at coordinate 714,408,604 of NC_056741.1, read as the reverse complement.
CTGTGCTCCTGCCAGAAACCTTGCCCGAAGAGTCAGTTGCAGGCTTAACGCAGTCTCCCATAAAATCATTGCTTGCCTGCATAGAGGATAAGAATGTGTACCCTTGCTTGTTGATGTACCACATGACAGTTGTGTTGTCTGTCAGAATCAACACCTGCCCTGGAAGAAGTAACACCTTGAACGCCATCTATGCAAACTGGACTGCTAACATCTCCTTCATGTTGATATGTAGATGCTGTAGTCTGGCAGGCCACTTGTCTTGTATCCACTTTCCATTTAGATGAGCTCCCCAAGCAGTGTCCGAGGCATCTGTCGTTAAAATCTGACTCGCCTCTGGCGGGTCACAGAGAGTCCCTTGTTTAGGTGACATTCCTGAGCCCACCACAAGAATTCCTTTTGAAGGCAAGGTATTATTTGAATGACAGTGTCCAAATCTTGGCAGTGCTGTGTCCATACATTTTTGAGATACCATTGCAGCTTCCTCATATGCAGTTTGGCATTGGGAAGCACCAGAATACAAGATGCCATGAACCCTAATGCTTGAAGGACTGTCCTTGCAGTCAGCACGGACTGATGAGATAGTTGATGGAAATAAAGTGACAGACTCTTTTGTTTGTCGGGGTTAAAGAGGCCATCTGGGCTGCTGTATTCAGTCTCACACCCAGAAAGCACATGTCTTGAGAGGGTACTAGACTGGACTTTATTTCGTTCACAGAATACCCTAGGCATCTTAGCACTGCTATGACATATTCCAGATGCTGTAGAAGGTGTTCCTTTTCTTGAGCCAGAATCAGGCAGTCGTCCAAGTAAGGATAAATTTGAATGCCTTGAAGCCTGAAGTAAGCTATCACTGGAGCCAGAACCTTTGTGAATACTCTGGGCGCAGTAGATAAGCCAAAGGGCAATGCAGAGAACTGATAATGAAAATCTCCAGTTCGAAACCGCAGATACTTTCTGCAACTTAGCCTTATGGGCACATGAAGGTAAGCTTCCTTGAGATCCAAAGTTACCATCCAGTGATCCTTGCCCAGCAGAGGTAACAGTTGCTGTAACGTCAACATCTTGAACTTGGGAATGTCCAGATAAGTGTTGAGGATAGATAAATCCAAAATTGGTCTCCATGTGTTCCCCTTCTTTGTACTGGTACAGGCGAGAATAAAATCAAGCCCCTTTCTGACACAGGGACTGGCTGAATAGCCCCTATCTGGAGTAACTGAGAAACTTGCTTGTGAGCCTCTTTTTCTTTGTGGAGGAGGACATCTGGCATGCCTTTGAAAGGGGCATTGTGTGGAAATAAAATCTGTACCGTGATGAATGATATCAGCACCCATCTGTCTTGAGTGATTAAATCCCAATTTTCTTTGAGAAGAGACAATCTTCCTCCCAAGGAGCTGCCACTGGCAGCTGAAAAGGCAGGTCATTGGTTCTGACCCCTGCCCTCACCAGAAGTCTGAGCAGGTGAACTGTCTGATCTGAGCAGGTAGCCCTGCCCCTACCACGCCTAGACCTGCCCTAGACTGGGAACCATAAGCAGGAGCAGGTCCACCCCTTAGCAGGCCAATTTCTACTAAACTCGAGGCTGCACCTGCAAAAATCTTTAACAGTCTGCATAGACTTAGCTTTGTCCTCCATTTTCTTTAAAACTGCTTCCACAGGCGGTCCAAACAACACATCAGACTGTAAAGGAGCATCCAAAATCCTGGTCTTAACATGCTCAGCTAAATTCTGATCCTTCAACCATGCATGTCTGCGAAGAACAGAACTAGTAGCAGCCACCCTCGAGGAGGCCTGAACAGCATCAAAACCACACTGCAAAGAATGCTTACCCACTTGTTCAGACACATGAACCAAATCCAGCAATTCTTTATCACCTTCCAAAGCATCCACCTTAGATTTCAATTGTGAAAGGAGATAATTCTGATATTTCAGCATATGAAATTGACAATTCAACGCCCTCATGGCTAGAGTGGAAGAAGTATATACTTTCTTACCCCACCTATCCAAAGCCCTTGCCTCTCTTATATCAGAGGGTACAGGATTTTTAACCACAGCTTTAACACCTTTAGGCCCCTGAGAAACAGTCTCTCGGTCCGCCCGGGGACTCGTAACCAAATACTTATGAGCGCACCCTATAATACCTATCAGGCTTAACAGGAGCAGGAGGCAAGGAATCAGGGTTCAGAAGCCTCTGCAAAAACACATTCAACCACAGGAGGAATATATAAAGGCCTATGCTGGGGCAAAAACAAGAATTTCCCTTTTTTCTGGAGTCAGAGTAATCTTGGCCTTCCCATTTAAAGTGCTCCCTCATGGAGTGAAGAGTCTCTGAAAATGAAAAATCCTCAGGAGGAGAAGCTGAAGGAGTGGAATCATCCACATCAGAATCAGAATAAGTAGGAAACTCTTGCAAGTCTTCCACAGAAGACTCTGAAGCCTGTGAACACTGTTCAAAACTATCAAACTCCTGTTCCACCCTAGGCCTCTTATCAGGGGGGGGCATAGAACCTCTAATCAAAGTAATCAAATCTTCTGCCATTTTAAGCATATGTTTCTTAGGCACAGAGCCCGGCTAAGCCCCTACAGAAGCTGAACTTTGGCGCCTCTAAAAGAAGCTTTGGCAACAGAAGGAGAGGCCCTAACTACTTGGGAAGAGAGGGAAGAACAGTTACCTGAAAGCCCCTCAGCCTGGCCTACCTCCTGAGAGGGCACATCCTGTAACAGTAAAGTATCTGCCTGAGACTCCATAGAGACTCCTGGCAAAACCTCTAGCTCCCTGAGCCTTCTAAAGGACCGACGGGACTGCGGTTCCTCACCCTAGACTTCACTGTTTTGTCCTTGCGCTTCTTAGAGGCGCATCCGGCGGCATATTATAATTGCAACGCTTCCCAAACACTAACCTAGCACAATCAAGCCTCCTCTAATAGTGCGCTTGTTAATCTAGCACAAGAGCGGCAACCAACAACGTCGTGCTCAGGCCCTAAACAAGGTATACACAATGTATGATAATCCCTATCGGTATCTGCTTCCCACAGAAATACAGTTATTCACTTTTTCTGACATCGGTTAAATACTGAGGCAAGAAAAAACCAAAATGTTCTAACGGGTTACTTAGCCAACTCTGTATTCGGTCTGAAACTCGGTTTGGAAAAAATCAAACGCAACCTGCTTCTGCAAAATTGCTCATCGGACCATGCGGCAAAAGACTGAGGAAATGCGTCGGTCATGCGCTAGTACCCTGGCGTGACGGCGTCAGTCTAAGCGCCATGAGCCATGGGACGCTGGACTGGACTATTAATTGTCAGGACTGCAGCAAGGGAAGACGAAGAACATCTGTACTATGTCCTTCAAGAATGCAACTGCAGTCATAACATATGGGTTGAATACCATAGCCAAGCTGGGGGTGGATGGAACTATGATAAGGATGGTGTAGCTAAATTCCCCTGCAGGACTGCCGAAGCAAAGCCTGCTCGGGATCTGGAGTATAAGGGCAGGTTGTAGTGCTTGGTAAATGTATGCACAGAGCTCCATGTAGCAGCTTCTAAAATGTCCTTTCTTGCCACTCCTCTTAGGAAAGCTGTGGAAGTGGCTATAGCTCTGGTGGAATGTGGCCTAATATTGGCTGGCACACCTTTTCCATGGAAAGAATAGCAAAATCTGATGCAATGTCCAATCCATTTTGAAATTGTTTGCTTGGAGATTGCTTTTCCTTGTACTCCAGCAGCATAGGCTACAAACAGCTGGTCAAACCTTCTGGTGGCCTTAGTTCTGTCCAAGTAGTAGTGTAATTGTTTGTGTATGTCCAAAGTATGCAGTAGTTTTTCCCCCTTATTTTGAGGATTGGGGAAGAATGCAGGTAGATGAATAGCTTGATTTAGAGACACCCTGGAAATTACTTTTGGCATGAATGTAGGATTGGTTCTTAGAGAGACTCTGTCTTGATGAAAAATGAGGAAGGGGGGACACTGCCATGAGTGCCTGTATCTCCAAAACTCTTCTTGCAGAGGTGACTGCCAATAAGAAGGCCGTCTTCCATGACGGAAATTGCATTTCTGAGGTTGCTGCTGGCACAAATGGAGGAAGAGTTAGTTTTTCCAACACGTAGTTGAGGTCCCATGCAGGTACTGGCTGTTTTCTGGGAGGTTTGATATTCTTTATCCCTCTTAGAAACTGTCTTAGCAGGGGATGCGAAAACACCGGAGGGTCACAGTTGTATTTTGCTGAGATTGCTGAGGCATGAATCTTTATTGAGGAGTATGAGAGTCCAGTATGAAATAGTTCTGCCAAGTATTCTAATATTTGAGGTATACTCAGTAATGCTGTGTCCTGACCCCTGTTGGCATTCCAGATACTGAATCTCTTCCACTTGGCTGAACAGGTTTTTCTGGTGGAAGGTCTGCGTGCTTCCAGCAAGATCTCTTGAACAGATTTGGAAAGAGAGTTTGGTGTTGAAGTCATGGTAGCCTCCAGGCTGTCAGATGCAATGTTTTCAGGTCTTGATGTACAGTCCTGTAATTGTGTTGAGTTAGGAGCAGGGGCCATAGGGTCAGAGGCCATGGTTTGGTCCAAGTTATGGTCAATAGCAATGGGTACCAGTGTTGCCTCGGCCAGTCTGGAGCTATCAAGATGCCTGTTGGTTGTTCTGCTTTGATCTTCAGTATCACCTTGGTCAGCAGAGGCAGGGGAGGGAATGCATAAATTTTAGAGAATTCCAGCTGAAGGAGAGAGCATCCGTTTTCCAAGCTAGAGGATGGTGAGTCCTTGTGCAGAACTTTTCTAGGTGATGATTTAAGTGGGAAGCAAAAAGATCTACGTCTGGTCTTCCCCATGTCCTTGCCAGTTGAGAGAAGATGTGAGGGTGCAGCATCCATTCGTGTGGATCCATGAAATTTCTGCTCAGATTGTCCGCCAGTACATTGTCCTTGCCTGGTACAAACTGGGACTGTAAATGTGTCCTCAGGCTCAGGGATTTTTCCCAGAGGAGCATTGTTAGTCTGCAGAGGGGGTAAGAAAGAGTGCCTCCCTGCTTGTATATGTACCACATGACAGTAGTGTTGTCTGTCCTTATTAGCAAATGTCCCTGTTTTAGTGTTTTTTCGAAAGTCGCAATGGCATGTATCACTGCCAACATCTCCTTTTGGTTTATGTGCAGATGTCTTTCCTTTGGCGCCCAAAGACCTTGAATGCATCTGCCCTCCATGTGCGCCCCCCATCCATGGTCTGAGGCGTCTGTTGTTATCATTTGGTCTGCTTGAGGTCTGTTGAAAGGCATGCCTTCGTTTAGTTGACTGGCTTGAGCCCACCATAGAAATTCCTTCTGCAGACATGGAATAAGTGGGATTATGTCCAGTAGGCTGTTGTTGTGTTGAGACCATAATTTTTTTAAATACCATTGCAGCTTTCTCATATGAAGTCTTGCCAAAGGTATCAGAAGGATACAAGATGCCATGAAACCCAGGGCCTGCAGGATTTTCCTTGCAGTCAGCTGGGAAAGCTTTGCTAGGCCTTTGAAGTACTCTGGTAAATGCTGCTGTTTTTCCTCTGTGAGGTAGGCCATTTAGTTTTCCGTGTCCAGTTTGGCTCCTAGGAATATAATTTGTTGGGATGGTAGTAAGTTTGACTTCTGAATGTTGACTGTGTATCCCAAGGCCTGCAGTAGATGCATGACATAGTCCAAATTCTCTTTTAAGGTTTGTTTGTTGTCTGCTTGTATGAGGCAGTCGTCCAAGTAGGGGTATATTTGAATCCCCTGCAGTCTGCAGTGTGCCACTACTGATGCCAGGCATTTCGTGAACACTCTGGGCGCAGTAGATAAGCCAAACGGCAATGCTGAGAATTGATAATGCTTTGTCCCTGCAAGAAATCTGAGGTATCTCCGGCAGCTTTGTCTGATTGGGACATGCAGGTATGCCTCCTTGAGGTCCAGAGTGACCAGCCAAGACCCCTTGCCCAACATGGGAAGAAGTTGCTGCAACGTCAGCATTTTGAACTTTGGCACAATGAGGAAAGTGTTTAGAGTTGACAAGTCCAGAATGGGTCTCCATTTGTTTTCTTTTCTTGGAACAAGGAACAGTCTTGAATAAAATTCCTGGCCTTGTTCCTGAGGAGGAACCCTTTCTATTGCTTTTATACTTAATAGCTTGGAAACTTGAGTGAGTGCCTCTGCCCTTTGATGATGTGGCAGGTTTGGCATGCCTTGTTTTATTGGTAATGTGTGGAAGTGGAATCTGTAACCTTTGTCTATCAAATCCAGAATCCAATTGTCCTTGGTTAAGATATGCCAGTTTTGTGAGAATAAGGCTAATTTTCCGCCCAAAGGTGCTTCTCTTTGAACCTTTGTAGGCGGTACGAAAGTCAAGTCATTGCGATTGTCCTTGTGGTGCAGCTGAACTGTCTGCGCCACTTCTTTGATTTGGAGGTTGCCAGTGGCGGCCCCTGTAAGATCCACGGTATTGCCCTCTACCTCGGGCACGTCTGCTTTTTCCCCTTTGAAACTTGTCAGAGCCGGGAAGGACCAATTCTTGGAGGGCCAGTTTCTGCTGAATCTGGGTGGCTGAACCTGAAGGAAATCCTTGACTGTCTGTACTGACTTTGCTTTTTCCTCTCTCTATTGATTTCAATACATCTTGTGCAGTAGCACCAAAGAGCTTTTGTTTTTCCAAAGGTGCATCCAGTAACTTTACTTTAACATGGTCAGGCAAAGACTGATCCTTCAACCAAGCATGTCTACGTATCACAGCCCCAGTCATAGCTGCCCTACATGAAGCTTCCAGTGCATCATAACCACACTGCAGAAAATGGTTATTAACATGCTGAGTGTTATGAATATGATCCTGCAGCGCCTTTTTATCAATAGGCTCAGGAGAGGCTAACTTTTTCTGTAAATCATCCAGGAGAAAATCTTGGTACTGAAACATGTGAAAAAGGCAGTTAAGAAACCTCATGGCTAGGGTAGTAGAGGTAAATACTTTTTTACCCCATCTCTCCAGGGACCTTGCTTCTCTGTCAGCTGGCAGTGGGTTTTTGGCAGAGGAGGAAGCCACTCCCTTGGGGCCCTGTGAAATAGTTTCTAGGTCCACAGAGTGAGCCTTAAAAAGGTGCTTGTGAGCGTCAGGGACCCTGTAATATCTGTCCGGCTTGACAGGAGCAGGAGGAAGAGAATCAGGGTTGGCAATGGAGTCAGAGAAAACATCATCCAAAACATCCATAACTGGAGGGATAGCCAAAGGTCTGTGCTGGGGAAGCTTGAGGAAAGTACGAAGCCTTTTCCTGGAGTCAGAGAATTCCTGACCTTGCCATTGAAAATGTTCCCTCATGGAATGCAGGACTGCACCAAATGAGAAATCCTCTGGAGGGGAGGCAGATGGAATTGATTCCTCAGAATCAGAGTCCTCGTAGGCCTGGAAGGGTTCTTCTTGGGTATCAGAATGCTCAGAATCCCCAGAGGCTTCATCCGAGGAGAGGTCGTCCGCCTGCTCAGTTCTAGGCCTTTTTTCTGCAGGTGGCTGAGAACCCCTGTCCGGATGAGGCTGAGACCCCCTGATAAGGGAAATAAGATCTGCAGCCAGAGACATGATCTGCTTATCAGATGAAGGGGCCTGGGCAGGTTTAGGATGGGCCTTGGCCTGACCGGCGGCCTTAGCGCGTGCAAAGGCCTTGATGGACATGGAAACAGGAGGCCTAGCAGCCCCACGTGCAGGCATTACCTTGTCCACAGGAATGGTGTCGGGTAGATCCAGAACTTCAGTTTCCGGAGGAAAATCCACAACCGGCACTGGAGAGATTTCCGAGACCGAAGGTCGTGTTAACGCTGTGTCGTCGGCCTGAAGCGGTTGATTTACCACTTCCAAGGGGGCCGGAGCGCTAGCAGAGGATTTAAGAGTAGCATCGGTAGTGGACGCGGGCCGAGGAGGTCGGTCCCGGTCCTTGCGTTTTTTAGCAGATTGGGTTGTCGGTTGATCCGACGGCATGATATACGCAAAGGATTCACCTAAAAAGTCCTCGGCAAATTCTGCCCGGCGCCTGAGAGTGCGCTTATTAAAGCAAGCACAGGCAGCACAGGCAGAGACGTCATGGTCTGGGCCCAGGCAAGGAAGGCAGAGAGAATGGAAGTCCTTATGAGGTATTTGTTTACCACAAGACAAACAATTATTAACTTTCTCAATTTGTTCTGACATCGGCTGAGGCAAGAATAAATGTTCCCCAACGGGGTACTTAGCTTTTAGATGACTTCGGTACTGAAAACACAGGAGCTGACCGACCGGCACTTGCGAACTGCTTCTGCTTCGGGCACCGCACGGCAAGAAAGACTGAAGAAGATGGCGTCGGCCGATGCCTTTATACTCCAGCCATTGTGACGTCGGAGAAGAGGCAACACCAGCCGACGCCGGACCCAGACTTTGGAATTCGGCCGACCGAGGGCTGCCCGAGGCGGGACAACCCATATGTTATGACTGCAGTTGCATTCTTGAAGGACATCAAATGCAATTCCCTATCCATTTTGAAATTGTCTGTTTGGAAATTGCTTTTCCTTGTGCACCAGCAGCATATGCTACCAACAGCTGGTCAGTTTTTCTGTAGCTTTTAGTTCTGTCCAAGTAGTAGCGCAACTGTCTGTGTATGTCCAGGGTGTGCAGAAGTTTCTCCCCTTTGTTTTGTGGATTTGGAAAGAAGGTAGGCAGGTGAATAGCTTGGTTTAATGAGACCCTGGATACCACCTTTGGCATAAATGAAGGATTGGTTCTCAATGAGACTCTGTCCTGATGAAAAATAAGAAATGGCTGTACTGCCATGAGGGCCTGTAACTCAGATACTCTTCTTGCTGAGGTTATGGCCAGAAGGAAGGCGGTCTTCCAAGACGGGAACTGTAGTTCTGCAGATGCTGCTGGTTCAAAGGGAGGCAGAGTTAGTTTTTCCAACACGAAGTTAAGGTCCCAAGTAGGCACTGGAGGTTTCCTTGGAGGACTGATGTTTTTAATTCCTCTTAGAAACTGTCTTAGGAGAGGATGAGAAAAGACAGGTGGATCAGTACTGTACTCTGCTGAAATTGCTGAAGCATGAATTTTAATGGAAGAGTAAGACAGGCCATTGTGGAGCATTTCTGCCAAGTATTCCAGGATATGTCGCATGTTCATCACTGTCGCATCTAGGCCCTTTGTGGTGTTCCAAGTGTGAAATCTTTTCCATTTTGCTGAATATGCCTTTCTTGTGGAAGGCCTGCGAGCTTCCATGATGATATCCTTCACTCTCTTGGATAGCTTATCCTGAGGAGGAGTCAAGGTATTTTCCAGGCTGTTAGTCGCAAGGTTTTCAGGTTGGAATGCAGAGTTTTGTAATTGTGCTGTGTCAGGAGAAGTGGCCATTGAGGAAGAGGCCATGGTTTCGTGCGTGACATGCTCTTTAACAGTGGGTACCAGTGCTGCCTTGGCCAGTCCGGAGCTATCAGAATCACTTTTGGCTGCTCTGTTCTGATCTTCAGTAAGACCTTTTCTATAGCTTTTCTATAGCTTTCATTTGCATTAAGTTGGAGATTTGTTTCAAAGCCTCTGCCCTTTGATTTGGTGGCATGTCTGGCATGCCTTTTCTTTTTGGCAATGTGTGAAAATGGAACCTGTATCCTCTGTCTATTATTTGCAGTGTCCATTTGTCTCTTGTAATAGTGTGCCAATTGTCTGAGAATAAAGCAAGCTTTCCGCCCAAAGGTGCTTCTAATTGAGCCCTGGTTGGCGGAGTCAAAGCAAAGTCATTGAGTCTGTCCTTGTGCAGCAGTTGTAGGTCCTGCACTACCTCTCTGGTTGGGAGGCTGCCATTGACGCCCTCTATAGGAGCCTCTAGCTTGCCCTCTACCTCTGGCACGCCTGTTCTTGCCTCTCTGAAATATTTCTGTGTCCGGAAAGGACCAATTCTTGGCAGGCCAATTTCTGCTGAATCTTGGTGGTTGGACTTGTAGAAAATCTTTGACTGTTTGTACAGATTTTGCCTTTTCCTCAACTTTCTTTAAGACCTCCTGAGCAGTGGAGCCAAATAACATTTGCTTTTCCAGGGAAGCATCCAGAAGCTTAGCTTTAACATGGTCTGGCAGAGATTGTTCCTTCAGCCAAGCATGCCTACGTATGACTGCACCTGTCATAGCTGACCTACATGAAGCTTCCAATGCATCATAACCACATTGTAAGAAATGGTTACTAACCTGCTGGGAGTTATGTACCAGATCCTGTAGTGATTTGCGATCTAGGGGTTCAGGTGAAGACAGTTTCTTATGCAATTCGTCTAACAAATACTCTTGGTACTGTATCATATGAAATTGACAATTTAATGCCCTCATAGAAAGAGTAGCAGAAGTATACACTTTTTTACCCCATCTCTCTAAAGCCCTGGACTTCCTTTCAGAGGGGAGTGGATTTTTAGAGGTGGCAGCTGCAACCCCTTTAGGGCCCTGGGAAATAGTTTCTGGATCAGCAGAGTGGGCCTTGTAAAGAAAATGATGCGAGTCTGGGACCCTGTAGTACCTATCGGGTTTGACAGGGGCCGGAGGAAGAGTGTCAGGGGTTATGCTAGACTCAGAGTACACATCATCAATGACATTCAAAACAGGAGGAATAGCCAAAGGTCTATGCTGAGGTAAATGCAGAAAAGTTCTTAATCTTTTCCTGGAATCAGAAAATTCCTGGCCCTGCCATTTGAAATGCTCTCTCATAGTGTGAAGGGTCTCCCCGAAGGATAGTTCTTCAGGAGGGGAGGCCGAGGGGATTGATTCCTCTGCATCAGAATCCTCGTAGGCCGAAAAAGCCTCCTCCTGGTAGTCCGAGAGAGCAGAGCCATCAGAGGCCTCCTCTGAGGAGTGGGGATCAGAGGGCTCAACCCTGGGCCTTTTGTCTAGAGGAGGTTGAGAGCCCCTGTCCGGATGAGGTTGAGATCCCCTAATCAAGGAAATAAGGTCCTCTGCTAAAGTAAGAATCTGTGAACTTGTAGAGAGTCCCTGAGGAATAACCCTGGGAGGCATAGCTTTTGTATGTTTAGCAACTTTAGCCCTGGTGAATGCCTTTATGGACATGGATGCAGGAGGCCTAGCTGCACCACGTGCTGGAGTAGTTTTGTCTAGAGGAATGGTGTCGGAAGATTCCAAGACACCAGTTTCTGAAGGAAATTCAATAACCGACTCAGCAGGGGCCTCCGGGGCCGAGGTTGTCGGTTGAGCGGTTTCGGGGGTCGGAAGTACCAAGGACTCTGTTTCAGCCGAGACGCTCGCGGTAGGCCTGGCCGTGGTTTCAGCCGAAACCGCGGCCCGCGTGTGTCGGTCCTTGTCCTTCCGTTTCTTTATTAAATGTGAAGTCGGAGTCTCCGACGGCATTTTGTATGAAAAACTAGCCCCAAAAAATTCCTCTGCAAACTCCGCCCGACGTCTAAGAGTGCGTCGGTTAAAGGAAGCACAGGCTGAACAGGCCGAGACGTCGTGGTTTGGGCCTAGGCAGGGGAGGCAGTAAGAGTGGAAATCCTTATGAGGTATTTGTTTCCCACAAGTTAAACAATTATTAACTTTATCTGACATCGGCTGAGGCAAGAAAGAGTCCCCAACGGGGTACTTAGCTTTTGAAGTCTTCGGTAGCTGAATTACAGGAGCTGGCCGACCGGCACTTGCGAACTGCTTCTGCTTCGGGCACCACGCGGCAAGAAAGACTGGGGAAGATGGCGTCGGCTGACACTTTTATACCCCAGGCGCTCTGATGTCGGGGAAGGGGCGACGTCAGCCGACGCCGGACCCAGACTTTGGAATCCGGCCGACTGAAGGGCTGCCTGAGGCAGGACAACCCATATGTGATGATTGCAGATGCATCCTTGAAGGACATCTGCTTCTACCACTCTCCTTGGGACACCATGTGATGAAGAATCAGTAGAAATAAAATAGTCTGATCTAGAGAATGAGGAATAACCTCATGGAAATGGGGGATTTCCTCCTACTGTCATATGCAACCTCAGTGAATGATCTTCAGAGCTCATTTGTCTGAAACAATCTGTTACCAAAGACAGAAATGGAGATTCAGACTTTCTGGAAGAGAAAAGAGACTGCCAGGGTGGGACAGGGGTTGACATGGTCCCTTATATATAGTCATTCTGACTTGTTTGACTGTTCTTTCTTTTTGAAGATTCCTGTATTATTTATGGACCCTCCTTGCCACTGTATTTTTAAACACCTGCTTACCAACATTTTGCCAAGACTGTTTATTTTGTTTCTCTCCAAAATTAGGAAAAGGGCTACTAAACTTTTGGAAAAGGAAGGCTGAAAATCTTAAGAGATTACATGCATGAACTAACCCCAGTCATCACACTTTTTGACATCCTCTGCAGCAGAGGGTCCACAAACTAACTATCCAAAGAAGAATTTAAAATCTTTCTTTCTTACATCTTTTGGAAGATTTTGAGAATGCAGCCAGGGAAATCTCCACAGTACTTCAAGGGCTGTGACCTCAAGTACTACATATAGATCAGAGTGTATGATACACCTTTAAGAAGCTTTCCAGTCAACAGGGATGTGCATATAAGTACTGAACATGTGCAACCAAGAGTGACATTTTCAGTGAGCAGCCAGAGTGAGAGCATGCATGTGTGTAGTAGTCAGTTTAATGTTCCTGCTAGCCATCCTGATGTGTCTGTATGTAATAAAGTACTTAAATGAACACCCAAGCCTCATGGTCTTATTCAGATATATACAAGATGAGCGACATGGTGTCAGAAGTGGGATCCAGAGTCAAAACAATGAGGCACACAGTTAAAGTTGGAGGAATATACAGGAGTGGATCATCCCTACTGCTCAAACAACCCCCAAACGGGTCAGAAACAAATTACAGGTACTAAAACTTGTTTAAATTATTTTTACTCAATGAATAGAAAACAAAACACTCAGAAAACTTAAAACACATTTCTAATTAAAATTAATGTCTGAAACTGCGACATAGTGAAAAATATTCAAAATAATTAGGAAAATGTTTAAAATGTATAAAAAAGGAAAAGGGTACTTTTTCACTATGTGCTACTTTTTCGCATTAACTAAAGCTATTCGAATGATACGAAGTGTGCAAAGTTTTGGCAAGTGTGTGCAGTACTACAGTACAGTTATTTTCCAAAGTACAGCCATTTCAAAGAATATTTCGTAAAGTACAATCGTTCAAAGTGTTTACTGTGCATCTGAAAGGTATTACAAGTGCCTGATGTGTGTGCATGTTCGTACATAATTACAAGGGCCATATTTGCACTGTGTTTAAACATAATCTGTTGGCATGGCAGAAGGATTTTGCAGACCAAGTCCACTTGTTTTTGATAACAATACTGCAGAAAATTGGTGTGTGTCTGAACAAGAGTACAATATATTTTCATACAAGCTGCTTTTTCTGACAGATGCATGTACAAAGGCATTTATTCTGCTTAATTTAGCTGGGTCAAAAGCCACTGAAAGGGAGCGTTTTTTTTTTTTTTTTTTTTTTTTTTTTGAGTATGTAGGGGAGGAGGAAAACCATCATACAGTGGTACCGGATGAAACGAAGGAAGACCATGAGTGCTTAAAGCATAAATTTTGAGAAATGTGTAACCCCCAAATGAATATTACAATGGAAAGGCACTTATTTTACAGAAGAGATCAAAATGCTTCGAGACAGTAATTTAACTTTGAATAAGGCCAGAGATTTGTCAGACATACGAGCTTACAGAAAAGCACACAAATATGCTTACAAATGAGTAAAGCACATATGTGGCTTCTCCTACTGTTAAATGTAGACAGTATGCAGCACATGGTTAAACCATACAGGCCTAAGTGTGGGGCAGCTTCAGTGAAACCCAGAGCCTTTCTAGCAAACCCAAGAGCATACTCAGTGAAGCACAAGGGTGAGTAAGCTAAAAATCAAACATCATCCCCCCGACCAAGCCTCAGTCAACTGTCATAATTGTGGTGGTAATCGTGAATCTGAGAGAGAAAAGTGTTAAGCTTTTGGTGAGCAGTGCCACACATGTAAAAAGTGCAATAATTTCAAACGATTCTGTAAATCAAGAGGCTCATTCTTTCATTAAAAGAAAACATTCAAAGAGGCAAGTTGATCAATTAGAAAGCTGTGACCCTACTTTTCATGATGATGATGGTGTATGTGCTTGGTAAAACAGTCAATGCAATAGATTTGTGGGCAAAGAATGAAGTATTTTGTACTGTTCTGATTAATGGGAGACCCACAGAGCTCAAAGTTGATACCGGTTCAAAGTGCAATGTTTTGTCAGTAGAAACATTTGCTAGAGTAAAAGCTGGTAAGAGGCTTGATTTGGCAAAGTGTGCGAAGTTTGTGGTGGTGAAGAAATTCAAACCTAAGTACCAGTAGTGCTTTCATGTTACTCTGCTGGGAACTACGACTTGCAATTTTACGTAGTCAAGAGAGACATTTGCAGTCACTATTAGGCTTCAGAGACCGTTCAAAAATGGGACTGCTTTCATTTAATAAGGAAGTCCACCATGTAAGCTTGAAGGATAACAGCTCCAATTTCATCCAGACTATTTTTTCTGATTATGCTGATCTTTTCGAAGAAAAACTAGGCAAATTCACTCCATGAAGCTAGACTCTGAATTAAGCCCAATCATAAGACCAGCATGGAAAGTTCTAGCAGCTATGCAGAACAGAGTCAAAGCTGAGAGAGATATAATGGTGCAGCAAGAAGTCATTTGCTCAGTAAACGAACCAACTGAATGGGTATCCTAAAAAAACTACTAACAAGAGAAGCAAAAGTAGTCCAAAAGCAACGACAACGGATCCAGTAACAATGGTTTATTGCACACAAATCCCTAGCGCCTCGGCCTTCGTCTTCCAGGGGAATATCATCAGTTAACTTTCAAACATTTTTTATACATTTATCAATAAAACAATTAAATTATATAATTAACAATAATATAATTATACAATTAATTATAAAAGAACTTTCCAGTTGCATTCTAAATTCATACCCCTAGGTGTCATAGTATCATACTTCAATATAAAAACTGTCTCCTTATACAATAATATACATTTTATTTTTTCTTCACTTATATTCATACTTAAATTTTCTAAAACTATAGCTAACAGACCTTTAGGATCACTATTATGAAACTCTTTAAAATGTACAGCAATAGGACTTTCCATTTTTTTATGTTTAATGTCTCTTAAATGTTCCTGAAGCCGTATTTTAAAAGCCCTTTTACTTTCCCCTACATAAAACATATTACAAGGGCATTTCAATGCATATACAGTTCTTTCAGTATTACATGAAAATTGTCCCATGGGATAAAATTTCTTATTATTAATGTAATCAAATGTTCTACAAATATATTTACAAGAAATACATTTACTACATGGATATGTACCACATAAATTAACATCAATGTGCGCATTTAAATGCATATCTGGAGTAGAAAAATTTGCATGAACTAACATATCTTTTAGATTTCTCCCTCTCTTGTAAGAGAAAGTTACATTCTTTGGAAAAATTGATGCTAAATTCTTGTATTTAAATAATGAATTCCAATAATATTTCATCATATTACTAATTTCTAACGACAATAAATCATAAGTCATGACCATATATATTTTTGTTAATTCATTCTTACATGTATATACAGATGTTTTATTATTATACCTCTTTTGCACCTTATTTTCTTCCTGATTAATTTCTTTCATTCTCTTTAATAGTAACTTTATCTCTTGGGCATCACAACCTCTTTCTATATATAGACATGCCATTTTTTCTAATTCATTATTAATTTCATTATTATAATTATACAGCCTCTTAATTCTCATAAATTCACCATATGGTAACGCACTTATAAGATGTGGTGGATGACAACTTCTTCCATCTAACAAATGTAGTTCATTTTCAAATTTCCGAAAAATTTTAGTCACAATATTACCATTTGGACCACCCTCTAAGGTTATGTCCAAAAAATTCACTTTATTACCAACTTGAAAACCATCAAATTTTAAACCAAATTTATTTTTTTGTATATCATTCTTAAATTTATGAATTTCTTGTTCTCCACCCTTACAAATAAAAATCAAATCGTCTATAAAACGATAATAACTAACAACATTCTTTATAAAGAACTGTCCTATATAAAAATTCTACCTCAAAAAGATTCATCAAAACATTTGCATACATAGGCGCAAAACCCGCCCCCATCGCTGTACCCTTTAGTTGATGGAATAACTGTCCATCAAAACTAAAGTAATTATTCTTTAAACAAAATCCTACAAGATCTGTAATATATGATGACAAAGGGCTATCTCCTAACAGCTTCCCAACAGCTCTCAGTCCATGTCTATGTTCTATACTCATGTATAAACTCTTAACATCTGCTGTAAACCAATACATATCCATTGTCCATGTTACAGGTAATATTTTTGCTAAAAAATCAAAGCTATCTTTTATATATGAAGGCTGTTTTATCACAAAAGGATATAGAAAACTATGCAAAAATAAACCCATATTGCGTGTAAAATAATTACATGCTGACACAATCGGGCGACCAGGAGGTTGACACAAATTTTTATGTATTTTTGGAAGGCAGTAAAATTTTGCTACCTCACAACCTTTTCTTGAAAATTTCTTAATTATGTCATCCTTAACAAAATACCCTAATCTATATCCTTTACAGCATAAATCTTCAAATTTTTTAACAGCTTCTTTATATTGTATCATTTCACATTTCTCATATGTTGTTACATCATTTAGATGTTCCCAACACATTCTAGCATATTGTGTATGATGCATCAACACAACCTTGTTCCCTTTGTCAGCTGGTTTCACTATTATTTGCTTAATGGCTGCTAGCTCTTTAATTGCTTGCCATTGATTTTTAGTCATATTATATTTAATATTCTTTCGTTTAGTATTAAACTCATTACAAACAGTTTCAGTTGCAAAATCAATCATAGTTGAGAAATTTTTTTAATACCTTCATGCTGGAAAGGAGGCATAAAAGTACTTTTTACCTTAACCTTACTTGTGTCTAATCGACAGTACGCATTATTTTCTATACAATTGTCATTATCAGACATACAAGAATAGAAACTGCCTTCAGAATCTTCACCAGTACTTAAATCTTCCTCAGTTGATAAATTCAAAAAAATCATCCTTGCTATTTCTAAAAAAACACATTAAATTCAGTTTGCGTACAAAGTGAAAAATATCACTCTCTAAAAAGTGTAGCCTAGGCAATACCGTAGGTACATATTTTAGACCATGGTTAAGGGCAGAAATCGTAGCTTCATTAAACGAATTTCCACTTAAGTTAACAACATAGCTATGAACATCATTATTACATTTTTTTAATTCATTTTCTAAGGAATTAATTCCTTCTAAAACGTTTGTACCTCTGTGCAGCTCGTGAGGTCTCTGAATATTGTCTCTGTCCATTCTCGGCATTAGAAGCACTTTCTCTAAATTCCTCTCTATTGCCGTACTCTGACCGTTTGTTCCTCCGAAAGGAATTTTGAAGTTGTTGTGGATTTTGCGCCGGCGGTAACACAGGATAGTCATTTTCACCTTCTCCGGCTTCACTATCCCAGTCTGTAGAAGCATCAGATAGAGTATTACGTCCGCCATGTTCTGTACGCCTTTCTTCATCTGCAAACCTGACATTACGACGTCGCTTCTTGTTGTTGATTGGGCGACAGAAAGCCGAGCCTCCTGCATAGTCTTTGATGTCACGATTAAGTTTATACTTTTTAACATTCAGCAACTCTTTCTCCATGTCTATTAGTTTGTTTTGTATGTCTTTTAAACAAAGTTCCATACGTGACAAACCAGCCATATCTGATAAAGTCTTACAGACATTAGTGATTTCAGTTTTAAGCCTTTCTTGTTTAACCTTGTCACGTTCTACTAGAATAGTTATTCACTCGATAGAACAACGGTGGGCAGCTTCTACCCAACTTTTTTGAAAGGCTTTATCAACTTTGTCTACTAAGTCAAAGGGAGTTGTTGGATTCTTAAGGGCTCGCAAGCCTCTAGGTGTAATGTCTAATTCAATGTATCTTTGTAGACTTAAGCAATTTAAATGTACCGCTAGCTCTTTAGACATTAATTTATCTAATTTGTTGAATGTCTCTCTCATTTCGGCAGGTAAAAAATTATTTGTACTTTGACCAACATTTGAAAAGGGATTACCAGTTCGTCTTAGCTCTTCCTTTTGTAGAAATTTCTGCCAGAAGGTAATCTGTTGTTCCTGTATATTACGAACATTATCTCCTTCACTCACCGCAGTAGTGAACTGTTCCATAGTTGTCTGGTTTTTATCCAGAAAATCTTGCCTAAAAATCCTAGACATGGACTGAGAGCTGTTGGGAAGCTGTTAGGAGATAGCCCTTTGTCATCATATATTACAGATCTTGTAGGATTTTGTTTAAAGAATAATTACTTTAGTTTTGATGGACAGTTATTCCATCAACTAAAGGGTACAGCGATGGGGGCGGGTTTTGCGCCTATGTATGCAAATGTTTTGATGAATCTTTTTGAGGTAGAATTTTTATATAGAACAGAGTTCTTTATAAAGAATGTTGTTAGTTATTATCGTTTTATAGACAATTTGATTTTTATTTGTAAGGGTGGAGAACAAAAAATTCATTAATTTAAGAATGATATACAAAAAAATGAATTTGGTTTAAAATTTGATGGTTTTCAAGTTGGTAATAAAGTGAATTTTTTGGACATAACCTTAGAGGGTGGTCCAAATGGTAATATTGTGACTAAAATTTTTCGGAAATTTGAAAATGAACTACATTTGTTAGATGGAAGAAGTTGTCATCCACCACATCTTATAAGTGCGTTACCATATGGTGAATTTATGAGAATTAAGAGGCTGTATAATTATAATAATGAAATTAATAATGAATTAGAAAAAATGGCATGTCTATATATAGAAAGAGGTTATGATGCCCAAGAGATAAAGTTACTATTAAAGAGAATGAAAGAAATTAATCAGGAAGAAAATAAGGTGCAAAAGAGGTATAATAATAAAACATCTGTATATACATGTAAGAATGAATTAACAAAATATATATGGTCATGACTTATGATTTATTGTCGTTAGAAATTAGTAATATGATGAAATATTATTGGAATTCATTATTTAAATACAAGAATTTAGCATCAATTTTTCCAAAGAATGTAACTTTCTCTTACAAGAGAGGGAGAAATCTAAAAGATATGTTAGTTCATGCAAATTTTTCTACTCCAGATATGCATTTAAATGCGCACATTGATGTTAATTTATGTGGTACATATCCATGTAGTAAATGTATTTCTTGTAAATATATTTGTAGAACATTTGATTACATTAATAATAAGAAATTTTATCCCATGGGACAATTTTCATGTAATACTGAAAGAATTGTATATGCATTGAAATGCCCTTGTAATATGTTTTATGTAGGGGAAAGTAAAAGGGCTTTTAAAATACGGCTTCAGGAACATTTAAGAGACATTAAACATAAAAAAATGGAAAGTCCTATTGCTGTACATTTTAAAGAGTTTCATAATAGTGATCCTAAAGGTCTGTTAGCTATAGTTTTAGAAAATGTAAGTATGAATATAAGTGAAGAAAAAATAAAATGTATATTATTGTATAAGGAGACAGTTTTTATATTGAAGTATGATACTATGACACCTAGGGGTATGAATTTAGAATGCAACTGGAAAGTTCTTTTATAATTAATTGTATAATTATATTATTGTTAATTATATAATTTAATTGTTTTATTGATAAATGTATAAAAAATGTTTGAAAGTTAACTGATGATATTCCCCTGGAAGGCGAAGGCCGAGGCGCTAGGGATTTGTGTGCAATAAACCATTGTTACTGGATCCGTTGTCGTTGCTTTTGAATGGGTATCCTCCATGGTGGTAGCTCATAAAAAAAGCTCAGATGATATTAGAATACATACTGACCCAAGATTTTAAGCACTAAAACAGCCTCATCATCCAATGCTCAAAGTCAAAGAAGTCACTGTTCTTACGCCAAATGCCACTGTTTTTTTTTTCTCTTACATGCAAAAAGTTCATTTTGGCAAATTTTGCTTGACGTAACTCCTCACTGTTAACCACATTCAGTACACTATTTGGAAGGTACAGATTTCTGAGAATGCCATTTGGAATAAACTCTGGCAGTGAAGTCTTTCAGCGTGCAATGGAGCAAATTTTTTCTGGCTATCCATATGTTATTATAGTAAATAATATTCTTGTAGAAAGCAATGGTGAAGTCGAACATGATAGAAACCTCAAGACAGTTTCTGACCAAGCTTGTGAAGTCTATCTTAAGTCGAATCCTCAGAAATGTAAATTCAGGCTAAGAGAAGTTACTTATGTTGGTAATTTGTTTACCAGTTCAGGCTTGTGACAAGATCCTTCCAAGCAAATACCAATTCTTGAGATGCCAGCTCCAGACAGAATGTCCAAGCCTTACAACATTTTCTTGACATGCTCAATTATCTAAGCAAGTTCATTCCAGACTTAAGTCAACTTTCACCACTGCTCAGAGAGCTGACACACAAAGATGTATCCTCGTCCTGGTCAGAACAACGCCAAAGAGCAATGGATATCCTGAAACAGAGAATTGCCAGTCTACCTATTTTACAACACTATGATGTTTACAAACCAGTAACTCCTTCCTATGAGGTTTCCAAGTTTGGTCTTGGTGCAGTCATTCTTCAAGAGGGTAGACCAGTAGCTGAGATGCAGTATGCTCAGATAGAGAAGGAACTCCTGGCAATTGTGTTTGCATGTTCACAGTTCCAAGATTATATTTATGGCTGACCTGTTAAATCGAGACTGATCACCAACCTCTAGTCACTACTTTGAGAAAGCCAATGCACATGGCTCCTGCTAGACTGCAACAATCTGAAAGGGAAATGTCTTTATCTTGCTGATACGTTATCCAGATTGCCCAGAAAAACCATTGAACAGCATAAAAATGAGACACCTGATTTTGAAGTCATGGAAGTGAGAAATTTTTCTTCCACACGACTTAGAACTTGAACAGCTTCAGATCCAATTCTCCAGAAGCTCAACCACTTCATCAGTCAAGAATGGCCGTCAAAGCAATCTTGCTTACCAGCAGACGTGCAACAGTACTTTCCTTATAACGCAAGACGTTGTATGACAATGGTATCATTATGAAAGGTCCAAAAGTGACTGTTGCAAAATCTTTGCAACAAGAGTACATTAAGATCTTGCATCGTGAACACCCAGGAACTGATTCTACCAAAAGAAAGGTGAAAGGACTAGTATTTTGGTCTTCTATGTCAAAAGAAATTGAGAAAGAAATCTCATCTTGTTCCGTCTGTAATAGTACTAAACTGAATCAACAAAAAGAACCACTTTAGTTTAGCCAGATTCCTGAACAACCTTGGTCGACAGTAGCCACTGATACTTTCGAGTGGAATGGTCAACATTACTTGGTATTAGTAGAATCATTCAAATTGGTTCGAGATCAACCTACTTCCTAACCTAACGTCCAATACTGTCATTACCAAGCTGAAGAGACATTTTTCTATCCATGGTAGTCAGACAGTCTCATTTCTGACAATGGTGCACAGTTTACAAGTCAGCAGTTGAAGACATTTTCTGAAACATGATACTTTGTTCATATTATGAGTAGTCCAGAATACCTGAAGTTAACTGGCTTGGCAGAACATGCAGTTCAAAGTGTAAAACAACTGTTAGAGAAATCAAAATGAAACAATACCAATATTTTTCTAGATCTCCTGAATCTCAGAACCATTCCTCGCAATAATCATCTTGGTTCACCTGCCCAGAGACTTATGTTGAGATAAACCAGAACCACACTACCAATCAGTAGTAATCTGTTGTTTCCATGTGCTAATATGAAAGCAGTGAAAGCTCAACTCCTGAAAAAGTGTGTCTCCCAGAAATCCTATTATGAAAAAAACATAAAAAAACACTCAATACATAAGATGGGGAGATAGTGAGGATACAGACAGCAAAAAGTTTTGATCAGATTGGATTTGTGAAAAGTGTGTGCCAAGGGTGGAAATCGTACATTGTGGAATCATAAAGAGTAGAATTTCGTCAGACTCTGAAACATTTATTGAAGTACAGTTGTGTACACTTACCATAAATGTAGAAGTTCGAGTGTATTCACTGTTGCAGTCATCACACTTGGGTTATCTGCCCGCAAGTAGCCCTCAGTCGGCCCGAATACCAGAGTCTTTGTATTTCTGCGTCGGATGCTGTTGCTTCTTCCATGACGTCAGGTTGTCAGGGGTATAAAACAAGCGGCTGACGCCATACATCAGTTTTTCTTGCTGCAAATGTCAGGAGACCCCAAATAGGGAGCTAGAATATGGTGTGGAAACCATCACCAGTAAAAAGTAAATACCAATGCCATTAGGAATAGCCATACAGAGGAGAAACATAAAGATAGAGAAAACCAGGGGGCTGGAGGGAGGGAAACCAGGACTGCAACAGTAAATACACTCTAACATTTACATTTATGGTAAGTGTACACAACTGTACTATGTTCTTCGTGTTTCACTGTTGCAGTCATCACACTTGGGTTGATTCCCAAAGCTGAGGAAGGGTGGAGGCAGTCAAGAAGATTTAGGGCCGTCTAGTAGGCCCTGCAAGACTGCTGTAGCAAATCCTGCCCTGGATTTGGAAGAGATAGGCAAGTGGTAATGCTTGGTGAAGGTGTGTACAGAATTGCAGGTTGCAACTTCCAGAATGTCCCTGGTAGGGACTCCCCTGAGAAATGCTATAGAGGTAGAAGTAGTGCTAGTGGAATGTGTTCTGACCCCCCTGAGGGGTTGGTTTTCCATGGTGTGTATAGCAGAAATGAATGCAGTGTGCTATCCATTTGGAAATGGTTTGTTTAGAAATCGCCTTGCCCTCTGCCCCTGTTGCAAAGCTGACTAGCAGCTGGTCAGATTTACTGAAAGGCTTAGTCCTATCAAGGTGGAACTCGAGCTGTCTGTGCACATCCAAAGAGTGTAGGATTCTTTCCCCTTTATTCTGAGTGTTAGGAAAGAAGGATGACAAATGGATGGATTGGTTTAGGGCAACACTGGACACCACCCTAGGCATAAAGGACGGGTTATTCCTGAGGGAAACCCTGTCAGCATGGAAGATAATAAAGGGTTCCACAGCCATCAGTGCCTGTAGTTCAGACACTCATCTAGCTGAAGGGATGGCTAGAAGCAAGGCGGTTTTCCAAGAGAGGAATTTTAACTCTGCTGAAGCAGCAGGTTCAAAAGGGGGGAAGCGTCAGCTTTTCCAGTACAAAGTTAAGGTCCCAAGCAGGGGTGGGTGCTCTCCTTGGGGGTCTTAAGTTGTTGGCCCCTCTCAGGAACTGTTTGATGAGAGGGTGAGAAAACAGAGGTGGCTCAGTATTATGAGCCGAAATGGCAGAGGCATGAATCTTAATACAGGAGAAGGATAGTACAGTTGTGTACACTTACCATAAATGCAGATGTTAGAGTGTATTCACTGTTGCAGTCAATTACATTTGAGTAATCTGCTGGCAGGTTGCCCTCAGTCGGCCTGCTAAAAATCTTGGGTCCTGCAACGGTTGCTGTCCCTTCTTCCGTGACGTCAGGTAGTCAGGGGTATAAAACATGCAGCCAACGCCACGTTTTTCTTGCCCCAGATGTCAGGTGCCCCCCAAATGGGGAGCAATATATATATATATATATATATATATATATATATATATATATATATATATATATATATATATATATATTGTGCATCTAATTTAAAACACAAAAAATATACTTCCAAACAAAAGCAAATACACCCACCAAAAAGGCTTTTAAGCATAGTTAAAGAAAGTAGAGGTATAGTAAAAAGAAAACAGGGGGCTGGAGGGAGGGTAACCAGAACTGCAACAGTGAATACACTCGAACATCTACATCTACATTTATGGTAAGTGTACACAAAACTGTACTATGTTCTTCGTGTTTCACTGTTGCAGTCATTTCATTTGGGTAGAATCCCAAAGCTATGGTTGGGAAGATGGGTTTATACAGCATTAGCAGCAGCTATAAGGCCCTGCAGGACAGCAGTGGCAAAGCCCGCTCTGGATTTGGAGAAGAGAGGTAAAGGGTAATGCTTGGTGAATGTATGAACTAAGCTCCAGGTAGCAGCTTCTAGAATGTCTCTGGAGGAACCCCTCTGAGAAAGGCTGCAGAAGTAGATGCAGCCCTGGTGGAATGAGATCTGATCCCCTTGGGGATAGGTTTACCATGGTGCATATAGCAGAAACGAATACAATGGCTTATCCATTTGGAAATAGTCTGCTTTGAAATAGCCTCTCCCTCTGCCCCTGCAGCAAATGCCACCAATAGTTGTTCAGATTTTCTTAGAGATTTTGTCCCAAGTAGAATCTAAGTTGTCTGTGTACATCCAATGAATGCAGAATCTGCTCACCCTTGTTTTGTGGATTGGGAAAGAAAGTTGGCAGATGAATGGTCTGATTAAGGGCCACACTGTATACCACCTTAGGCATAAAGGATGGATTGGTCCTGAGAGCTACTCTGTCCGGATAAAAAATAATGAAAGGCTCCACTGCCATAAGAGCCTGTAATTCTGAAATCCTTCTAGCTGAAGTGATTGCTAAAAGGAAAGCTGTTTTCCATGAGAGAAATTTTAGGTCCGCAGTAGCAGCTGGCTCAAAAGGAGGAAGAGTGAGTTTTTCCAATTCAAAATTGAGGTCCCATGCAGGAGTTCGTGCTCTCCTGGGAGGTCTTAAATTTTTGACCCCTCAGATACTGCTTTAGCAGAGGGGAGGTTCTGTGTTGTAATGAGCCGAAATGGCAGAGGCACGGATTTTTATGGAAGAAAAAGACAGGCCCTTGTGAAGCATCTCAGTTAAGTATTGCAGAATCTGAGGAATATTGGGCATTGCTGTGCTTATTCCTTGAGATTGGTTCCAGGCACAGAATCTTTTCCACTTGTCAGCATAAGATTTTCTAGTACTAGGCCTTCTAGCCACCAAAATGACATCCATCAAAGGTTTGCTGAGAGATGCCAAGGGTGAAATTAGTTGATTAGCCATGCTGCAAGATTCAAAGTTTGGAGCTGAGTGTGCAGAATTTGGTAGTTCTGCTGAGACAGTAGGTAAGGTGTCTGAAGCAGGTGACACGGAGGGAGGTGTGACACACTGCACAGGAGTGGGTACCAGTGTTGGCGAGGCCAGTCTGGAGCAATCAGAATCATTTTTGGTTTGTCCTGTCTGACTTTTAGTAGGACTTTGGAGAGGAGAGGCAGAGGGGGAAAAGCATAGACTGATAGGTTTTTCCAGCTGAATGATAGAACATCCGCTTTCCAAGCTTTTTTGTGATGAATTCTTGTGCAGAATTTGTCCAATTGACAGTTCTGGGGTGAGGCAAAAAGATCTATGTCCGGGCTCCACCATTTGCGTGTCAACATGTTGAAAACTTGTGGTTCCAGTTTCCATTCATGTGGGTCCATAAGATTTCTGCCTAGTTCGTCTGCCAAAGTATTTAGTTTTCCTGGCAGGAATTGAGCTTGTAGATGTATTTGATAAGTCAAGGCCGTGTTCCACAATGCCATGGCTAATCTGCAAGGGGGTAGGAATGTTTACACTCCCTGCTTGTTTATGTACCACATGACTGTGATGTTGTCTATCAGTAGTTGTCCTGGATGAAAGTAGTCCTTGAAGGCTGTCAGAGCATTTCTGTACAGCTAGCATCTCTTTGAAATCGATATGTAGGTGCATTTGATTTGGGCTCCATTTGCCCTGAATGCATTTTCCTGCCAGATATTCCCCCCAAGCTTAGTCTGATGCATCTGTAGTTAGGGTTCGGGCAGCAGGGGGTGGAGTAAATGGCAGTCCCTTGTTTTGGTGGCAGGCCTCTGCCCACCATAGGAACTCTAGTTGCAGGCAAGGTATAATAGGAATCATTGCTTCCAGGCTGTGACAATGTTGACGCCATAAACTTTTTAGGTACCACTGAAGTTTCCTCATATGCAGTCCTGCATATGGAATTAGAAGAATGCAGGAGGCCATGAACCCCAAGGCCTGCAGAATTTGTCTTGCAGATAACTGTTTTTTTTTGACCACCTGTTTGAAGTAAGTCATCAATTGAATTTGCTTTTCTGGCATAAGGCAAGTCATCTGGGCAGTTGTATTCAAGCTTGCACCCAGGAATGTAATTTTTTGAGAGGGTACCAGTTGTGATTTCTTTTCGTTTATAGTGTACCCTAGACAAGTTGGAACCCTTTTTACAAACGCCAGATACTTTAGAAGAGAGTGTCCTTGTTTTCTGCTTAAATTAGACAATCGTCCAGGTATGGATAAATTTGAATATTTGTCTGCAAAATGCAATTACTGGTGCTAGGCACTTTGTGAAGACCCTGGGCGCAGTAGATAAGCCAAAGGGCAGTGCAGAGAACTGGTAATGCAAAGAGCCTGTTTTGAAGCGGAGGTATCCTTTGCAAGACTCCCTGATTGGGATATGCAGGTAAGCCTCTTTTACGTCTAGAGTTACCAACCAGGCATCTTTGCCTTGCTTAGGTAGTAACTGTTGAAGAGTCAGCATCTTGAATTTTGGAATGTCCCGAAATGTATTTAGAATGGATAAGTCCAGAATTGGACGCCATGACTTGTCTTTTCTGGGTATCAGGAAAAGTCTTGAATAGAAACCTTGTCCCTTTTCCTCTTCTGGTACTGGCTGAATAGCCCTCATATTTATGAGGGACAGAACTTGTTTCTGGGCCTCTGCCCACTGATTTGGAGGCAGATCTGGCCATCCGTTTGGGATTGGCAACATGTGGA
The DNA here is from genome assembly GCF_019279795.1 of Protopterus annectens. Lineage (NCBI taxonomy): Eukaryota > Metazoa > Chordata > Ceratodontiformes > Protopteridae > Protopterus > Protopterus annectens. Next base: position 714,381,789 of record NC_056741.1, on the reverse strand, counting down.
AATGAAACCTGTATCCCTGGGATACTATATTTAAAAAACATTTGTCCTGGGTAATCAGTTGCCAGTTTTGTGCATGAAGTGCCAGCTTTCCCCCCCAAAGGGGTGGCCAAAACGTAAGTGCTTGGTGACTGTAGAGGAAAGTCATTGAGACTGTATACCATAGGGAGGTGTCTTGTTGCTTTCCAGGTTTGGAGGTGGAGGCACCCCATTGTTTCGTTCTAAAAGTTCCTTGTAACTGAAACCTGGAGCCTTTTGAATGTCTGGATTTGACTTGTGCGGCTCTCGAGGGAACTGGAAAGGACCAGTTCTTAGTAGGCCAGTGCCTACTAAATCTGGGTGGCTGCACTTGTAAGAAATCTTTCACAGTTTGCATAGATTTAGCTTTATCTTCCATATTTTTTAAAACTTCTTCAGCCTTATTACCAAAGAGACTGCCCTGTTGTAAAGGGGCATCCAACAATTTTGCTTTAACATGGTCAGGCAGATTTTGCTCTTCTCATCACAGATCCAGTTACAGCAGCCCTGCAAGAGACCTCCAAAGAATCAAAAGCGCATTGCAAAGTATGTTTCCAACTTGTTCAGCTGAATGTAATAAATCCTGCAACTCTATTTTCCACACAGTGAGAGATCAACATCATTTTCTGTTTAAGTAGACCCATAACTGTTGTTATTTAAGCATAAGAAATTGACAGTTTAAAGCCCTGATTGCCAAGGCTGCAGACGTGTAAACCTTCTTACCCCATCTAAGCAGCTCCCCGGAATCTCTGTCAGAGAGGGTAGGATTTTTAGCAGTAGAGGCCTTAACCCCCTTGGGGCCCTGAGAAATGATTTCAGGATCAGCAGTAGGGTTCTTGAAAAGGAATTTGTGGGAATCAGGAACCCTGTAGTATCTGTCTGCCTTACTAGGGAGTCATACTGGATTCTGAAAAAACATCAACAATGTCTAGAACAGGAGATATAGCCAAAGGCCTATGCGGAGGAAGAAGAAGTAAATCCCTAAGTCTCGTTTTAGATTCAGAGAAATACTGACTTTCCCAGTGGAAGTGTTCCCTTAAGGTATGTAAAGTTTCTCCAAAAGAGAAATCCTCAGGGGAAGAAGCAGAAGGGATGGAATCTTCTGCATCAGAGTCCTCATAAGTAGGTATAGATAAATCCTGTTCAGAAGAAGAATCAGAAGAAATAGAAACCTGATCCGAGGATTCATAGTCAGTGCCTTGCCTAGGCCTCTTAGCAGGAGGGAGATGGCTACCGCTGATCAAGGTAATTAAATCTTCAGCCATTTTGATCATTTGTTTTTTAGGCATTGGAGCCTGTACATGTGGCCCAAGCGTCTTTTTTTTAGACAAAGAAGTAGATTTTGGCCTTAGTTTTGAAGATGGTGTTGGTTTAATATACAAATATTTAGGCCTGAAAACACCCTCAGAAGCTGGTGCCTGCACAGCGGCTCCGGATCCATCTAAGGTAGAGACATCCGCGGGTTCAATACTTAAAGCATCTCGCGGCATACCGGACTCCGAATGGGTCTCAGTAGGGGCCTGCGAATCAAAGGTAGCGGGTATCAGGGGCTGCAAAAGCGCCTCAATGAGTACCGGCAACTGGCTTAGGAGAAGCGTTGTCAGTTTTGGACCTCGACGGTCTGTCTCTGTCTTTTTCTTTGCGTTTTTTAGGTAATCCGGTAGTCGGATTGCTAACCGACGACTTTTATGGATAGTTCAATCTTGAGCCAAAATATTTAGAAGCAAAAATATACCGATGTTTAATCTTGCATTGATTAAATTTAGCACAAAACCGACAGCAAAGCACATTGTGGTCAGGGCCTAGGCAAGGAATACAGTACAAATGAAAATCCTTATGAGGTATTTGCTTCCCACAAGTAATGCAATTATTAACTTTTATTGACATCGGTAAGGAGCAAGAAAAATTTTCCCAACGGGGTATTTAGCTTTTAGTTGAAGACTTTGGTTCTGAAACTCGAAAACGAAACTTTCAGGAGTTGGCCGACCGGCACTTGCGAACTACTTCAGCTTCGGGCACCGCGCAGCAAGAAAGACTGATGTAATGGCGTCGGCTGCATGTTTTATACCCCTGATTACCAGACGTCATGGAAGAAGGGACAGCAACCGACGCAGGACTCAAGACTTTGTTAATCAGGCCGACTGAGGGCAACCTGCAAGCAGATTACCCAAATGTAATGACTGCAACAGTGAAACATGAATAACCTCTGATGATGCTTAGATCCTGCCCTGAAACGTAGGTATTTCCTGCATGAGTCCCTGATAGGGATGTGCAGATAGGCTTCTTTTCGGTCTAGAATGGCTAACCAGGCATCTTTGGACAGCATAGGAAGAAGCTGGTGAAGGGTGAGCATTTTGAATTTTCGTACCACCAGGAAGGTATTTAGAATGGGAAGATCTAGGATTGGGTGCCAAGTGCCCACTTTTCTGGGTACCAGGAAAATTCTGGAACAAAACCCTTGACCTATCTGTTCTGCAGGAACAGGATGAATTGCCCATATGGAGAGCAGGGATTGAACTTGGTTTTATGCCTCTGCCCACTGGTTTGGAGTAAGGTCTGGGAACCCTTTTGGGGTTGGCAGTGAGTGGAAGTAAAATCTGGACCCCTGGGATACAATGTGGAGGACCCATCATTCTTTGGTGATGGAGGCCCATTTTTTTGCATGATGGGCAAGTTTTCCTCCTAGGGGCATCACTCACGTCTTCTGCCACCATTCATTTGGTTATTAAAGCTGTGAGCATGGCAGGGTGTGCTTCTCTTTGCCCAAAGGGAATTTGCAAACAGCCATATTTCTCTGCAGCTGAATGTCACTTCAGGCATGTGTCCCCAGTCAAATGTACCATAGGGAAATGTTTCGCTGCCTAGGCGCCTGCACCCAAATCTTTATAAAAAAGGATGTGCTGCTTTATACAGACCATTCCTAAACACATGTTCATCTTCTGAAAAAGCCATAGCCAAGCTGGCGTAGCTATGGACACATCCTGTGCCCATAGCTACGCCTAATTTCTGCAAAAAATAATTATCCTTAAGAATAAAAACATTGTACTCCAGGCCCAAAGTCAATAAAGAAATAATCAAATATACTTGCGACCTAGCATATCCCATATCAGAAGTTAAAAAATACCAAACAGCTTGTAAACCGTAATCATTCGGAATCACTGTAAACAATATACGTACATCAATTGCAACTGAGATGAAATCTGCTTTTTTGAAAAAACATTAACAAATTCATGCAAGTTAACCTGAAAATCTTCTGTATCCTTCAAAACTGCAGCAGCTTTTTTAAAGCCATTTTTAGTTTGTCCTCCACAAATATTGAAAGAGGCTGTGTAATCCACCCCTGCCCAGCAACTATTGGTCTCATGGGGGTAAGATATTATGCGTGTGTATTTTTAGGAAGGCCATGCATAATGGGAAAGTACTAAGTTCTTGAAGAGCTAAATGTTCATTATATTTCAAATTATAAAAACATTCCCCTTTCATTTTTCTATGAAAGACAAATTCTTTAAGATCATTTTCACATAAATTCACAAAGGCAAGCAACAATGGCTGTAAAGAGGGTTTAACAGGTTTGGTTTCTTGAATTTACTAGTTTGTATCTAACAACCCTCAAACAGTTTAAGCATCGTATTTCTTGCAAAATAACGTATCTCAAGCATGACATCACTATCAACAAGTTCTTTTGATGCTATGAATGACAGCCCCTTATTCAAGAGGCTCAGTTGTTGTTCAGTTAAATTAACAGAAGAAATATTAAAGACAAGAGACTTTACTGTTTTCCTTTCTTCTTTCCTTGAGTTGGTGCCCAGTCGTTGCATTCTGTTGCAAGGTCTCTGGAAGAAGTACCTGGAGCAGGAGATCGTCCAGACAGGGAAAGATCTGTACACCCTGGAGGCTACAATATGCAATCACAGGAGCCATGTATTTTGTAAATACTCTTGGTGCCATAGAGAGACCAAAGGGCAAAGCAGAGAACTGAAAATGTGATGAAGTAACAGAAAAATGCAAATATTTCCTGAAAAGGGAAGGAATGTGAAGGTAAGCATCACTGATGTCCAGGGAGACCATAAAAGCTTGTGGAAGGATGAGGGGAAATGAGATAGGCAGAGAAAGCATATGGAAGGCTGGGACCTTTAGGGAAGGTGTTGAGATGTGAAAGATCCAGAATGGGTCTCCGAGGGCCATCTTTTCTGGGAACCCGAAACATCCTGAAGTAGAAGCCTCTTCCTCTTTGGTACCAAGGAACTTCTTGAAAAGTTCCCCGGGATTTCAATACCTGGAGCTCCTTTGGAAAGAAATTGTAGTTGCTCCTGAGGTGATTGAGGAATACCCATGAAAGATGGGAAAGTTTACTACACCATGAAATACACTTTCTGGATAATGGAAAGGACCCATGAATCTTAAATAATTTGCTCCCAGACTGGAAGGAAAAGGAAAAGACGCGGACAGAGGGGAAAAGCAGCTGAGAAAAGGTTGGCAGTCACAGACTACCTGGCTTGTTTGGAAAAGGCTATTTTTGTGCAGCAGCAGGCTGAGAGGGTTTGGAAGCAGTAGGTTTCGTAACACCCCTCTTACTTCTGGAAGGAGAAGTGCAAAGGATGTGTCTGTGGTTAGGGTCAGGGCAGCGTGGGGTTGAGTTAAGGGCAGTCCCTTGTTGTGGTTGCATGCTGCTGCCCACCAAAGAAACTCTGTCCTTAGAGTATGATAGGAATGACTGTTTCCAGGTCCTGTGAATGTTGGCACCAAAGACTTTTCAAGTACCACTGAAGTTTCCTCATATGCAGTCTGGCACATGGAATTAGTGGGATGCATGAGGTCATGAACCCTAGGGCCTGCAGGATTTTCCTTGCAGATAGCTGGGTTCTGGTGGCCATTTGAGTAAAATAGTCTGTCAGGCTTGTTTTTCTGGAGTGAGGAATGCCATCTGGGATGCTGTGTCCAAGCGTGCTCCCAGGAATAAAATATTTTTACTGGGAACTAGTTTTGATTTCTTTTCGTTGATGATGTACCCCAGGGAGGATAGAAGGTTTTTTTACAAATGTCAGGTGCTGCAGCAGCAATTCCTGACTGTCTGCCTGAATCAGGCAGTTGTCCAAGTACAGGTAAATTTGAATATTTCTCTGTCTGCAGTAAGCAATGGCTGGGGCCAGGCATTTTGTGAATACTCTGGGAGCAGTGGATAAGCCAAAGCAAAGTGCAGAGAACGGATAATGTTTAGATCCTGCCCTGAAGTGTAGGTATTTCCTGCATGACTCCCTAACAGGGATGTGCAGATAGGCTTCTTTTAAGTCTAGGGTGGCTAACCAGGCATCTTTGGATAGCATAGGTAGAAGCTGCTACAGGGTGAGCATTTTGAATTTTGGTACCACCAAGAAGGTGTTGAGAATTGAAAGATCTAGGATAGTGCCCTCCTTTCTGGGTATCAGGAAAAGTCTGGAATAGAATCCTTGACTTGCACAGTCTGTAAAGGTAGCTATTTTTTACTTAATAAGTTCCATAATATGTTGTTGGTACTTCAGCATTAAAAAATGACAATTCAAAGCCCTAATGGCGAGAGTTGCAGAGGTATATACTTTCTTACCCCATCTGTCCAAAGCTCTGGAATCCCTGTCCGAAAAAGTGGGATTCTTAGCTGTAGTTGATTTGATATCTTTAGGCCCCTGGGAGATGACCTCTGGGTCAACAGTAGGAGTTTTGGAAAGGCATTTTTGAGAGTCAGGTACTCTGTAGTATCTGTCTGGTTTCCTAGGAGCAGGGGGTAAAATATAAGGAGTTAAACTGGATTCCATAAAGACATCATCCACAACATCCAGGACTGGGGGTATTGCTAAAGGCCTATGTTGTGGCAAATCTAGAAATTTTCTGAGTCTCTTTTTGGATTGAGGATAGTCTTGGCATTCCCAATGGAAATGCCCTCAAAGTATGTAGGGTTTCACCAAAAGAAAAGTCCTCTGGAGGAGAGGCAGAGGGAATGGATTTCTCTGCATCTGAATCCTCATAAGCAGATAAGGGCATGTTTCATTATCAGACACCTCAAAGTCATCGGACTCTTGGTCTCTTTTTCTCTTAGCAGGGGAAGGCTGGCTTCCCCTAATCAGTATAATAAGGTCTTCTACCGTTTTAAGCATTTAATGTTGTGACAAGGGAGCAGGTGCATGCGCTTGGGTCTTCGGTTTTCTAGGTGTAGCACGTACTCTTGGCCTTAGAAACTTGGGAGTTTTAGACAGAGCTGAAGACGCGAAAGAAGTCATCTGTTTGGGTCGAACATCGGTACTGTGAAGTACTTCCTCAAAAGCCAGTGCCTGCTCACCGGCTCCGGACCCATCCAAGGTAGAGACATCCGCAGGTTCCATAGTCGAAGAAGAGTCTCGTGGCATACCGGACTCCAAACAGGTCTCAGTAGAGGCTTGTGAATCCAGTGAAGCGGGCATCAGGGGCTGCGAAAGCACCTCACCGAGTACTGGCGGACTGGTGACTAGCTTAACAGAAGTATAGTCGGCAGCTTTGGGCCTGTGCAGTCTGTCACTGTCTTTATCCTTATGTTTTTTCGGAATATTGGTAGTCTAATGGCTTACCGAAGCCATTTCAGAATACGGAGATCGAGAACGAAAGTGTTTAGTGACAAAAAGGGCCCAACGACGAATGGTTCAGGTGTTAAACAAGGTACAAAACCGACAGCGAGATACGTCGTAGTCTGGGCGTAAACAGGTGACGCAGTAAGAATGAAAATCTTGGTGTGGTATTTGCTTTCCACAGGCAAGACAATTGTTAACTTTTTCTGGCTTCGGTTAGAGCAAGAAAAAAGTATCCCCAATGGGGTACTTAGGTTTAGAAGACTTCAGGAGGATTCAATTCGTAAACAAAAAACTCCGGTAGCGGCCGACTGGGACTTGACCGAACTGCTTCTGCTACAGGCTCCCAGTCAAGAAAAAGACTGATTTAATGGTGTCGGCTGCCTGTTTTTATACCTCTGACGACCTGACGTCAGTCCTGGAGCGACAGCAACCGACGCAGAAATACTAAGTCTCTGGTATTCAAACAGACTGGGCTACCTGCAGGCAGATAACCCAAGTGTAATGACTGCAACAGTGAAACACAAAGAACTTCTAGGGTGGCCAAGGTATAAACCTTTTTTTCCCAATCTTTCCATGGTCTTACTCTCTTTATCCGAATGGAGAAGTGGATGGCAATAGTCTAGAAGGTTTATAAGCAGCCAGAACAGTAACTCCATCTACTAATGGACATTTGTTCATAGGTAGGTACTAGGCTATTAGGTTCATAGGTAGGTACTAGACTATTGGTCCTAGGGCCTCTATAAGCCTAGCCAAAGGTACCCTGGCTTTTGCCACCCAAGAAAATTATTTTCCTGTGCCACTGTCGAGCAGAGCCACAGAAGTGATCCCCGGGGTGAATTTCCTATCTCCCATCCAATCATCAAGATTTTTCTTGAACAGTGCTAATGAGGAGCTTTGTTTGATATAGATAGGTAGTTTGTTCCAGAGTATGGGAAGTCTCTGGGACAGGAACTTATCCCTCCAGCATGTTCTGTTTATTGTGGTGACGAGGTTTAGGTCCCTAGAGCGTGTAGCTTGTAGGTATTGGGATTTCTTTAAGTGGAGCATGTCTAAAACCTCTGGGTTTGACATAGCTTTGTGTGCTAGGCAGAGATCACCTCTGAGTAGGCGATATGCAACGGAGTAAAGCTGTAGTTTTTTGAGACTGTCTGCATAGGGCATCTCTTTGAGGCCGGTAATCCTCTCTGTGAGGTATTTCTGTGGCCTTTCCAGTTGTTGTAGATGTCTTGTGAGGTACATATCAAAAGGGGCATTGTACTCTATAATGGGTCTAATGAGCGACGAGTAGAGGGGAACAATGACCTCTTTTCTCCTGGATGAGAAAGCTTTTGTGATGAGGTGTGCCACATAGAAGGATTTCCTGACGACTGTGGTGATGTGATTATCAAAGGAGAGACTACTGTCCACCTGTGTCCCAAGGTCTCTTATCACACTTTCGGTGTTAAGTAGACTACCACCTATGTGGTAGTTCATCGGTACTGAGTTTTTACCAAAAGGAATGACAATGCACTTTTTGGCATTGAGCTTGAGGCCATGGCTTTGACACCAGGCATCTGTCTCAGCAAGGCCCTTTTGTAGGATGTCCACATCTTTTGGAGTTTTGATTATGGCTCCTAGTTTGCAGTCATCTGTGAACTTTGTTAGCCAAACACCTTCTGTGTTGGCCTGTACTTAAGAGAAGTAGATACCAAACAGGAGAGTACCCAGGACTGAACCCTGTGGTACTCCACTTGTCACTGGTCTGAAGCTGGATTTGGAGTCTGCTACTTTCACAGTGTGGGTTCTGTCAGTGAGCCAGTTGGCAACCCATCTTGTGACATAGGGATTTATACCTAGTTTAGTGAGTTTATCTATAATTCCAGAGTGGGGGATGGTGTCAAAAGGCTTGGCAAGATCTAGACAGGCTGTGTGAACCACCTTACCCTCATCTACGGCTTTGGTGACTGCTTCAAAGAAGTCTATCAGGTTTAGGAGCCATGATCTGCCTTTTACAAACCCGAACTGGGTGGGGTCCTGAGTTTGGAGATTACCAATGTCATTGTTTATAAGTTCCATGATGATATCCTCCATAGCCTTGCAGACCAGGCTTGTTAGGCTAATGGGGCGGTAGTTTCCGGGGTCTGTGGTGGTTCCCCCTTTGTGGAGTGGGATAACAGTCGCTGTGCGCTATTCAGTGGGCACATAGCCTGAGGTGAGGCTATGATTGAACATGGTACTTAGGTGGGGTGCCAGTTCGTTCTGTAGTTCATGTAGAACACAGCCTGGGATGTCATCAGGTCCCATGAATGCTGTGTTCTTGGCTTTGGAGAGTGTTTTTTTTTTACCTGTGCAGCCGTGATTACAGGAACTTTGCATTCTTCTGGTATAGAGATGGGCCCTTTAGGGGATGACAGAGGAGTAAAGTTAGCACTGAATCTATCTGCCAAGATGTTGGCAATATCCGCTGGTTCTGTATATTTAGAGCCATTGTGCTGTAACTCAGAGCAGATCTGAGTGTTGCCATAGAGATTCTTGACATAGCTATAGAATGCTTTGTGGTCGTCTTTAGAGTCAGCGGCGATTTTGTTTTCATAACTAGCTTTGGAGGATTTTATGAGGGATCTCAGCTTCTTACTGAAGCTGACCAGGGAGTTTCTCCAATCATGGGATTTTACTCTTTATTGCAACAGTTTCTTTCTTCTGTTGTACAGTTTGTTTATGGCAGGGGACCACCAGATTGGCTTCCTTTTTTTGGAGGATAGCATCTTGGTTCTGTTAGGGATTGCATGATCCATGTACTCATGTAAGTTCTTATAAAAGAAATTTAAAGTCCTCTGGAACTTTACAGAGCCTATGTTGTCTTTTGGGGGCAGGGCATTGAGAGTACAGAATCTCTGATGCAGAATAAAAGGCATACAGAAAAGCTAGTAAAACCGTAGGCAAGGCAGAAGGAGAGGGAGAATCCATTTGAAGCAAGTCATAATACCTTTTCTGTACCTCAGAAACCTGAGTAGTCCCCACATGAAGTACTCCTTCATCCTGGCAATAGTTTCCCAAAGGTGGTATCTTCACCAAGAGATTCTGAGCCATTGGACTCTTCCTCAGGAGGGCATACGCCAAGGGAGAGGTAATCTGAGCAGAGTAGGCCAAGGATTCATCCTCTGAGGAATCCTCCTCTTTAGAAGAATCCTGTACTCTGCTACTTTTCTGTGGTGAAGTTAGAGGACTAGGAAGGGAAACCCCTGAGGAAGGTTTAAGGGCCATAAAAGGCACCGAACAAGCCGTGTGTGAAAGCTTCCCAATCAGCAAGTGGGTCCTGAGGAGCAAAAACAAGTTTGCTTTTCTGCTTCTTTTTAAGAGGAACATCACCCCTGTGAAAGGTGTTGGGACAGGACGTAGGCCTACATTCAATGACGTTCGTCAGTACATCCTCCCTTACTAAAATTTGTGGAACACCTCAAGGGTCTTCTGAAATGATTAGCCTTGAGTCCCTCGAAGTGGATGTTTGCAAAGCCTCTGAGGACATACTGATGGCAGAATCCCTTGAGGCCTCTGAAGTTGTATCCACCTTCGAATCCAAGGTGAAATTCAGATGCGTCTCTGAGCCTTCATCAGCCTCAAGAGAAATGTCTGGAAGGGGAGGCGCAGCTGACGCTTCTGGCCTAACTTTCTTATCCTTCTTCACAGCAAGCTCAACAGAAAACCCCGATGTACCCTCCATAACATAGTGTAGTAACCTTTTCAGTCTCCGATTCTCAAGATAAATATTAAGAGAAGAAAGGCAACTATGTAGGGTCTTAGGAATGAAAAGCTTTACAGACAGGACAAGACTTATGGTCATGGTTGGGCCCTAAGCTGAAGCCTATTTGTAATTTGTCTTCCACACTGGCATTTGCCCTTTTTGGATGACATGAAACCTCACAGCAAATAAACAGTAGCAAAATATGAAAGAAACCTCCAAAAGGGCACTTACCTGAAACTCTTGTATCCAGCAAACAACTTGGGCTAGGAGACAGACGATCACAGACAGCATTTGGACTGGCAGCAGAGAAGTTCTGAGGATGGTACATGCGGACAGCACTTTTATGACTTACACCGGCTGCTGGCTTACGTGCAATGCCCCATGTACCTTGCAGTGGTTAAAGTCTTTTGCATACTGTCCAAATGTCAGATCTGCTTTTGGCAGTGAATTCCTCATGTTAATAATACTGGAACATAAGAATAGGAGGACATCTTGTACACCCAGAAATGGAGTAAAGCTACCCAACTGTTGATCCTCGAAAGCCCAAATAAGCAGCTCTATGGCATCAGGAAAGTTTTTCAGGGCTTGGTATCCAACAGCTCGAGCTGTCAACAGTCTGGGCACGTAGAAGTTGCCCTTAAACTCTGAAAATTTGCCGGCTATTAAATCCTGTGCAGGACACAACCCATATAGCTAAGGCTACAGCAGCAATGATCAAATGATGTTCATCACATACTCCACTGACAAATACAAAATAATAATGAGATATTCACATTGTGAATAAGAACTTTGATGAGGGGTATGGTCACTGCAGCAGCATGAACATTCACAAAGGTTAAATGCAGATGCAAAAAAATAGCATAAATACTGAGTGGTCCGATTATTAATACAGTTAACAAGAGATTGAAGCAATTCTGAATTTGCTTTTTTCTTGGATGTGCAACTTGGTTAGGAACAGTAGTAGTTTTTTGTTTTCAAGATTAAGTGAAAGTTGGGAATTATTGAAACATTCTTCTGTTGAACTGAAAGCATTGTGCAGTTTGCTGGAAGTGGATTAGATTATCAGAAAAGCACATAATGGGGAGTCCTCAGCATACTGTACTAATGAGCCGGTTAGGAACTACAAAGTTAATGAAAATATTGAACAGGTCCAAGACTAGAACATTTGGGAACTTCTGTGGTGATGGCCATGTACGGACAGAGCGAGTTGTTCCATTTTACAAGCTGGTATCTGTTGGACAAGCATCCATCAAACCACTGGAAGGCAGACTATGACACAAGAGGAGGACATTTGTTGGAGGAGTTTGGATAAATCTAGGAATATATGCCCAAAACAAGTCTGCCTCAGTCCCTGGCTTTGTTGATGGTTTTCAAGGTTAACAGAGCTGTAGTTGTGTTACGGGTAGGACAGAATCCAAGATGTTTAAGGGTTAAGAACTGCTTCTTTACGAGATATTGAAGTTGTGATTTCTAAATACACTTTTTCAGGACTCCTGAGCACGGAGATGGAACAGTAATAGGTCTGAAATTGAGAGAATTCAGTGGAATGGCAGCCTTTGTGAAGTGGAATAATGTCAGACTTGTTCCACAGTGAGGAACACAAGATTCTTGGATTAACCTATTTCTGAGACTTCAAACTGAACAGACATGGCATCTGCTGCCATTTTAAGGTATTCTGCTTTAAGGTTATCAGAAGAACATGAGCTAGGTTTAAGTTTTAGAAGTAGCTGTTTAATGAAGTATGTGGGGATGGGTTGTAGGCTGAAATCAGAAATATTTATGGGGGGTGGTTGGTATATATCAAGCAAAGTAGAAGAAACTTCTTTAATGAGGGTTACTATGCTTATAATGAAGTACAAGTTAAACCAGGTTGCTGCTTCATAGGGAGGGCTGTTATGTGACAGATAAGGATTTTTATGTACCCATATGTAGTATTTGGTAAGAGCATCAGATTTTTTGTGATTATCTCTGTGGTCGAGTTATATTGTTTCTTCTCTAAATTAACTTTACGATCATGAAACTCTAAAATGATGAAAGATTTTACAGCATTTCAAAAATGCTTAGTACTTGCTATTCCTTCCAGGCTCTGCCCCTTACATGCAGGAGTCGTCTACTAGTACTGAATAGCCAGGGAGCATGACTGGAGTTTAATCTGTCCTCTTAGGGTTGGGTGAACCAATTGAGGAACGCGAGTATGGCTGTAAAAGTATCACAGCTGAATTTAGAGGTGCTCCAAGTTATTTTTTTTAGAGTTATGGCTTGGTGGATAACCCAATTTGTTTATGTTAGGAGTTGGGTGGTGACAAAATCTGTGTGTTCCTTAATAGATGTATTTGCTGAGATTGTATACTTTTATCCAGTCTAGTATTATACCTTCATCTTTTAATTTACTGAAATCAACAAAGTAGACAAAAAAGAAATTGTGTACCCTACCATAACATTCCATGTTAGTTGTCCTTCATCTCGCCTTCCTTCTTGCTGTATGGGTTCGGAGCCGATCCTCGGCTCCGACTCTGCCACTTTCTATAGCTTGAGAGCTCTTTACTGGCTCGAGGCTACCCCTTATCCCAGAATGCCCAGCGTCCACTACCCAGATCTCGTTTGAGATAGCTCACCACTAGACAATCATAGAAGATAATCCATTAGACAATCATAGAAGATAATCCATTATTATTAAACCTGGATATACAGTAAATTATTATGGTTTGCTTGGTAAGCAACTAATAAAACAAGTTAGCCAGTGAAACCATTGAAAAAACTACTCTAAATCCTCGAGGAAGGGGGAAGGAGGGAGGGATGCAAGAAGGAAGGCGAGATGGACAAATAACATGGAATATTATGGTAGGTACATAACTTCTTTATGTTAAGTTGTCCAATCTCGCCTTTGTTCTTGCTGGATGGGACAGCGTCCCTAGCAATTCAATCCTGGGTGGCTAATTGGAACAGATTCTTCAAAACCGTGGAACCAAAGGAAGCCCTGCCCCGGGAGATCACATCTACTTTGTAATGAGAAATAAATGTATGAGGATCTGCCCAAGTAGCTGCTGCACAAATTGAATCTATGGGCAATCTAGATTGAAACGCTACCAAAGTAATTACTGACCTGGTTGAATGACCTTTGGGTTTTGCTGGAAGATCTTTTTGTCGCAAATGGTAGGTATGGGAAATGGTGTCCGATAAAGTACAGTTGTGTACACTTACCATAAATGTAGATGTTAGAGTGTATTCACTGTTGCAGTCATTACATTTGGGTAATCTGCTGGCAGGTTGCCCTTAGTTGGCCAGAATGCCAAAGTCTTGGGTCCTGCGTCGGTTGCTGTCTTCTCTTCCATGACGTCAGGTCGTCAGGGGAATAAAACATGCAGCCGATGCCATACGCCATTTTCTTTAGTTTTTCTTGTCCCCGATGACAGCTGCCCCCAAAAATGTAGCAATATTCTAAATATTTATTTATATATATATACACACACACACACACACACACACACACACACACACACACACACACACACACATGCATCAACATAAACTTTACCTTCATAGACAAGCAAATACACACAAAGGTTGTAGAAGATAGAGAAGGAAAGATAAACTGTAGAATGAGAGGGGGATGGCGGGAGGGTAAGCTGGACTGCAACAGTGAAGGCACTCTAACATCTACATTTATGGTAAGTGTACACAACTGTACTATGTTCTTCATGTTTCACTGTTGCAGTCATTACATTTGGGTAGAATCCCAAAGCTATGGTTGGGAGGCTGGAGCTACACCGCATTAGGTGAGGCTAGAAGGCCCTGCAGCACTTCAGTGGCAAAGCCTGCCCTGGACTTAGATGAGAGGCAAATGGTAATGCTTTGTAAAGGTGTGAACAGAACTCCCAAGTAGCAGCCTCTAGAATGTCCTTGTTTGGTACTCCTCTCAGAAAGGCTGCTGAAGTAGCTGCAGCCCTGATGGAGTGAGACCTAATGCCCTTGGGCACAGGTTTGCCATAGTGTAAGTAGCAGAAACGGATGCCATGGCTTATGCACTTTGAAACTGTCTGCTTTGAAATAGCCTTTCCTTCAGATCCTGCAGCATATGAAACTAGCAATTGCTTGTTTTTTCTTAGAGCTTTAGTCCTGCTCAAGTAGAATCTTAGCTGTCTGTGTACGTCCAAGGAATGCAAATTCTCTCCCCTTTATTCTGCGGATTTGGATAAAAAGTTGGCACATGAATTGTTTGGTTAAGAGCCACACTGGAAACGACCTTAGGCATAAAACTAGGATTTGTCCTCAGAGACACCCTGTCTGGGTAAAATATGATAAAAGGCTCGACAGCCATGAGGGCCTGTAGCTCTGAAACTCTTCTTGCTGAAGTAATTGCTAGTAGCAGAGCTGTCGTCCATGATAAGAACTTTATATCAGCGGTAGCAGCTGGTTCAAATGGAGGCAGGGTGAGCTTTTCCAACATACAACTGAGGTCGCATGCAGGTAATGGTGATCTTCTAGGAGGCTTTAAATTTTTGGCTCCTCTAAGATACTGCTTTAGTAAAGGATGAGAAAAGATTGGTGGCTCTGTATTGTAAGGAGCCGAAATGGCAGAGGCATGGATTTTGATTGAGGAGAAAGACAGGCCTTTGTCAAGCATCTCAGTTAAGTATTGTAATATCTGAGGAATATGCGGTTCTGCTGTATCAGTTCCTTGTGTTTTATTCCAAGCAAAGAATCTCTTCCATTTGTCAGCATAAGATTTTCTAGTACTAGGCCTTCTGGCTTCCAAAATGACATCCATCACAGCTTTACTGAGAGGTGTCGTCTGTATGATTACAGGATTAGCCATGCTGCCAGGTTCAGAGTCTGTAGTTGGTTGTGCAGGATCTGACTGTTTTGCTGGGACAGTAGTTGTGGTTTTTTGAGGCAAGGTCCAAGCTGGGTATTGAGACAAGTTCCTTAGGATTGGGTACCAGTGTTGGCGGGGCCAGTTCGGGGCAATTAATATCATCTTTGGCTTTTCTTGTCTGACTTTTAGGAGGATCTTATGTAGAAGAGGCAGAGGAAGGAAGGCATAAACTGATCGGTTTTTCCATCTGAAGGATAGGGCTGTCCACTTTCCATGCTTGTCTGTGATAAGTCCTTGTGGAGAATCTTTTCAGTTAATAATTTTGAGGAGAGGCAAATAGGTCCATGTCTGGGATCCCCCATTTCTGTGCTATCATGCTGAAGACTTGTGGATTTAGTTTCCACTCGTGAGGATCCATAACGTTTCTGCTTAAATCGTCTGCCAGAGTGTTTTGTTTTCCTGGCAGGAATTGAGCTTGAAGATTTATTTGGTAGGTCAAACCTGTGTCCCACAGTGCCATGGCTAATCTGCAAAGGGGGTATGAGTGTGTGCCCCCTTGCTTGTTTATATACCACATGACTGTGGTGTTGTCCGTCCTCATCAGTAGTTGTCCTGGATGAAGCAAGTCCTTGAAGGCTGTTAGGACATTTTGAACAGCTAACATCTCTTTCTGGTTGATATGTAGATGCATTTGATTTAGTGCCCATATGCCCTGAATGTATCTTCCTGCCATGTGGACCCAAGCATAATCTGATGCGTCTGTTAAGGTTTGGCTGGCAGGGGGTAGAGTGAAGTGCCGTCACATGTTTTGTGACAGGCCTTTGCCCACCATAGAAACTCCTGTTGCAGGCAGGGGATGACAGGAATCACCGTTTCCAGAATGTGTGAATGTTGACTCCATAAACTTTTTAGGTACCACTGAAGTTTCCTCATATGCAGCCTTGCATATGGAATTAGTAGAATGCAGGATGCCATGAAGCCCAGAGCCTGCAGAATTTGTCTTGCAGAAGATTGGGTTTTTGTTGCCATCAGTTTGAAGTAAGCAGTCAGTTGCCTTTGTTTGTTTGGCGTGAGATAAGCCATCTGGACAGTTGTATTCAAGCTTGCACCCAGGAATGTTATCTTTTGAGAGGGTACCAGTTGTGATTTCTTTTCATTTATTGTGTACTCTAGGCATGTTAGAAGCCTTTTCACAAATGCCAGGTGCCGTAGAAGAGTGTCCTTGTTCTCTGCTTGAATGAAACAGTCGTCCAAGTAAGGATATATTTGAATACTTCTTTGTCTGCAAAATGCAATTACTGGTGCCAGGCACTTTGTAAAGACCCTGGGCGCAGTAGATAAGCCAAAGGGCAGTGCAGAGAATTGGTAATGCATTAAGCCAGCCTTGAATCTGAGGTATCTTCTGCACGACTGTCTTATTGGGACATGCAGGTATGCCTCTTTTAGGTCTAAAGTCACCAGCCAAGCATTCTTGCCCAGCACAGGCAGAAGCTGTTGCAAGGTGAGCGTTCTGTATTTTGGAATGTCCAGGTATGTGTTCAAAATCGATAAATCCAGTATTGGCCGCCAGGCCTCGTCCTTTCTGGGTACCAAGAAAAGTCTTGAGTAAAAACCTTGTCCTTTTTCCTGTTCTGGTACTGTCTGAATGGCCCCCATATCCATGAGGGACGTAACCTGTTTCTGTGCCTCTGCCCATTGGTTTTTTGGCAGATCTGTCCAACCATTTGTCATTGGCGGAGTGTGGAAATGGAATCTGTATCCCTGTGATGTGATGTTTAGTACCCACTTATCCTGGGTTATTAACTGCCAATTTTGAGCAAAAAATGCTAATTTTCCCTCTATGGGTGCTGCCAAAAGATAAGTGCTTGGTGTAGGCAGAGGGAAGTCATGGGGATTGCTTTCTGTAAGTTTGCGCTTTATCTCCTCCAGATTTGGAGGTGGATGTGCCCCATTGCTTTGACCTGTATGAGTCTTGAGCCTGGTACTTGGAACCCTTAGGGCGTCTAGATTTGCCCCTTTGAGCTCTGTCTGACACAGGAAAGGACCACTTTTTGGAGGCCGGTGTCTACTGAATCTAGGTGGCTGCACTTGTAAGAAATCTTTAACAGTTTGCATAGACTTTGCTTTGTCTTCCATTTTCTTTGAAACCTCTTCTGCCTTAATACCAAACAGAATCATGCTGTAAAGGTGCATCTAGCAATTTAGCTTTAACATGATCAGGCAAATTTTGTTCCTTTAACCAGGCATGCCTCCTAATCACAGATCCAGTAACTGCGGCCCTGCAGGAGGCCTCTAAAGAATCAAAACCACAATGCAAAGTATGCTTTCCAACTTGTTTAGCTGCATGAAATAATTCCTGCAAATCCTTATTTTCTGCACATTCTGAAATCAACATCATTTTCTGTTTCAGCAATCCCATAACATGTTGTCGGTACTTAAGCATATGAAATTGACAGTTTAAGGCCCCGATTGCTAAGGTTGCAGATGTATAAACCTTTTTTCCCCATCTGTCCAGTGCCCTTGAATCTCTGTCAGAGGGGGTAGAGTTTTTTGCTGTTGAGGCCTTAACTTCCTTTAGACCCTGTGAAATTGTTTCAGGATCAGCAGCAGGGTTTCTAAATAAAAATTTATGAGAGTCAGGGACCCTGTAATACCTATAACAATACCACAGCAAACAAGACGTCAAATCTTCAGAAATACACCAAAAATAAGCAGTCAGAGGGTGAGACAAAGAGAAGCAACTTTAATCCATCTGTCCTGGTACCTCGGCAGTTCGCCTTCAATGGAACAAACTTACAAACATACACATTCTCTTTTATATATTCATCAATTAAATAATCAATCAATCAATTCCTCAAATGTTTTAACCCTATCAACACTGTTACATATACAAACTTTTGAATACTCATTTTCTTTATCAAAATAGTAAATACTGAATATGATTTCTAATTTTACACAATATAATATAAATGATTCAGGTCATTTTGATTTTCACAATTTTTACATATAACACTAATACTAATATGCACACTCAGAAAGTATAATTTGATTTAAATACACTCAAATTACAATATGATTCAAAAATTGCAAAACACTAATAAATTTCACCCA
The DNA here is from genome assembly GCF_019279795.1 of Protopterus annectens. Lineage (NCBI taxonomy): Eukaryota > Metazoa > Chordata > Ceratodontiformes > Protopteridae > Protopterus > Protopterus annectens. The sequence continues at coordinate 714,363,551 of NC_056741.1, read as the reverse complement.
CTAATTAGTATTAGTGTTATATGTAAAAATTGTGAAAATCAAAATGACATTTATTTATTAATAATTTATATTATATTGTGTAAAATTAGAAATCATATTCAGTATTTACTATTTTGATAAATAAAATGAGTATTCAAAAGTTTGTATATGTAACTGTGTTGATGGGGTTAAAACATTTGATGAATTGATTTATATATTCATCAATTAAATAATTAATCAAAGAGAATGTGTATGTTTGTAAGTTTGTTCCATTGAAGGCGAACTGCCGAGGTACCAGGACAGATGGATTAAAGTTGCTTCTCTTTGTCTCACCCTCTGACTGCTTATTTTTGGTGTATTTCTGAAAAACCCTGTAATACCTGTCAGGCTTACTGGGAGCCAGAGGTAAGGAGTCAGGGGTCAGGCTTGACTCCGAAAACACGTCATCCACAATGTCTAAAGTACAGTTTTGTACCTACCATAAATGTAGATGTTAGAGTGCAGTCATTACACTTGGGTTATCCTGCCGTCAGGCGGTCCCGCAGTCGGCCAGAGTTCTAAATTCTTGGTCCGGCGTCGGTTGCTGTCGCCTCCTCCCTGACATCAGCACGACAGGGGTATACAAGATGCAGCCGATGCCATTTTTCTTCAATTTTTCTTGCCCCAAATGTCAGGTGCCTCTAAATATGTAGGCAATACCAATTGCTAATAAAACATACATAAGAAAAGCAAAAAACAACTTACAGCTACCAGCAAATCCTCCCCATATGTAGTAAGGGTAGAAGACATAGGTAAGTACCAGTCAGTAAGAGGGGAAGGAGGGAGGGTAACCTGGACTGCAGCAGTGTCTACACTCGAACATCTATATTTATGGTAGGTACAAAACTGTACTATGTTCATCGTGTTACACTGTTGCAGTCATTACACTTGGGTGGAATCCCAAAGCTGAGGAAGGGTGGCTGGTCCTATAAGGCATTAGGGATTGCTATAAGGCCCTGCAGCAATGCAGTGGCGAAGCCAGCTCTGGATTTAGAGTATAGAGGCAGATGGTAATGCTTGGTGAAGATGTGTACAGAACTCCAAGTTGCTGCTTCCAAAATATCCTTGGTAGGTACTCCCCCTGAGGTAGGCAGTTAAAGTGGCTGTTGCCCTGGTGGAGTGAGAACTAATGCTGCTAGGTACATGTTTTCCATGGTATGTGTAGAAGAAATGTATACAATGTCCTATCAATTTTGAAATAGTCTGTTTTGAAATGGCTTTTCCCTGTGCTCCTGCAACATATGCTCAGATTTTCTGAAAGCTTTGGTTTTGTCCAAGTAGAAGCATAACTGCCTGTGAATGTCCAAAGAGTGCAGTAGTCTCTCCCCTTTATTCTGTGGTTTAGGATAAAAAGTTGGCAGGTGAATAGTTTGGTTTAGAGCCACACTGGATACCACCTTTGGCATAAAAGTAGGGCTAGTTCTTAAAGACACCCTGTCCTGGTGGAAAATGAGGAAAAGTTCCACTGACATTAGTGCCTGTAATTCTGAAACGCTTCATGCTGATGTTATTGCCAGGAGCAGAGTAGTTTTCCAAGAGATATATTTTAATTCTGCTGTGTTGGCTGGCTCAAAAGGAGGTAAAGTTAGCTTCTCCAAAACAAAGTTGAGGTTCCAAGTTGGAGTAGGTGCTCTACGGGACGGTCTTATGTTTTTAGCCCCTCTGAGGTACTGTTTTAACAGAGAATTAGAGAAAATTGGTGGATCCGTGTTGTAATGAGCAGAGATGGCAGAGGCGTGGATCTTGATGGATGAGAAGGAGAGTCCTTTGTCCAGCATCTCAGTTAAGTATTGTAGTATCTGAGGAATGTTTGGGACAAGAGGGTCAAGGCTGTGAGCTTGGTTCCAGGCACAGAATCTCTTCCATTTATCCGAATACGCTTTCCTGGTACTAGGCCTTCTGGCCTCCAGAATGACATCCATAACAGCTTTGGAGAGAGGCATTGCTTGCTTGACTAAGGAATCTTGCATGCAGCTAGGTTTAAGGTCTTTAGCTGGCTGTGTAGTATTTGTTTGTTGTGCAGAGTCAGCAGATGTGGGATTTGAGGCAAAATCCTGGGTGGTTCTTGTGCTAAGCTCCTTAAGATTGGGTACCAGTGCTGGCGCGGCCAGTCTGGTGCAATCAGGATCATCTTTGGCTCTTCCTGCCTGGCTTTTATGAGTACCTTTGGCAGGAGAAGTAGTGGTAGGGAAAGCATATACTTGTGGGTTTTCCCAGCTGAATGAGAGGGCATCCATTTTCCATGCTTGTGGATGGTAACTCCTTGTGCAGAATTGTTGTAGCTGGCTGTTTATTGGGGATGTAAACAGATCTATGTCCGGGCTCCACCATTTCTGCGTTATCATTCTGAATATTTGTGGATTCAACTCCCATTCGTGGGGATCCATGATGTTTCTGCTCAAGTTGTCTGCCTGTGTGTATTTCTCTCCTGGCAGGAATTGCACTTGCAGATGAACTTGAAGGTTTATAGCTGTGTTCCATAAGGTCATAGCTGTCTGCATAGGGGGTAGGAGGGAGTGCCCCCTTGCTTGTTTATGTACCACATAACTGTGCTGTTGTCTTGTCTTTCGTAGTAGTTGTCCTGGATGCAGCAGGTCCTTGAAAGCTATAAGCACATTTTGTACAGCTAGCATCTCTTTTTGATTGATGTGAAGATGCCTTTGTTCTGCGGTCCACAATCCCTGAATACATTTGCCTGCCATGTGTGCTCCCCAGGCGTAATGCAATGCATCTGTTGTCAGTGTTTGCCTGGCTGTGGGTTGTGTAAAAGGCTGTCCCTTATTGAGGTGACAAGCTTGAGCCCACCACTGAAACTCCTGTTGAAGGCAAGGAATTAGTGGTATAACTGTTTCCAAACTTTGACAGTGTTGAGACCATACATTCTTTAGGTACCATTGTAGTTTCCTCATATGCAGTCTGGCATATGGAATTAGTAGTATGCAGGATGCCATGTAACCCAAGGCCTGCAGAATTGTTCTTGCAGGGAGCTGGGTGTTTGTTGCCATCAACTGAAAGTATTGAGTCAATTGTCCTTGTTTGTCTGGCGTGAGATAAGCCATCTGGGCCGTTGTGTTCAAGCTGGCACCCAGGAATGTAATCTCTTGTGAGGGCACTAGTTTTGATTTCTTTTCGTTTACTGTGTACCCCAGGCAACTTAATAACTTTTTTACAAACGCTAGATGCTTTAGAAGAATGTCCTTGCTCTCTGCTTGAATCAGGCAGTTGTCCAGGTACGGATAAATTTGAATTCCTTTCTGTCTGCAAAATGCAATTACTGGTGCCAGGCACTTTGTGAAGACCCTGGGTGCGGTAGATAAGCCAAAGTGCAGTGCAGAGAATTGTAGTGCATTGAAACAGCTATGAATCTGAGGTATCTTCTGCAGTTTTGTCTGATAGGGACATGCAGGTATGTCTCTTTGAGGTCCAAAGTCACGAGCAAAGCTTTCTTGCCCAGCATGGGAAGAAGCTGCTGTAATGTCAACATTTTGAATTTCGGAACATCCAGTTAAGTGTTTAGAGATGAAAGATCCAGAATGGGCCTCCAGGCTTTGTACTTTCTGGGTACCAGAAAGAGTCTTGAGTAAAATCCTTGCCCTTGCTCCTGTGATGGTACCTTTTGAATAGCTCTCATATCCATGAGTGCTGTAATTTGTTTTTGAGCCTCTGCCCATTGATTTGGTGGCAGATTTGGCATTCCTTTTAACCTTGGCAGAGTGTGAAAGTGGAACCTGTAACCTTGAAATACAATGTTGAGAACCCATTTGTCTTTGGTGATCATTTGCCAATTGTGGTAGAAGAGTGCCAGTTTTCCTCCGAAGGGGGCTGCCAAGAAGGATTTGTTTGGCAGCTGTAGTGGGAAGTCATTGGAGCTGCTTCTTATATGGTTGTGGACTGTCTTTCCCTTCTTTCTGGCCTGATGCAACCCATTGTCGAGGCCTTAAGGACCTTGTGTTTGACCTCTACCTCTTGGACATCTGTATCTTCCCCTTTGAGGTCTGTCTGTAATTGGAAAGGACCAATTCTTAGTTGGCCAGTTTCTGCTAAATCTAGGAGGCTGAACCTGTAAGAAATCCTTCACCGTTTGCATAGATTTTGCCTTATCCTCCATTTTCTTTAATACCTCTTCTGCCTCAACTCCAAATAACACATCTTGCTGCAAAGGTGCATCCAATAATTTTGCTTTAACATGATCTGGTAACGTATGTTCTTTTAACCAAGCATGTCTTCTAATGACAGAGCCTGTAACTGCTGCTCTGCAGGAGGCCTCTAGAGAATCAAAACCACATTGCAAAGTATGCTTTCCCACTTGTTCAGCTGCATGCAATAAATCCTGCATTTCTTTAATATTAGGAGGATCCGATTCTGGAAGCATTTTTTGTTTTAACTGAGACAGTAAAAACTGCTGATATTATAGCATGTGAAACTAGCAATTTAAGGCCCTCATTGCTAAAGTTGCAGACGTACAGACTTTCTTTCCCCATCTGTCTAATGCTCTGGAATCTGTCAGAGGGAACTGGATTCTTGGCTGATGAGGCCTTAACTCCTTTGGGTCCCTGAGAAATAGTTTCAGGGTCAGCGACAGGGCTTTTATACAGAAATATATGTGAGCCAGGGACTCTGTAGTATCTGTCAGGTTTAACAGGGGCTGGAGGTAAGGAATCAGGATTTAAGCTGGATTCAGTATACACATCATCCACAATATCTAACACTGGCAGAATAGCAAGGGGTCTGTGTTGAGGTAATAAAAGGAAATCTCTGAGCCTTTTCTTGGATTCTGAGTAATCCTGGCCTTCCCAGTGGAAATGCTCCCTCATGGTATGTAGGGTTTCCACAAAGGAGTAGTCCTCAGGAGGAGAGGCTGATGGAATTGATTCCTCAGCATCAGAATCCTCATAAGGGGGTAAAGAGTATCCTAGGTCTGAGGATGAATCAGAAGAGATGGACACCTGGTCGGATGAGTCATAGTCTGCATCCTGTCTAGGCCTTTTATCAGGAGGGGGATGGGACCCCCTGATCAGAGTAATTAGGTCTTCGGCCATTTTGGGCATTTGTTTTTTAGGCATGGAGGCCTGTCCTGGAGAATGCTGTATTTGTTTCTTTGACTTTAAAGGAGGCTTAGACTTAGCTGAGGGTTTAATGCTTAACTGAGTAGGTCTGAAGACACCCTCTGTAGCTGTGGGTTGCTCAGCTACTCCGGATCCCACTGAAAGGTTAGTCTCGGTAGGCTGAAGAGCGTGTGCGTCCGAAGGCCCAGCCATCTCCACGTGGGAGTCAGAGGCAGCTTGTGGTTCTACAGAAGCGGTAGTCAGGGGCTGCGAAGGCGCCTCGCTGAATACCGGAGAACCGGTGACTGGCCTAGAAGAGGCTTCGTCGTCAGTTTTGGGCCTCGGAGGCCTATCCTTGTCTTTGCGCTTTTTGTGTATTCCGGTCGTCAGAAGTTCCAACGGCATGGTATAATTGAATTTTCTACCAAAATAATGTCGGGCAAAATCAAACAGACATTTAATAGTGTGCTTGTTAAACCTAGCACAAAACCGACAACCAGTAACGTCTTGGTCAGGGCCTAGGCATGGGATACAATAGGAATGGAAATCCTTATGAGGTATTTGCTTCCCACAAGAAATACAGTTATTAACTTTTACTAACATCGGTCTGAGGCAAAAAAAAGTTTCCCCAATGGGGTACTCAGCTTTGTAGAAGACTTCGGTTCTGGATTCGGAATGAAAATCTCAGGAGACAGCCGACCGGCACTTGCGAACTGCTTTTGCTTCGGGCACCGCGCGGCAAGAAAGACTGAAGAAAATGACGTCGGCTGCCTCTTTTATACCCGTCGCGCTGACATCATGGAGGAGGCGAAAGCAACCGACGTCGGACCAAGACTTTGAAACTCTGGCCGACTGCGGGACCGCCTGAAGGCAGGATAACCCAAGTGTAATGACTGCAGCAGTGTAACGCGATGAACATCACGGGGAATGGCTAAAGGCTTGTGCTGAGGGAGAAGGAAATCCCTGAGCCTCTTTTTGGATTCTGAGAAGTCTTGACTCTCCAAGTGAAAATGCTCTCTCAAAGTATGCAAGGTTTCTCCAAATGAATAATCCTCAGGAGGAGAAGCAGATGGAATAGACTCCTCAGCATCAGAATCGTCATAGGAAGGTAAAGATAATTCCTGATCAGAAGAAATAGAAACCTGATCAAGGTAACAAGGTCTTAAGCCATTTTGATCATCTGTTTTTTAAGCATAGAGGCCTGTGCACGTGGCTCAGGCATCAGTTTTTTAGTGTTAGGTGTCCTTGCCTTAGGTTTTTCAGCTTTCGGTTTGATATAAAAATGTTGAGGTCTGAATACACCCTGAGAAGCTGGTGCCTGCTCAGCGGCTCCAGACCCATCAGAGGGAGATACATCCATCGGTCCAACACCTTGAGTATCTTGCGGCATGCCGGAGTCCACATGGGTGTCGGTAGAGGCCTGTGACTTGAAGGTAGCGGGTATCAGGGGCTGTGAAAGCGCCTCACTGAGTACTGGCGAACCGGCGACTGACTTAAGAGAAGCTTCGTCATCAGTTTTGGATCTCGACTGCCTTTCTCTGTCGTTTTTTATGTACTCCGGTAGTCGGATTGCTATCCGACGACATTTCTGGGTAGCTAAATCAGTTTCCAAAATACTTAGATGCAAAAAAATATCGACGCTTAGTAGTGTGTTGGTAAAATCTAGCACAAAACCGACAGACAGGCACACATTGTGATCAGGGCCTAGGCAAGGAATACAGTATAAATGGAAATCCTTATGAGGTATTTGCTTCCCACAAGTAATACAATTACTAACTTTTTTGCCATTGGTAAAAAGCAAGAAAAAAAAGTTTCCCCAACGGGGTGCTTGGCTTTAGTTAAGACTTTGGTTCTGAAACTCAAACTCGAATAGTTCAGTAGTCGGCCGACCGGCACTTGCGAAATGCTTCTGCTTCGGGCACCGCGCAGCAAGAAAGACTAAAGAAAATGGCGTTGGCTGCATGTTTTATACCCCTGATGACCTGACGTCATGGAAGAGAAGACAGCAACCGACGCAGGACCCAAGACTTTGGAATTCAGGCCGACTGAGGGCAACCTGCTAGCAGGATTACCCAAATGTAATGACTGCAACAGTGAAACACAAAGAACATCCATTTTGACAAGGTTACTTTGGAAACTGGAAGGCCTTGTTTGTTGTTAGCAAATGAAAGGAACAACTGATCTTGAGTTTCTCATCTCTTTAGTTCTATGGAGATAGAAACGCAGTGGTCTATGCACATCCAGTTGGTGTAATCTGTATTCTGTCTTGTTGGAATGATTAGGGAAAAAGACAGGAAGTTCAATGGATTGATTCAAATTGTGTTCTGAACAAACTTTAGGTAGAAAAGATGGGTTGGTTTTCAGAGAAAAGTACAGTTTTGTACCTACCATAAATGTAGATGTTAGAGTGTTCACACTGCTGCAGTCATCACACTTGGGTTATTTGCTGTCAGGCGGTCCCGCAGTCGGCCTGAGTTCCAAAGTCTTGGTCCGGCGTCGGTTGCTGTCGCTTTTTCCCTGACGTCAGTGCAACAGAGGTATAAAAGAGGCAGCCAATGCCATTTTCTTCAGTTTTTCTTGCCCCAGATGTCAGGTGCCCCCAAACAGGAAGGCAATACATAATCCTAAGCAAATTACATAAGTAGAAAACAATAGCTACAGCTGTAAGCAAATACAGCATATAGAAATGCATCTTAGAGCTTGTATAAATAGGGAGCTATAGATAAAACCCAGGTAAGAAGAGGGGAAGGTGGAAGGGTAACCTGGACTGCAGCAGTATGAACACTCTAGCATCTACATTTATGGTAGGTACAAAACTGTACTATGTTCATCGTGTTACACTGCTGCAGTCATCACACTTGGGTTGAATCCCAAAGCTAAGGCTGGGCGGTACAGAGTTTGGAGAAGCTAGTAGGCCCTGCAAAACTGCAGTGGCAAAGCCAGCTCTGGTTTTCTGAGTATAGAGGTAAGCGGTAGTGCTTGGTGAAGGTGTGCACTGAACTCCAAGTTGCAGCTTCCAAAATATCCTTGGTTGGTACCCCTCTGAGGCAGGCTGCTGATGTTGCTGTAGCCCTGGTGGAATGAGGCCCAATGTTACCAGGTACAGGTTTCCCATGGTGTGTGCAGCAGAAACGGATACAATGTCCTATCCATTTTGAAATGGTCTGTTTTGATATAGGCTTTCCTGGAGATCCTGTAGCATATGATACAAAGAGCTGATCAGATTTTCTGAAAACCTTTGTTTTATCCAAGTAGAAACGTAATTGCCTGTTAATGTCCAAAGAATGTAGGCGCCTTTCCCCTTTATTCTGGAGGTTTGGATAAAAGGTGGGTAAATGAATGGTTTGGCTTAGAGCCACACTGGATACTACATTTGGCATAAAGGAAGGGTTAGTTAGTAAAGAGACTCTGTCTTGATGAAAAATGATGAAAGGCTCCACTGCCATTAGGGTCTGTAACTCGGAGACTCTTCGTGCTGAAGTTATTTCTAGCAGCAGGGCAGTTTTCCATGATAAAAATTGTAAATCAGCTGAAAAAGCTGGCTCGAAGGGCGGTAGTGTAAGTTTTTCCAAAACAAAATTGAGGTCCCAAGTTGGTGTTGGTGCTCTTCGGGGCAGTCTTATGTTCTTAGCCCCTCTGAGGTACTGTCTTAATAATAGATGTAAAAAAAATAGGAGGATCCGTGTTGTAATGAGCTGAAATAGCTGAAGCTTGGATCTTTATAGATGAAAAGGAAAGGCCTTTGTGCAACATCTAAGTTAAATATTGCAGAATCTGAGGAATATTTGGGACAAGAGGATTTTGGCCTTTAGCCTGGTTCCAGGCACAGAATCTTTTCCATTTGTCTAAGTAGGTTTTCCTGGTGCTGGGTCTCCTGGCCTCCAGAATGACATCCATAACAGCTGTAGAGAGAAGTGTTGACTGGTTGTTTAGATAATCTGCCATGCAGCCAGATTTAAAGTCTTGAGCTGGCTGTGTAGAATGTGATTGTTTTGCTAAGTCAGCAGGTGAGGAATTTGAGGTAAAATCCATGGTGGGCCTTGAGCCATGTTCCTTAATATTGGATACCAGTGTTGGCGTGGCCAGTCTGGAGCAATGAGTATCATTTGTGGCCTCTCTAATCTGGCTTTTAGCAGCACCTTTGTCTGAAGAGGCAGTGGAAGAAAGGCATACACTGTTAGTATTTTCCAACTGAATGAGAGGGCGTCCACTTTCCAAGCTAGCGTGTGATATGTCCTTGTGCAAAACTTTCGCAGTTGGTAGTTTTGGTGGGAGGCAAACAGATGCATGTCTGGGCTCCCCCATTTTTGAGTTATCATTGTGAATACTTGTGAGTCTAGTTTCCACTCGTGAGGATCCATGATATTTCTGCTTAGTTTGTCTGCCAATGTATTTTTTCTTTCCTGGCAGGAATTGTGCTTGTAGTTGAACTTGGTAGGTCAGTGCTGTGTTCCACAAAGTCATTGCTTGCCTGCACAGGGGGTAGGAATGTGTGCTCCCTTGTTTGTTTATGTACATCACTGTGGTGTTGTCCGTCTTTATTAGAAGTTGTCCTTGAAAGCTGTTAGGGCATTTTGTACAGCTAGCATCTCTTTTTGATTGATGTGGAGATGCATTTGATCTGCAGACCATTTGCCCTGAATACACTGTCCTGCCATGTGTGCTCCCCAGGCGTAATCCGATGCATCTGTTGTCATTATTCGCCTGGCTGTGGGCAAGCTGAAAGGCTGACCCTTGTTGAGATGACATGCCTGAGCCCACCATAGAAATTCCTGTTGAAGGCAGGGAATTAGTGGTATTATTGTTTCCAAGCTGTGGCTGTATTGAGTCCATATGCTTTTTAGGTACCATTGTAATTTCCTCGTATGCAGTTTGGCATATGGTATTAGTAGTATGCAAGATGCCATGAATCCCAAGGCCTGCAGAATTTTTCTTGCAGGGAGTTGGGTCTTTGTTGCCATCATTTTGAAGTATTAAGTCAGTTGTCCTTGCTTGTCAGGCATGAGATAAGCCATCTGGGCCGTTGTATTTAAGCTGGCACCAAGGAATACTACGTCTTGTGAGGGCACTAGTTTTGACTTCTTTTCATTTACTATGTACCCTAGGCAACTTAGTAGGGTTTTCACAAACACCAGATGTTTTAAAAGAATGTCCTTGCTGTCTGCTTGAATAAGGCAGTCGTCCAGGTATGGAAATATTTGGATTCCTCTTTGTCTGCAGTATGCAATTACTGGTGCCAGGCATTTTGTGAAGACCCTGGACGTATTAGATAAGCCAAAGGGCAGTGCAGAGAATTGGTAATGAGATGTACCTGCTATAAATCGGAGGTATCTTCTGCAATCTTGTCTGATAGGGACATGCAGGTATGCCTCCTTGAGGTCCATCGTTACTAGCCAAGCCTTCTTGCCCAGCATGGGAAGAAGTTGCTGTAGTGTGAGCATCTTGAATTTGGGTACTTCCAGGTATGTGTTTAAAACTGAAAGGTCCAGAATGGGTCTCCAGGCTTTGTCCTTTTGGGGAACCAAAAAGAGTCTTGAGTAAAATCCTTGTCCTTGCTCCTGTGTAGGAACCTGTTGAATTGCTCTCATGTCCTTGAGTGCTGTAATTTGTCTTTGAGCCTCTGCCCGTTGATTTGATGGCAGGTTTGGCATTCCTTTTATCCTTGGTAAAGTGTGAAAGTGGAACCTGTATCCTTGAGTTACAATATTTAGGACCCATTTGTCTTTTGTGATGATGTGCCAATTGTCTGCAAAAAGTGCAAGTTTTCCTCTCAAGGGAGCTGCCAAGAGTGATTTGCTTGGCAGTCTGAGGGGTAAGTCATTGTGATTGTCTTCTGATAGTTTGAGAACTGTCTTCTCCTCCTTTCTGGGTTGTGGCACCCCATTGTCTTGGCTTGTAAGAGCCTTGTGGCTGACCTCTGCCCCTTGGGCGTCTGTATTTGCCCCTCTGAGGTCTGTCAGAAGTTGGAAAGGACCAGTTTTTGGTTCATAGGTTCATACTAGGCTATCTGCCCTGGGGCAATTATAAGCCTAGCCCGATTCTGTATGGCTTACGCCACCCCTTGATTTGAGTATACTGTGCTCTTTTTACGGTTTAGTTTACTGTGCCTCTGTCTAATAGTGACACGGGAGTAATCCCTGGGACAAACCTACGATCCCCCATCCACTTATCGAGATTCTTCTTGAAGAGAATCAGTGAGGTGCTCTGCCTCACATGAACTGGAATTCTATTCCAGAGCGAAGGGAGCCTCTGGGTTATGAACCTGTCCCTCCAGCAAGTTCTATTTATTTCTGTGCTGAGGTTCAAGTCCCTCGAGCGTGTGGCTCTAAGGGATTTAGATTTACTGAGGTGGAGCATGTCCATTAATTCTGGATTTGACATAGCTTTGTATGTCAGGCATAGATCGCCTCGAAGTAGGCGGTATGCAACTGAGTAGAGCTGGAGTTTTTTTAACCGAGCAGCATATGGCATCTGTTTGAGACCCTTGATCCTCTTGGTGAGATATTTTAGGGGTCTTTCTAATTGCTGCAGGTGTCGGGTAAGGTACATCCCAAAAGGGGCATTGTATTCTATGATGGGCCTGATGAGGGATGAATAAAGGCACGATTACCTCTCTTGATCTAGATGTGAAACCCTTCGTGATGAGGTGGGCTATGTAGAAGGTCTTTCTAACCACTTTGGCAATGTGGTTTTCAAAGGAGAGACTGCTATCAACTTGGGTCCCCAGGTCCCTAATAACTTTCTCTGTACTTAATGGGTTTCCGCCTATGTGGTAATTTGTGGGCACATTGTTTTTGCCAAAGGGTATGACTATACATTTTTTGGCATTTAGCTTTAAACCATGGCGCTGGCACCAGTTATCTGTCTCTGTGAGACCTTATTGAAGGATGTTTGTGCCAGCTGGAGAGTTGATTATGGCGCCCAGTTTGCAGTCGTCTGCGAACTTGGTGAGCCATAGTCCTCCCACGTTTAGCTGTACCTCGGAAAAGTATATACCGAACAAGAGTGGTCCCAGGACAGAACCCTGTGGGACACCACCTGTGACCGATTTCGAGTCGGACATGGCTCCAGCAACTCTCACTCTGTGGGTTCTGTCTTTGAGCCAGTTTGCTTTTTATCTTGTGACATAGGCGTTTATATTTAAGCTGGATAGCTTATCTATGATGCCCGAGTGGGGTAGTGTGTCAAATGCCTTTGCAAGGTCCAGATAGGCTGTGTGGACTACCTTCCCTTCATCTATGGCTTTGGTGACTGTTTCAAAGAAGTCAACCAGGTTCAATTTCTGCTGAAACGAGGGGGTTGGACCTGTAAAAAAATCCTTGACCGTCTGCATAGATTTTGCCTTATCCTCCATTTTCTTTAAAACCTCTTCTGCTTCCACACCAAATAAAATATCCTGCTGTAAGGGTGCATCCAATAACTTTGCTTTAACATGATCAGGTAAAGTTTGTTCTTTTAACCAAGCATGCCTACGAATGACTGACCCTGTTACAGCTGCTCTGCAAGAAGCTTCCAATGAATCAAATCCACATTGCAAAGTATGTTTTCCCACTTGTTCTGCTGCATGCAACAAAACTTGCATTTCCTTGTAAATCAGGCTGCTCTGTATGTGTGCTCATTTTTTGTTTTAATTGAGACATCAAATATTGTTGATATTTCAGCATGCGAAACTGGCAATTTAAGGCCCTCATAGCTAGAGTAGCTGAGGTATATACTTTCTTTCCCCATCTGTCTAGTGCTCTAGAATCCCTTTCAGACGGTACAGGATTTTTAGCAATAGGGGCCTTAACCCCTTTGGGACACTGGGAAATGGTTTCTGGGTCAGCAACAGGGCTTTTATATAGGAATTTATGTGAGTCAGGGACTCTGTAGTATCTGTCTGGTTTGACTGGTGCGGGAGGTAATGAATCCGGGTTAAGGCTAGATTCCGAGTAAACATCATCCACAATGTCTAACACAGGTGGAATAGCAAGGGGTCTGTGCTGGGGTAGTAAGAGGAACTCTCGGAGCCTTTTCTTAGAATCAGAGTAATCCTGGCCTTCCCAGTGGAAATGTTCCCTCATGGTATGTAAAGTTTCCCCAAAAGAGTAGTCTTCTGGGGGAGATGCTGAAGGAATAGACTCTTCAGCATCAGAGTCTTCATAAGGGGGAAAAAAAGAGTACTCCTGTTCCTCAGAAGAATCTGAGGTAATGGAAACCCGGTCAGAGGAAGCGTAGTCCTCCTCCTGTCTAGGCCTTTTGCCATGTGGGGGATGGGAACCCCTGATTAGGGTAATTAAGTCTTCAGCCATCTTAAGCATCTGTTTCTTAGGCATGGGGCCTTGCACTGGAGACTGCTGTACAGGCTGCCTTACTTTTAATGGAATTTTCAGTTTTGCAAAGGATTTAATAGTAAGTGTAGTCGGTCTGAAGACACCTTCAGCAACTGACGGCCTTTCAACTGCACCGGAATCCCCATCAGCCATGGAGTCGGAAGGGCCTAAAGATGAAGGCTCTGGAGGCCCTGCAATCTCCGCTTGGGAGTCGGATGCAGGCTGGGGTTCTAAATCAGCGGTAGTCAGGGGCTGCGTAGGCGCCTCACTGAAAACCGGAGAACCGGCAACTGGCCTAGCAGAGGCCTTTATGTCTGGTTTGGGACTTGGCTGCCTGTCCTTATCTTTGCGCTTTTTATGCATCCCGATCGGTTGCTCCGACAGCATGGTATAATTAAATTTTCTACCAAAATGATGTCGGGCGAAATCAAACCGACGTTTAATAGTTCGTTTGTTAAACCTAACACAAAATTGACAACCTGTAACGTCGTGGTCTTGGCCTAGGCAAGGGATACAATAAGAATGAAAATCCTTATGAGGTATTTGCTTCCCACAAGAAATGCAATTATTAACTTTTTCTGACATCGGACTGAGGCAAGAAAAGGTTCCCCAACGGGGTACTTAGCTTTATTGAAGACTTCGGTCTGAAATTCGATTTGAAAATCTCAGGAGTCGGCAGACCGGCACTTGTGAACTACTTCTGCTTCGGGCACCGCGCATCAAGAAAGACTGAAGAAAATGGCGTTGGCTGCCTCTTTTATACCCCTGTCGCACTGACGTCAGGGAAGAAGCGACAACAACCGACGCCAGACCAAGACTTTGGAACTCGGGCCGACTGCGGGACTGCCTGACGGCAGATAACCCAAGTGTGATGACTGCAGCAGTGTAACACGATGAACATCTCTCTCTTTGTGAAAAACTAGGTATGGAGGGCGAATACATAGCCCATGAAATTCTGAAACACGTCTGGCAAAAGTAATAGCAACTAGGAAGAGAGTTTTCCAAGAGAGAAATTTCAAAGAACATGATGCTGCTGGTTCAAAGGGTGGCAGTATTAAGGAGGCCAGAACCAAATTGAGATCCCAAGGTGGAAGAGGCTCTTTCACTGGGGGTCTAAGTAAAGATGTACCTTTCATGAAGGTCCTACAGAATTTGTGAGACATTATGCTGGAGTTAGAAACTCCAATGTAAAATTTTGAAATGGCAGCTAGGTGTACTATGATGGTAGCAGCGGCTGCACCAGATTGAAACAGTTCTGCTAAGACATCCAAAATCTCATGTACTGGAGCTGTAAAAGGATCTAACTTCCTGGATTCGGCCCAGTAGGAGAATCTTTTCCATTTGCTAGCATACATTTTCCTTGTAGTGGTCTTAGGGGAGGAAACAATAATATCACACATTGCTGGGGAAATATTGGGGAGCCTGGCTAAGATTGGAAATGGAGTAACCAAGCTGTGAGCTTGAGAGATTGGAGGGATTGGTGTAGCCCACCAGACTGATGAATCAAGAGGTCCGGTACTGGGTCCAGAATCCAAGGGTGCGCTAGAAGGTGGGGGTGAAGGAACGGAAACCAAATCTGTCGAGGCCAATAGGGGGCAATGAGGATAATCTTGCAACCCAATGATTTTGCTTTCTGAATGACTTTTGGAATTGGGGGAAATGCATAAAGGAGTCCCTGAGGCCAATCGTGGACTAGAGCATCCCTGGGTGTCTGACCTGGAGGAGGGAGAAGTAGATGCTGCATTTGTTGTTGAGGGGAGAGGCAAAGAGATCGCAGTGCTGAGCCTGTCCGCTATTACACTGGATGTCCCAGGGATATGCTTTGCTGTCAGAAAACGTTGGGAAGAAATCACCCATTGCCACAGTCTGCGGGCCTCTCGGCACAAGGGGTAAGACCTGGTTCCACCCAGTTTGTTGATGTACCAAACCCCTAATATATTGTCCATCTGTATTGCAACAGTCCCGGCAAGGAGACAGTCTTGAAGAGCTTGCAATGCTAGGAGCACTGCTCTCATCTCCAGGACATTGATGTGCAAGTGATACTCATGAGGTTGCCAAGTGCCTTGGACTGTCTTCCCTAGATAATGCCCCCCCCCCACCCTGTCAGGGAAACGTCCATGGTCACTGTGGCAACCGGATACGATTCCATGAAAGGTCTGCCCTGAGTCACTAGTGGGGAGACCATCCACCAGGAAAGGTGTCTTTTGCAAGATTCTGTAATTAGCATCATGTGAGACATGGGTAATTCCTGGAAGGACCATTGTGTGAAAAGAAGCCACTGAAGGATTCTCATGTGAAAGCGTGCTATGGGAACTAGAAGAATAGCTGCTGCCATAGACCCTAGAGCTTGAAGAGGATATTTGACTTGAATTCTTTTGCTCCTCGGGAGGTGACACCTGTTGTCGAATAATGGAAACTCTTTCCTGAGGCAATTTTACAATCATATTTCTTGTGTCTAGCTCTGCTCCTATGTATGTAATAGACTGAGAGGGCAACAAGGCAGATTTTTCGAAGTTTATTGTGATGCTTAGTTGAGCACAGGATGTGATGGTATAATCTTGTGCCTCTAAGTTGTTGCCTGGTGGTAGCATTGAGGAGCCAGTCATCCAGATAAGGAAACACCTGGAATCCTAGACATCTCAGGTGAGCCGTAACTACTGCCATGCATTTGGTGAACACCATGGAGGGGCTGTGGTGAGTCCCAAAGGGCAGAGCTATGAATTGGTACGGACTGGCCCCTAGCCGGAATCATAGAAATCTCCTGGACCGTCTGTCCATTTTTATATGATAGTACTCGTCCTGAAAATCTATGGGGCACATCCAAAAGTCCTGACCCATAAAGGGGAGAGTGGACTGCAGTGTTACCATGCAGAACTTTTGTTTTTATATAGATTTGTTTAATCTGCTGAGATCCAGAATTGGTCTCCAGTCCCCTGTCTTTTTGGGCACTAAAAAGAATCTTGAGTATGTCCCGGATCCTACTTGGTCTGCGGGGACTTCCTGGATGGCTCTTTTTTCCAGCAGTCTTGAAACTTCTGTGACTGCTTGATTCCTCAAATTGGGTGGAACATCTGGGATGGATTTTTTTGAAACAAGAGGGGGGTGATGGAAGGGAATCTTGTAACCTCCGGATATAATGGATAGTACCCCATTTGTCTTTTGTAATATTTTGCCAGGCGATTGGTTACAATGAAAGCCTTCCCCTGACTGCCTCCAGAGTTGAGCAGATGAGCATCCCTTCAGGGATGTTGATAGGGTTTGGAAGAGAACGTATCTCTGTCACCCTGATTTTGCGGACCCCCTCTGCCACGAGGGCAGCATCTGCCATTGTTGTTTTCCCCTCTGCCCCTGGGGGAAAATTCACCACGTGCATCAGGCAAGAGTCCCCTGGGATTTTCAAAACCACATCTTTCTTCCCTTCTGACCCTTTGGGTATGGTCTGGTAGGAGTGGAAAAATGAACTCTCACATCAGAGTGACTTGCCTTCCTGCTAGCACCTGGTAAGCGTGTCTTTCACCTGAGGCCCAAAGAGAAAGGAGCCATCAAAGGGAGTATTGGTGAAGGACGCTCTGAAAGGTTCCGCAAACTGACACAGCCACAGCCAAGAATGTCTCCTAAGAGCCACTCCTGTTCCTGCAGCTCTGCTTGCTCCATTGGCTGCGTATGAAATAAGCCTCATGAAGGAGTTGACTACTGAATTTAGAGTTGCCAACTGGGTAGCTACCTTGTCTGAAGCTCCTTCAGCTGTGGGATCTTCTAGGGTATCTCCAAGTTCTTTTAGGAGATCCCTCTGAAGCCTAGTAAAATGGGAAAGATAGTTCAGGGACCTAAGGGAGAAGGTCGCTGATGAAAACATTCGCTTCCCATATCTGTCCATCGTACGAGAAATTTTATTCAGAGGATGGACAGATGAGATTTCAGCTAACTCTCTTTGTGGCTGCTGCTACCACCATGGCATCAACTGGGACACCTTTAGTCAGGAACTGTTTGTCTTGGGGAGCTGTGATAAATTTATTGTGTCTCCTCGGGACAGGTTCCATGGAATCTGGAGCTGACCAAGCCTTTCGAGACACTACAAACATGAGTGAATCAAAAGGCGAAGACACCCAGGAGGTGCAAGGTCGGGAACCAAATGTGTCCAGATATACAACCTCGTCCTCGGAGGGGGCTAGGGAAGTCGAATCTCAAGGATGTCCGAAAAGAAAACCTCTTCAGAGGGCGACCTTGGGGATCCTCCAATTCATAAAGGTCTGTATCTGAGGTGACAGACTCAGGGGAGTCTTGGTGCTTTCCTCATTGCACTTTTTCTTCCAGAAAGCCTGCTCAGAATGCTCTGGAGGAGGTTTCAGAAGAGAGTTCACCCAATGGGCTGTCCTGGGGCATAGGTTCCCTACACTTTGGTGCTGGAGGAGGAGAAAAGGTTAACACAGGCACTGGGGGGGACGGAGCCGATGGGACCGATAGTGGGGCCGTCTGTGGGAACAGCACTCTCCAGTCCGCATGACCTCAAAGACGTCATGGTCTCGACATTAAGAGGGCTCTGAAGAGACAGGAATCCCACTTTGCACCGAGGGTGACGGCTCCGAGGCCGATGTGGGAGCCAAGTTCAACTGAGCAGACGCTCCAAGAGAGAGAGCTGGGTCGGACAAGGGTCCAATGCCACTTCCCCCCTCGGAGCAGACAAGAGAGCTTCGGCGCCCAGATACCTCGATGGGAGGAAGAACCGAGGTAATCAGAGCCAATGTCGGAGCCGAAGAGGATGTCATCGGAGCCGAAGGAACCACTATCGGAGCGTGCATGCACTCCGCCTCGGAACTAAGCATAGTCGGAGGAGGAATCTCAAAGCGGATGGAGCCGAAGCCTTTTAAGGCAGGCTCAAAAACATTTTTGCAAGGGCCTGTGACTTCAGCAACCTACTGAACACTATCTCCACATCCAGATCAGATAACAGAGGATTGAGAGGAGTGGGAAGATGAGTGTTGACTGGATTTCTTTTGAAGTATGGGTGATTGTGGCACCAAGTGAACCGACTCCAATGAAGGAGACCTAGCTCGCTTGTGGCTCTGAGACAGCTCCAAAGTAACAGTTGGAGCAGACGGAGGAGTAGTCTTGTCGGTGCTAGAGGGCACCGACACACTTGGTTTGTCAAGCTCACAGGTCAGTTCTGAACATGGAGCCAACGGCTTGACTGGTTACAAAGATTTCACTGGCCAAGATGCTTCAGCTGGAAAACCCTGCTTTAACAATCCACTGAGGATCAGCTTGTTTTTCCGCTCCTGCAGGACCCTTGGACTAAAGGCATGACAAACACAGCAAGAGTCCTGCAGGTGCAGAGCCCCTAAGCAGTAAACACAACTAGTGTGCCCATCTGTCAGAGACATCTTCTGACAGCATGAGTCACACTTTTTAAACCCTGAGGTTTTAACTTCCTTAGACATTTGAAGTACCACAAAATGACACACTACAATAAAAAAAACTAAAAATGATATTAATAAAGACCTTAAAATAGAGCCTCTAACTTAAATGGCTGTCCTTAAAAGGGGGGGGGGGGGAAGAACTCTCTAACTTAAAAGAGTTCAGGGAACAACAGAAGGCCTAGCAACTATAGGGCGATGGCCAACACAGCACACACACACATAAAAAAAAAAACACAACAAAGGACGAGATAAGGGGTTTACAACTAAAGAAACTTACAAACTACTATAACAGTGAAAAAATATAAAAGTTTTTCAAGTAAAATATTTGACTTTAAATAGAGAAAAAAGTTACACCAAGCCTGAGCCAGTACTGATGCAACCTCTCGGCTAAAGCGGCAAATGAAATCTGGGTAGCTGACACTGGGCATTCTGGGATAAGGGGTAGCCTCGAGCCAGTAAAGAGCTCTTGAGCTATAGAAAGTGGCAGAGTCGGAGTCAAGGATCGGCTCTGAACACATCCAGCAAGAACGAAGGTAAGATTGGACAACTTAACATAGGGAGGTTTTGGTGGTCTGCCTTCACATCACCCCAATACTACTGTCTCATGCCAAATGACGCTGGATGAACATGAGAGTAGGTCTTGTCAAGTGTAGCTAGGTTGTTTCTTTGTGGAATAGAAAGAATGATGCTGCAAACTTTTTTATGTTTGTTTAACCTTAAGAGAGATCTCAGCAGTTCTGTTGTGAAATTTAGGTATGCTACTTGCTTAAGGAGAGACTTCATAGGAAATAGTACATAGAACAGCAACTCTAATAGCTTGTTTAAACTGTAAATCTCTACTAATCATATCACAGTTAGATAAAAATATGTACATGTCATTTACATTAGATTTAAGCTATGTTTTGGTGGTGGCTAGGAAAGGGGTTCCCAAAGTGTGCGCAGCGGTGACCTGGGGAGCCGCAGCTTCCTCAAAGGGGTGCCGCAAACTAATAAGCTTAGCTGCAAAATAAATGGCGAACAGTTTGAGGTTTATTTTGGAGCTAAGCTTATTACTTCGCAGCAAACTAAGTCTAGACCTACATTGTGGCTTTTTAGCAGAACTGGCATCAAGTATAGCAGCGGTCCCCAACCACCGGGCCGTGGAGCACTTGGAACTGGGCCATCAAATGCAATGATGTAAAGGTGCAATAAGGGAATGCCTGTCTGTGTGTGTGAGTGAATGCGTGCATGAAAGCAAGAGAGTCTCTGTGTGTGAGTGAGATCAGGAGAGAGTGCGATGTGTGAGTGAATGCAGGAATGAATGAAGAAGTGGCTGTGTGTGAGTGTGTGTGTGTGTGTGTGTGTTAGATTGGGAGAGTGAGAGCGATGTGTGAATGAATGCAGGAATGAATGAATAAGTGACGGTGTGTGTGTGTGTGTGTGTGTGTGTGTGTGTGTGTGTGTGTGTGTGTGTGTGTGTGTGTGTGTGTGAGAGAGAGAGAGATCAGGACAGTGAGAGCGATGTGAATGAATGAATGCAGGAATGAAGTGGCTGTGTGTATGTGAGATCAGGAGATTGAGAGCGATGTGTGAGTGAATGCAGGTATTAATTACGAAGTAACTGTGTGTTTGACTGGGAAAGCGTGAGAGCGGTGTGAGAGAATTCAGGTATGAATAAGGAAGTGACTGTGTGTGTGTGTGTGTGTGTGTGTGTGTGTGTGTGTGTGGGTGGGGGTGTGTGGGTGTGGGTGTGTGGGTGTGTTTGGTAGAGTAAGAGTAATGTGTCAGTGAATGCAGGTATGAATGAGGGAGTGACTATGACTGTGTGAGAGATCGGAAAAAAGAGTGAGAGCGATGTGTGTGAGTGAATGTGTGCATGAATGCAAAAGAGACTGTGCGTGCATGTCACAGGGTGAGAATGATCCCTGGCAGCAGCAGAAATTAGGTCTGTGTAAGTCTGGACCATACCACAGGACACATATCTCTCACCCTCTTATATCAAGAAATCTGGACAAAGTAAAAAATAGTGGGGGTACAAAGGCACAAAATAGGGACACTTGAGTACTGCTCTCACAAACTTAGAAAGTTGATAATAATGCAGGTTTTGCATTAGCATGAATTTTCTTTAGGTTATGAAGTATGAAACTCAACTGTGTCATTATTTTCTGACTTCAACCTCAATATTCTGCCAGTGATTTGCCAGAAAACAACAACTTTATGAGAAAAAGACCAAAAATACAAGGCAAAAATCTGGAAATTCTGCAAAAATCCATACAGTTGAGAGGTATGCTGGACAGAGCCAAATAATAGGGACAGATTTTAAAATGTTTGTTGTTTGTCTTTCGGTTTTTCCCTGTTAGGGGTTGCCACAGCGGAACTCCGGTCCGCTAATGATTGACCGTTGTTTTTTATGGTGTCGAGTTGCCAGCCCGACGACCAACCTTCAACGAAGGCACACCCACTCAACGCATGTCTTTCGAACGCCCACTCGACCACGGGGAGGACATGCAGACTCCACACAGGAGGCACTCCCAACCCAAGCAGAGAATCGAATGGGAGAACCTCTTGCTGCGAAGCAACACCACCACCGCTGCACCACCGCGGAAGTAGGGACAGATTTTAAATATTGCTCTTATAAACTTGAAGTTAATAAGGTTGCCATTAGGTTTGCTAACCTCTCAACCATAGTAGATCAGTGTTATGCTGTTAAGCAGAATGTACACTTGTTTTGGTAGTTGTCTTTTTTTTTGTACTTTTTGAGCTTTTCTCCCGGGGTCTCATAGCCCAGTAGGGCAGCCTTGTTAAACAAATGTCAAATAAATAAACAAACAAATGACATATGCACTTTATGCACGCCGCGGGGGGGGGGGGGCACCTTGGGAAAACCTGGATTCAGCAAGGGAGCAGAGAATCGAAAAAGTTTGTGAACTACTGGGCTACAACATCTGGAGAACTACAACACATCCAGGCTTGTGGTTAAATAACTTTGTTGCACATGATTCAAAGACTTGCAATAACTAGATGCAGTTTCTTGAAGGGAGGGGTGGGAGCTGGTAGGTAGCGGTGGAGGGAGAAAAAAAGAAAAGTTATGTACTTACATAACGTTTCACGTGTGTTGTCCATCTCCACCTTTATTCTCACATATGGGTCAGATCCGTCTTGACAACACAAAAGCTTGTGGCCACCAACTAAGCTCTTGGATATTCTACCCTTCCCAGAATGTACTTCCCCATTACTTCAGATCTTGTTTGCCCAATAACGAAGCCAACAGTTAAAAAATAAAGTAGTACTATTCAAAGTACTTAAACATTTCAAATAACAGGGAGTCATGGAAAGGCCTCATTTTATATCAACTGTTCTTCCAGGAGTCTAGGAAGGGGGTAAGTGGGAAGGTTGTGAGAATAAAGGCGGAGATGGACAACACACACAGAATGTTATGGAAAGTATATATACATGTGTTGTCAATCTCTCACACATGGGACAGCATCCCTAGCAACCTGAATCTTGGGTGGCTCATGGAAGCATATTCCTTAAAACCATCAAACCAAAAAGAGCTTTACCCCTGGAGGCCAAATGTACTTTGTAATGAGTAATAAAAGTATGAGGGGTTGACCATGTGGCTGCTGCACAAATCCTGTCTACAGGTTACCTGGCCAGAAAAGCTGAAGAGGTAGCCACAGCTCTGGTAGAATGTGCTTTGATTGGTTTGGGCAACTGTTTATTTTAGGTTTTATAAATGAAAGTGATACAATCTGAAAAACATTTTGACAAGGTAACTATGGAAAATGCCAAGCCTTTTCTTGTTTCAGAAAAGGAAAAAAAAAACAACTGATCTGTTTTTCTGAAATCCTTGGTTCTATGTGGTAATAACGCAATTGTCTGTAAACATCTAATATGTGTAGCAAATATTCTCCACTGTTTTGGAAATTCGGGAAGAATACCTGTAGTTCAATGGACTGATTTGAAATTACACTCAGAGACTACTTTGGGCAGGAAGGAAGGGTTAGTTCATAATGAAATTCAGTCTTTGTGAAAAATTAAATAGAGTGGTTTATAGATGATTCTTGCAATTCAGACACCCTTCTTGCTGAAGTAATAGCCACCAGAAAAATTGTTTTCCAAGCCAAGAATTTCAAATCACAACTTGCCGAAGGCTAAAATGGAGAATAAGTCATATGAGATGATACAAAATTCAAGTCCCAAAGGACATGTAAGGTGGTTTCAGCAATAAAACTCCTTTCAAAAACGTTTTACAAAACTCATGGAACATGACGGGGAACCATTCTCTCCTAGATGATAATTACAAATAGCAGCTAATTGAACTCTTAGGGTAGCTGCAGCAGCTCCCTCACTAAAAACTTTTGTGAGAAAATGCAGAATAAAGTGCAGTTGAGCAGTAAAAGGATCAACTCTCTTTTCCATGGCTCACACGACAAACCTTTTCCACTTGTTAATGTACAGTTTTTGTGTGGAAGATTTATGTAAAGAAAGCAAAATATATCTCACTGGGGAAGATAAAAGAGGATGCCTGGCTATCATTGGAATTGGAGTAACCATGCTATCAATTTTAGATTTTTCAAGTCCGGAACAGCCAGTAGTTGCAGATGCGGAAGTAGGTCTGAAACTGGCTGAGGCCATAGAAAGAGAAACCAAACATGTAGGGGCTAGTAAAGGGCAATGGGAGTGACTGTTCTCAATGGTTTTGCTTTCTGCACCACTGAGAATCAAAGGAGTTGGAGGATAAGCATATAGAAGTCCTGGGGGCCAATCATGCACTAGTGCATCCTTTGGGGACTCCCCTTGAGGGGTGATTAGGGCAAAATAACTGCTGCATTTGGTGTTCGTGGGTGATGCAAAGAGACTGCATCAAGGCTGACCCCATTTCTGGAAAACTCTTTCCTCAACTTCTTGTTTGAGAGACCACTCCACTCGTGAGGAATCAGAACTGCCCTGTTAAGCTTGTCCGCTATAATGTTGGATTTCCCCTGAATGTGCATTGCTATCAGAAAACGGTTGGAAGATATTGCTCATTGCAAAACTCAGAAGGCTTCCGACAAAGGGGATAAGATTTGGTGCCTCCTTGTTTGTTGATGTACCATACTGCTGACTGGACTGCTACTGTTCCCCGAGGGAGAGAAACTTGAAAGGCTTGCAACTCTAGAAATACTGCTCTCATCTCTAAAACATTTATATGCCTTGTGCCTCGTGGGGGGACCAGGTGCCTTGGACTGTCTTTCCCAGATAATGTCCCCCCATCCTGTCCAGGAGCATTATTTGTGGTCACCACAACCTGGGGCTGACTGGGAACGGACAATCTTGATTGACCTGATTGGAATAAATCCACCAATGAAGATCCTTCCTGCAGACATCAGTTATCTAGATCTTGAGAGACATTGCTATACCTAGAAATGACCAGTGGGTCGGCAACAACCACAGCAGAATCCGCATATGAAGGTGGGCTAGAGGTACCAGTACAATCAAAGCTGCCATTGTTCCTAAGACTTGAAGCATCAGTTTTGGAGACGTTCTTTCCATGCGAATTAGGACCTTGACCTGAATTCTCAATTACCTAAGTCTGTCAGATGGAAGTCTCGCTATCATTTTTCTGGTATCTAACCTCCTATGAAAATCAGATTTTGACAGTTCTAGAGCAGATTTCTCAAAATTCAAGGTGATTCCCAGAAAATAGCAAAGATTTATAGTAGTTTCTCTTGCCTTTAAGAGTTCATTCCTGGTCATGGAGGTAAGGAGCCAGTCATCAAGGTATGGAAACACTCAATCCTTGACGCCTCAAATCAATCAAATCAATTTGAATCATGCAACTTGACAAGGAAGGAGGAGTAATGCTAGCCCAGCAAATGGATTTTGCAAACAAGATCTATAACATGTTACTGGATGATACACGGTACATGGTAGACTCAAAGAATGAGATCAATATTGCTCACAGAAACACTGACATGTTCTTGGAAGGTGCCCTTTTACAGCATACTATTTCACCAAAGATTTATGACTTTTTATACAACAAGAACTCCTATATACCTACTTTGTTTATGATCCAGATGGTAAAAGTACAGTTTTGTACTTACCATAAATGTAGATGTTCGAGTGTTCACCCTGCTGCAGTCATCACACTTGGGTTATCCTGTCGTTAGGCGGTCCCGCAGTCGGCCGGAATTCCAAAGTCTTGGTCCGGCGTCAGTTGCTGTCGCTTCTTCCCTGACGTCAGTGCGCCAGGGGTATATATAATGCATCCGACTCAATTTTCTTCAGTTTTTCTTGCCCCAGATGTCAGGTGCCCCCAAAAAGGTGGTCGGTAATTAGTACCAAATTAAGTAATTTTTGCACAAACACAAACTCCCTCCAGCTATAAGCAAATACACCAGGAAGGTATTGTAGAGATTTAGCCAGTTAGATCAGAGGGGATGGAGGGAGGGTAACCTGGACTGCAGCAGGGTGAACACTCGAACATCTACATTTATGGTAGGTACAAAACTGTACTATGTTCATCGTGTTACCCTGCTGCAGTCATCACACTCTGGTAGAATCCCAAAGCTATGGATGGGTGGAGGAGTTATAGATGGTTAGAGGAGGCTAGAAGGCCCTGCAGAACTGCAGTGGCGAAGCCAGCCCTAGTCTTAGAGTAGAGTGGTAAGTGATAGTGTTTGGTAAAGGTGTGTACCGAACTCCAAGTTGCAGCTTCCAAAATCTCCTTGGTTGGAACCCCCTGAGGAAGGTTGTAGATGTAGCTGTTGCCCTGGTAGAGTGGGGCCCAATGGTAGCAGGAACTGGTTTTCCATGACGGGTATAGCAAAAACGAATGCAATGTCCTATCCATTTGGAAATAGTTTGTTTTGATATAGCCTTCCCTTGTGAAGCTGTAGCATAGGATACAAAGAGCTGGTCAGATTTCCTGAAAGCCTTAGTTTTATCCAAGTAGTAACGAAGTTGCCTGTGAAAGTCCAAGGAATGCAGGAGTCTTTCTCCTTTGTTCTGTGGGTTTGGGAAGAAGGTGGGTAAGTGAGTGGTTTGATTTAAAGACACACTGGAAAAGTACAGTTTTGTACCTACCATAAATGTAGATGTCCGAGAGGTATGCATCTGCAGTCCTAACATATGGGTTGTCCTGCCTCAGGCAGCCCTTCGGTCGGCCGGATTCCAAAGTCTGGGTCTGGCCTCGGCTGATGTCGCACTTCACCCGACGTCATAGCTGCTGTGAATTGGGTATAAAGGCATCAGCCGACGCCATTTTCCTCAGTGTTTCTTGCCCCAGATGCCAGGTGCCCTCTAGGAAGGCTAAATTTGGATAAATGCAAATGATTCCAAACAGTAGAGAGCAAACAAAAATAACATGTATATACATATATACAAACAAATACACCATAATAGATTCCCCCAGCTAGCTACAAGATGGACAAATACCCTAGGAGTACCTCAGAGGGGAAGGAGGGTGGGTAATCCTGACTGCAGATGCATACCTCTCGGACATCTACATTTATGGTAGGTACAAAACTGTACTATGTCCTTCAAGGATGCATCTGCAGTCCTAACATATGGGTAGAATACCATAGCCAAACTGGGGAAGGAGGCACTAAAAGGATTATGGTGTAGATAAGATCCCTTGCAAAACAGCAGTTGCAAAACCTGCTCGGGATCTGGAGTATAAAGGTAGATTATAATGCTTGGCAAATGTATGCACGGAGCTCCAAGTAGCAGCCTCTAGAATGTCTTTGGTAGCCACTCCTCATAAGACAGCTGTAGTAGTGGCTGTAGCTCTTGTGGAGTGAGGCCTGATGTTTTCTGGAGTTGTCTTCCCATGAAAAGAGTAACAAAATCTAATGCAATTTCCTATCCATTTTGATATTGTCTGTTTTGAAATTGCTTTTCCTTCCATTCCTATTGCATATGCTACCAGAAGCTGGTCAGTTTTTCTATTGTTCTTGGTTCTGTCCAGATAGTAGCGCAATTGCCTGTGCACATCCAAGGTATGTAGTAGTCTTTCCCCTCTGTTCTGTGGGTTGGGGAAGAATGTTGGTAGGTGTATTGCTTGGTTCAATGATACCCTGGAGACCACCTTTGGCATAAAAGTAGGGTTGGTTCTCAAGGATACTCTATCCTGATGGAAGATAAGGAAGGGCTGTACTGCCATTAATGCCTGTAATTCAGAAACCCTTCTTGCTGAAGTGATTGCAAGCAGGAAAGCAGTTTTCCAAGATAAGAACTGTAACTCTGCTGTTGCTGCTGGCTCGAAAGGGGGAAGTGTTAACTTTTCCAGGACAAAGTTGAGGTCCCATGTAGGCAAAGGTGGCTTCCTTGGAGGCTTTACATTTTTAATTCCTCTCAGAAACTGCCTGAGTAGAGGATGAGAGAAGACTGGAGGATCCATGTTGTATTTTGCTGAAATTGCTGATACATGAATCTTAATGGAGGAGTAAGACAGGCCATTGTGGAAAAGGTCTGCTAAGTATTCCAGGATGTTAGCTAGGTTTGGTAATGATACACTTTCTCCTTTTGCAACACTCCAAATGAGGTATCATTTCCATTTGGCTGAGTAAGTCTTCCTTGTGGAGGGTCTGCGAGCCTCCAGTATAATGTCTTTAACCCTCTGGGATAAATCTGGGTTATTTTGTTTTATATAATATTCCAGGCAGCCAGCTGTAGTGTTTTCAAGTTTGGATGTAGGATCTGGAAGTTGTTCTGTGTTAGCAGTAAAGGAACTAGAGGTAGAGGCCATGCGTGTGTCCGAGCCATACTCCTCAGTATCGGGTACCAATGCTGCCTCGGCCAGTCTGGAGCTATCAGGATGATCCTTGGGCGATCTTCTTTGATCTTCAGTAGCACTTTGTGCATCAAAGGAAGAGGTGGGAATGCATATGCTGTCAGGTTTTCCCAACTGAAGGAAAGGGAGTCCACCTTCCAAGCTAGTGGGTGGGATGTCCTTGTGCAGAATTTCCTCAATTGGTGGTTGTGTGGGGATGCGAACAGGTCTATTTCTGGTAGTCCCCATTTCTTTGCAATGGATTTGAAGATGTCTGGATGCAGCATCCATGGTAGTTCTGCTTAAGGTGTCTGCTAGTGTGTTTTCTTTTCCTGGCACAAAAATGGCCTGGAGCTGAATGTTGAGGTTCAGGGCTACATTCCACAGGTCCATTGCCATCCGGCATAGAGGATATGAATGTGTGCCTCCTTGTTTGTTGATATACCACATGACTGTGGTGTTGTCCGTCCTTATCAGCAAATGACCCTGTTGAAGAAACGGTCTGAATGCCTGGATTGCCTGTTTCACTGCCAGCATCTCTTTTTGATTTATGTGTAGGTTCAGCTGGTCTTGTGTCCATAGGCCTTGTATACACTTGTCCACCATGTGTGCCCCCCAGCCTAGGTCCGAGGCGTCCGTGGTGATAGTCTGGCTTGGGTGAGGTTTGTGGAAGGGCAGTCCTCTGTTCAACAGACAGGCCTGAGCCCACCACAGGAATTCTTGCTTCAGGCATGGGATTATTGGAATCTGAACCAATAGGCTGTGCTTGTGTTGAGACCATATATTCCTTAGGTACCATTGCAACTTTCTCATATGCAGCCTGGCATGTGGAACCAATATTATGCAGGATGCCATGTAACCCAGGGCTTGCAGGACTTTCCTTGCTGTAAGCTGGTTCT
The DNA here is from genome assembly GCF_019279795.1 of Protopterus annectens. Taxonomy (NCBI): domain Eukaryota; kingdom Metazoa; phylum Chordata; order Ceratodontiformes; family Protopteridae; genus Protopterus; species Protopterus annectens. Next base: position 714,335,126 of record NC_056741.1, on the reverse strand, counting down.
GTGTTGTCAATGCCCTGAAATAGAGTGGTAGTTGTTTTTGTTTTTCTGCTGTGAGAAATGCCATCTGATTTGAAGTGTCCAATTCTGCACCCAAGAATGTTATCCTCTGGGATGGTAACAGTCTTGACTTTTTCATGTTGACTGTGTATCCCAGGGCTTGCAGTAGTTGTATAACCTTTTCCAAATCTTGTGTTAATTTGGTCTTGTTGTCCGCTTGTATCAGGCAGTCGTCCAGGTATGGATAAATCTGAATTCCCTGAAGCCTGCAATGAGCAATTACTGATGCCAGGCATTTCGTGAATACTCTGGGCACAGTAGATAAGCCAAAGGGCAATGCTGAGAATTGATAATGCTCTGATCCTGCAAGAAATCTGAGGTATCTTCTGCAATCTGGTCGTATAGGGACGTGCAGGTATGCCTCCTTGAGATCTAGAGTCACCAGCCAAGACTCCTTGCCCAGCATGGGAAGAAGTTGCTGTAGGGTCAGCATTTTGAATTTTGGAACAATTAGATATGTGTTCAGAGCGGACAGGTCGAGAATAGGCCTCCATTGGTTTTCTTTTCTTGGTACCAGGAAAAGTCTGGAGTAAAATCCTTGTCCTTGTTCCATAGGTGGTACCTTTTCTATAGCTCTCATTCTTAGTAAGTGGTTGATTTGTCCTAGAGCGTTTGTTTTTTGGTTTGGTGGAAGGTTTGGCATTCCTCTCTTTTTTGGTAGTGTGTGGAAGTGAAACCTGTAGCCTTTGTCTATTGTCTGTAAAATCCATTTGTCTCCTGTAATGTAATGCCAGTTTACGGAAAATAAGGCTAGCTTTCCGCCTAAGGGTGCTTCCAATTGTTCCCTGGTAGGCGGTATCAGAGCCAAGTCATTGTGTCTGTCCTGTTGAAGTGGTAGTAGCTGGATCTGTGGCAGTATTTCTCTGGTTGTTAGGCTGCCACTGACGTCCCCTGTAGGCCCCTCTGGATTGACCTCTGCCTCTTGGGTGCCTATTTCGGCCTCTCTGTGCTCTGGAGGTGTCTGGAAAGGACCAAGTCTTCGAAGGCCAATTTCTACTAAACCTCGGAGGTTGGACCTGTAAGAAATCCTTGACTGTTTGAACAGATTTTGCTTTTTCTTCCACCTTCTTTAGCACTTGCTGTGCAGGGGAGCCAAACAAACTTTGTTTCTCCATGGGAGCATCTAGGAGCCTTGACTTGACATGGTCTGGTAAGGTTTGCTCTTTTAACCATGCATGCCTTCTGATCACGGTTCCAGTCATAGCTGACCTAAAGGAAGCCTCCAGTGCATCATAGCCGCATTTTAAAGAATGATTACTGACCTGCTGAGTGTTATGTACCAAATCCTGAAGGGACTTACGGTCTATAGGTTCAGGAGAGGACAGTTTTTTATTTAGCTGGTCTAACAAAAATTCCTGATACTGGATCATGTGGAATTGGCAGTTTAAGGCCCTAGCCAAGAGAGTAGCAGAAGTATAAACTTTTTTACCCCATCTCTCTAATGCTCTAGATTCTCTTTCAGAGGGGAGGGGTTTTTTGGCAGAGGCAGCTGCTACAGCTTTGGGGCCCTGAGAAATGGTTTCAGGATCTGCAATAGGAGCCTTATACAAGTGAAAGTGTGTGTCCGGGACCCTGTAATATCTGTCGGGTTTGGCAGGGGCCGGGGGAAGAGAGTCAGGAGCAGTACAGGCATCATTAAATGCATCATCCACAACTGTTAGTACTGGAGGAATGGCTAAAGGCCTATGCTGTGGTAAATGTAAAAAGGTCCTAAGCCTTTTCCTTGAATCTGAGAAATCCTGGCCCTGCCATTGAAAATGCTCTCTCATAGCATGTAAGGTTTCCCCAAAGGAAAATTCCTCAGGAGGAAAGGCAGAAGGAATGGAGTCTTCTGCATCAGAATCCTCATATGGAGAATAAGGGCCTTCTGGAGGATTTGAATTTTCTGACTCATCCAAGGAATAGTCAGTCGAAACTGGATCGGGGGGCTCTGCTCTAGGCCTTTTCTCTGGAGGGGGTTGAGAGGCCCTGTCTGGGTGAGGTTGGGATCCCCTGATCAAGGAAATGAGATCCTCAGCCAGGCTAAGCATTTGGGAACTAGAAGTAGGCCTGTGTGGGGTTTTAGCAAGCAAGGCCTTAGAAAATTTAGCTGCTTTAGCCCTAGAAAAAGCCTTAATGGACATAGATGCAGGGGGCCTAGCAGCTCCAAGTGCAGGAGTAGATATGTCTAAAGGAATAGTATCTGATAAATCCTGGGTGCCTGCTACAGCAGGAGAAATTTCGGTAGTAGATTCAGCCATGTGTGAGGCCTCGGCTGTCGGAGGTATGCTTTCGGCCGAAGGAAGAACCGAGGACTCGGTTTCAGCCGAAACCGAGACACTCGCGGTAGGCTTAACCGTGGTTTCGGCCGAAACCGCGGACTGCGAGTGTCGGTACTTTTCCTTACGCTTTTTAGCTAATTGCGAAGTCGGAGTCTCCGACGGCATTTTATAAGCAAAAGCGGGACCAAAAAACTCCTCCGCAAACTCCGACCGACGTCTAAGTGTCCGTCGGTTGAAGGAAGCACAGGCTAGACAAGCTGATACGTCGTGGTCTGGGCCTAAGCAAGGAAGGCAGTAAGAGTGGAAATCCTTATGAGGTATTTGTTTCCCACAAGTTAAACAATTATTTACTTTTTCTGACATCGGCTGAGGCAAGAAAGAGTCCCCAACGGGGTACTTAGCTTTTTAGAAGTCTTCGGTAGTAGAAATCTCTGGATCTGACCGACCGGCACTTGCGAACAGCTTCTGCTTCGGGCACCGCGCGGCAAGAAAGACTGAGGAAAATGGCGTCGGCTGATGCCTTTATACCCAATTCACAGCAGCTATGACGTCAGGTGAAGTGCGACATCAGCCGAGGCCAGACCCAGACTTTGGAATCCGGCCGACCGAAGGGCTGCCTGAGGCAGGACAACCCATATGTTAGGACTGCAGATGCATCCTTGAAGGACATCCACCTTAGGCATGAAGGAAGGATTAGTTCGTAGAGAAACTCTATCTTGATGGAAAATTAGAAAAGATTCCACTGCCATTAGTGCCTGCAGCTCTGAGACTCTTCTAGCTGAAGTTATTGCTAGCAGCAGAGCAGTCTTCCATGATAGAAACTGTAGATCTGCAGAGAAAGCTGGTTCAAAGGGAGGTAAGCGTAAGTTTTTCCAGAACAAAATTTAGGTCCCATGTTGGTGTAAGGGATCTCCTGGGGGGGCTAATGTTTTTTGCCCCTCTGAGGAACTGCCTTAGAAGTGGATGCGAAAATAAGGGTGGTTCCATGTTGTAGTGGGCTGAAATAGCTGATGCATGGATTTTAATGGAAGAAAAAGAAAGTCCTTTGTACAACATCTCAGTTAAATACTGTAGAATCTGAGGCATGTGAGGCTGAAGTGTGTTTTGTCCTTTAGCTTGGTTCCAGGCACAAAACCTTTTCAATTTGCCCGAATAGACCTTCCTGGTGCTGGGCCTCCTAGCTTCCAGAATAACAACCATAACTGCTTGGGAAGAGGAGCTGGCTGGATGTTTAGGTGATTTGCCATGCAGCCAGATTTAAGGTTTTTAGATGACTGAAGAATCTGATTGTGTTGCTGTGTGAGCAAATGGGCAATTTGTGGTAAAATCCAAGGTGGACCCTGGGCCATATTCCTCAATAGTGGATACCAGTGCTGGCGTGGCCAGTCTGGGGCTATGAGTATCAATCGTGGTCTCTCCTTTCTGACTTTCAGAAGCACCTTTGTGAGGAGAGGCAATGGAGGGAAGGCATATACTGTCAGGTTTTTCCAACTGAATGACAGTGCGTCCACTTTCCAACCTTGATGGTGAAGTGTCCTTGTACAAAATTTTGATAGTTGATAGTTTTGAGGACTGGCAAACAGGTCTATGTCTGGAAGGCTCCATTTTTGAGTTATCATTGCAAATACTTGTGGATCCAGTTTCCACTAGTGGGGATCCATGATGTTTCTGCTGAGGTCGTCTGCCATGGTGTTCTTTTTTCCTGGCAGGAACTGAGCTTTTAACTGAACTTGGTAAGCCAGAGCTGTGTTCCACAAGGTCATTGCTTGCCTGCATAGAGGGTAGGAGTGTGTACCCCCTTGTTTATTTATGTACCACATTACTGTGGTGTTGTCCGTCCTTATTGTAAGTTGTCCTGGATGTAATAGATTCTTGAAGGCGGTCAGAGCATTCTGTACAGCTAGCCTCTCTTTTTGATTGATGTGCAGATTCCTTTGATCTGCAATCCATACGCCTTGTACGCACTGTCCTGCCATATGTGCCCCCCAGGCATAGTCCGATGCATCTGTTGTCATAGTTTGCCTGGCTGTGGGGAAAGGTGAAAGGCTGACCCTTGTTGAGGTGACATGCCAGTGACCACCACAGAAACTCATGTTGTAGGCAGGGTATGAAAGATATCATTGTGTCCAAGCTGTGGCTGTGTTGAGACCATACGCTTTTTAGGTACCACTGTAATTTCCTCATATGCAGCTTTGCAAATGGTATTAGTATGCAAGATGCCATGAAGCCCAAGGCCTGTGGAATTTTTCTTGCAGGTAGTTGGGTCTCTGTTGCCATTGTTTTGAAATATTGAGTCAGTTGTAGTTGTTTGTCTGGCGTCAGATAAGCCTTCTGCGCCGTTTTATTCAAGCTGGCACTCAAGAATGTCATATTTTGTGAGGGTACTAGTTTTGATTTCTTTTCGTTTACTGTGTACCCCAGGCAACTTAGAAGATGTTTTACAAAAGCCAGATGCTGTAAGAGGATGTCCTTGCTTTCTGCTTGGATGAGGCAGTCGTCCAGGTATGGGTATATTTGAATTCCTCTTTGTCTGCAGTATGCAATTACTGGTGCCAGGCATTTTGTGAAGACCCTGGGCGCAGTAGATAAGCCAAAGGGCAGTGCAGAGAATTGGTAATGGGTTGAACCTGCAATGAAACAGAGGTATTTTCTGCAACTTTGTCTGATAGGGACATGCAGGTATGCCTCCTTGAGGTCCAACGCTACTAGCCATGCTTTCTTGCTCAACATGGGAAGAAGCTGCTGTAGTGTTAGCATCTTGAATTTGGGTACTTGTAAGAAGGTGTTTAGAATTGAAAGGTCCAGAATTGGTCTCCAGGCATTGTCCTTTCTGGGAACTAGAAAGAGTCTTGAGTAAAATCCTTGGCCTTGCTCTTGAGTAGGTACCAGATGAATGGCTCTCATGTCCATGAGAGCTGTAATTTGTCTTTGTGCCTCTGCCCATTGATTTTGTGGCAGGTTTGGCATTCCTCTTTTCATTGGCAAGGTGTGAAAATGGAATCTGTATCCTCGTGAAATTATGTCTAGGACCCATTTGTCCTTTGTGACAATGTGCCAGTTGTCTGAAAAAAGTGCGAGTTTTCCTCCCAAGGGGGCTTCCAAGAGAGTGTTGCTTGGCCAGATGAGGTGCAAGTCATTGAGTTTGCCTTCTGGTAGTTTGGGACCCGTCTTCTCCTCCCTTCTGTGCTGCAGTGCCCCACTATTGAGGTTTGTACTGGGCTTGTGGTTGTCCTCTGCCTCTTGGACATCTGTATTTACCCCTCTGTGGCCTGTCAGTAGCTGGAAAGGACCAATTTTTTGTTGGCCAATTTCTGCCGAAGCGAGGGGGCTGTACCTGTAGGAAATCTTTGACTGACTGCATAGATTTTGCCTTATCCTCCATTTTCTTTAAGACGACTTCTGCTTCAACTCCAAAAAGAACGTCCTGCTGTAAGGGAGCATCTAGAAGCTTTGCTTTAACATGATCGGGCAGAGTTTGTTCCTTTAACCAAGCATGCCTACGTATAACAGACCCAGTGACAGCTGCTCTGCAGGAAGCCTCCAAAGAATCAAACCCACATTGTAAAGTATGTTTGCCCACCTGTTCAGTTGCATGCAACAGATCCTGCATTTCTTTCAATTCAGACTGTTGAGGGAGTGTGCTCATTTTTTGTTTTAACTGAGACATTAGAAATTGCTGATATTTTAGCATATGAAACTGGCAGTTTAGTGCCCTCATAGCTAGGGTGGCTGAGGTGTAAACCTTTTTCCCCCACCTGTCTAGTGCTCTGGAGTCCCTTTCAGAGGGTACAGGAGTTTTTGCCATAGAAGCCTTAGCCCCTTTGGGACCCTCGGAGATGGTCTCTGGATCAGCAACACGACTTTTATAAAGAAATTTGTGGGAATCAGGCACTCTACAGTATCTGTCATGTTTGGCCAGAGCAGGAGGCAGAGAATCTGGGTTCAAACTGGATTCTAAGTAAACATCATCCACAATGTCTAAAACTGGGGGGATGGCAAGTTGTCTGTGCTGGGGGAGTAACAGAAAAGTACAGTTTTGTACCTACCATAAATGCAGATGTCCGATAGGTATGCATCTGCAGTCCTTACATATGGGTTTGTCCTGCCTCAGGCAGCCCTTCGGTCGGCCGGATTCCAAAGTCTGGGTCCGGCGTCGGCTTTTCCCCGACGTCAGAGCACCTGGGGTATAAAAGTGTCAGCCAACGCCATCTTCCTCAGTTTTTCTTGCCCCAGATGCCAGGTGCCCTTTAAAGAAGGCTAAATTTTGGAGAAATGAATAAATTCCAATCGTGCGCAGCAATAAAAAACAAATACACCATAAAAGATAACCCCAGCTAGCTAAAAAGAGGGATAGGTACCCAAAGAATACCACAGAGGGGTAGGAGGGAGGGAAAACCTGACTGCAGATGCATACCTATCGGACATCTACAATTATGGTAGGTACAAAACTGTACTATGTCCTTCAAGGATGCATCTGCAGTCCTTACATATGGGTAGAATACCATAGCCAAGCTGGGGGTGGTAGGACTAAGAAAAGAATGGTGTAGCTAACATGCCCTGCAGGACTGCAGTAGCAAAGCCTGCTCTGGATCTGGAATATAAAGGCAAGTTGTAATGCTTGGAAAATGTATGCACAGAGCTCCATGTAGCAGCTTCTAAAATGTCCTTTGTAGCCACCCCTCTTAAGAAAGCTGTGGAGGTGGCTGTTGCTCTGGTGGAATGAGGTCTGATGTTAGCTGGCACAGCTTTTCCATGAAAAGAGTAACAGAATCTAATGCAATTTCTTATCCATTTTGAAATTGTTTGTTTGGAAATTGCTCTTCCTTGTACACCAGCAGCATATGCTACAAACAGTTGGTCATTTTTTCTGAAAGTCTTAGTTCTGTCCAAGTCGTAGCGCAACTGTCTGTGAATGTTCAGGGTATGCAGAAGTTTCTCTCCTTTATTTTGTGGAGTTGGAAAGAAAGTAGGCAGGTGGATAGCTTGGTTCAGTGAGACCCTGGATACCACCTTTGGCATGAATGAAGGATTGGTTCTCAAAGAGACTCTGTCCTTATGGAAAATGAGAAATGGTTGTACTGCCATGAGGGCCTGTAACTCAGACACTCTTCTTGCTGAGGTTATGGCCAGAAGGAAGGCAGTCTTCCAAGACAGGAATTGTAGTTCTGAAGATGCTGCTGGTTCAAAGGGAGGTAGAGTTAATTTTTCCAACATGAAGTTAAGGTCCCATGTAGGCACTGGTGGTTTCCTTGGAGGGTTGATGTTTTTTATCCCTCTTAGAAACTGCCTTAGCAGAGGATGAGAAAATACAGGTGGATCAGTGTTGTACTCTGCTGAAATAGCTGAAGCATGAATTTTTATGGATGAATAAGAAAGGCCATTATGGAGCATTTCAGCCAAGTATTCAAGGATATGTGGAATGCTCATCACTGTCGGATCCTGACTCTTTGCGGTGCTCCAGGTTCGAAATCTTTTCCATTTTGCTGAATATGCCTTTCTTGTGGAAGGCCGCCGAGCTTCCATGATGATATCCTTTACCCTCTTGGATAGTTTATCCTGGCGAGGAGTCAAGGTATTTTCCAGGCTGTCAGCTGCAAGGTTTTTAGGCTGGAGTGCAGAGTTTTGTAATTGTGCTGTGTCAGAAGAAGTGGCCATTGTGGTAGAGGCCACAGTTTCGTGCGTGACATGCTCTTTAACAGTGGGTACCAGTGTTGTCTTGGCCAGTCCGGAGCTATCAGAATCACTTTTGGTTGCTCTGTCCTGATCTTCAGTAAAACCTTGGTCATTAACGGAAGAGGTGGGAATGCATACACTGTTAGAGCATTCCAGCTGAAGGATAGGGCGTCCACTTTCCATGCTTGAGGATGGTATGTCCTGGTGCAGAATTTCTTCAGTTGATGGTTGTGGGGGGAGGCAAAAAGATCTATGTCCGGCCTTCCCCAGGATTGTGCTATCTGAAGAAAAATGTCTGGATGCAACATCCATTCGTGTGGCTCCATGGTGTTTCTGCTTAGGCTGTCCACCAGTACATTGTCCTTTCCTGGTACGAACTGGGAATGCAGCTCTATATTGAGTTTTAGGGAAAGTTCCCAAAGATTCATTGCCAGCCTGCAAAGAGGGTAGGAATGGGTACCTCCTTGCTTGTTTATGTACCACATAACTGTGGTATTGTGTCTTTATTAGCAGGTGACCTTGATGCAGGAAATGTTCGAAGGCCTCGATTGAATGCATCACTGCCAGCATTTCCTTTTGGTTGATGTGCAGGCGCAATTCCTTTTGTGTCCATTGCCCTTGAATACATCTGCCCTTCATGTGCGCTCCCCATCCATGGTCTGAGGAGTCCGTTGTAATGGTTTGGCTGATATGAGGCTTGCTAAAAGGCAGACCCATGTTTGACTGACTTGCTTGTGCCCACCACAGAAATTCCTTTTGAAGGCATGGAATGAGGGGGATCAAAGCTTCTAGGCTGTGACTGTGTTGAGACCATAGACTCCTTAGGTACCATTGTAGTTTCCTCATATGCAGCCTTGCTTGTGGAATCAGAAGAATGCAAGATGCCATGAAACCCAGGGCCTGCAGGATTTTCCTTGCAGTCAGCTGGGTTTGTGTTGTCAGATTTCTGAAATAATCCGGTAATTGTTCTTGTTTTTCTTCTGTGAGAAAAGCCATTTGGGTGTTTGTATCCAGCTTTGCACCCAGAAAAATTGTTCGTTGGGATGGAACAAGTCTTGATTTCTGAATGTTGACTGTGTATCCCAAGGCCTGTAGTAGGCGGATGGCATAGTTCAAGTGTTTTACCAATGTTTGTTGGCTGTCTGCTTGTATAAGGCAGTCGTCCAGGTATGGGTATATTTGAATCCCCTGAAGTCTGCAATGTGCAATTACTTATGTCAGGCATTTCGTGAATACTCTGGGCGCAGTAGATAAGCCAAAGGGCAATGCTGAGAAATGATAATGCTCTGAACCTGCAAGAAATCTGAGGTGTCTTCTGCAACTTTGTCTGATAGGGACATGCAGGTATGCCTCCTTGAGGTCTAGAGTTACCAGCCAGGACCCCTTGCCCAGCATGGGAAGGAGTTGCTGTAAGGTCGGCATTTTGAATTTTGGCACGATGAGAAGTATTCAGTGCGGACAAGTCCAGAATAGGCCTCCATTGCTTTTCTTTTCTTGGAACAAGGAATAGTCTGGAATAAAATCCTTGGCCTTGTTCTGTGTAAGGAACCTTTTCTATTGCCTTCATTTGTAGTAGTTTGGAAATTTGCTTGAAAGCCTCTGCCCTTTGATTTGGTGGCAGGTTTGGCATGCCTTGTCTTTTTGGTAATGTATGAAAATGGAATCTGTATCCTTTGTCTATTATTTGCAGTATCCATTTGTCCCTTGTAATAATGTGCCAATTTTCTGAGAATAAAGATAGCTTTCCGCCCAAAGGTGCTTCCAATTGAGCCCTGGATGGCGGAGTCAAAGTCAAGTCATTGAGTTTGTCCTTGTGCAGTAGTTGTAGGTCCTGCACTACCTCTCTGGTTAGGAGGCTGCCACTGATGTCCTCTGTAGGAGCCTCGAGCTTGCCCTCTACCTCTGGCACGCCTGTTTTTGCCTCTGAAATATGTCTGTGCCTGGGAAGGACCAATTCTTAGAAGGCCAATTTCTGCTGAATCTTGGTGGTTGGACCTGGAGAAAATCTTTGACTGTTTGAACGGACTTAGCCTTTTCCTCAAATTTCTTTAAGACCTCTTGAGCCGTGGAACCAAATAACTTTTGTTTTTCCAGTGGTGCATCCAGAAGCTTTGCTTTAACATGATCTGGCAGTGTTTGTTCCTTCAGCCAAGCATGTCTACGTATGACTGCACCTGTCATTGCTGACCTTCATGAAGCTTCCAATGCATTATAACCACACTGTAAGAAATGGTTGCTAACCTGCTGAGAGTTATGCACCAGATCCTGAAGCGCCTTGTGGTCTAGGGATTCAGGCGAAGATGGTTTTTTATGCAATTCATCTAACAGATACTCTTGATACTGTATCATATGGAATTGACAATTTAATGCTCTCATAGAAAGAGTGGAAGAAGTATACACTTTTTTACCCCATCTCTCTAAAGCCCTGGATTCCCTTTCAGTAGGAAGTGGATTCTTGGCAGTGGTGGTTGTAACCCCTTTAGGGCCCTGGGAAATAGTTTCTGGGTCAGCAGAGTGGCCCTTGTAAAGGTATAGATGCGAGTCCGGGACCCTGTAGTACCTGTCAGGTTTGACAGGAGCCGGAGGAAGGGAGTCAGGGGAAATACTAGACTCAGAGTACACATCTTCTATAACATTTAAAACAGGAGGAATAGCCAAAGGTCAATGCTGAGGTAAATGTAAAAAAGTCATTAACCTCTTCCTGGAATCAGAGAATTCCTGGCCTTGCCATTTGAAATGCTCTCTCATGGAGTGAAGGGTCTCCCCAAAGGAAAACTCTTCAGGGGGGGAGGCCGAGGGAATAGATTCCTCTGCATCAGAATCCTCGTAGGCCGGAAGGGCCTCCTCCTGGTAGTCTGAAAGGGCAGAGTCATCTGAGGCCTCATCAGAAGTCTGGGGATCTGTCTGCTCAACCCTGGGCCTTTTGCCTGGAGGAGGATGAGAGCCCCTGTCTGGATGTGGCTGAGAGCCCCTGATTAAGGAAATAAGGTCTTCAGCCAAACTTAAAATTTGTGAACCGGTAGTGGATCCCTGAGGAATAGCCTTGGGAGGGAGAGATTTTGACTGTTTAGCAGCTTTGGCCCGTGTAAAGGCATTAATGGACATGGATACAGGAGGCCTGGCTGCCCCACGTGCTGGAGTTGGTTTATCAAAAGAAATGGTGTCGGATATTTCCTGAGCACCGGTTTCAGACGGAAATTCTATGACGGACTCAGAGATGGCCTCCGGTACCGAAGTTACCGGTTGTGCGGTGTCGTCTGTCGGAAGCGGTAGAGATTCGACTTCAGTAGAGAGCGAGACACTCGCGGTAGGCCTAGGCGTGGAGTCGGACCACGTGTGTCAGTCCTTATCCTTTCGTTTTTTGGGTAAATGAGCTGTCGAAAGCTCCGACGGCATGATATAACAGAAATTTTCCCCAAAAAAATTCCTCTGCAAACTCTGCCCGACGCCTAAGAGTGCGTTTATTGAAGGAAGCACAGGCTGAACAGGCCGAGACGTCGTGGTCTGGGCCTAGGCAGGGTAATCAGTAAGAGTGGAAATCCTTATGAGGTATTTGTTTCCCACAAGATAAACAATTATTAACTTTAACCGTTTGATCTGACATCGGCTGAGGCAAGAAAGAGTCCTCATCGGGGTACTTAGCTTTTTTGAAGACTTCGGTAGCTGAAATCACAGGAGCTGGCCGACCAGCACTTGCGAACTGCTTCTGCTTCGGGCACCTCGCGGCAAGAAAGACTGAAGAAAATGGCGTTGGATGCATTATATATACCCCTGGCGCACTGACGTCAGGGAAGAAGCGACAGCAACCGACATCGGACCAAGAATTTGGAATTCCGGCCGACTGCGGGACCCCCTGATGACAGGATAACCCAAGTGTGATGACTGCAGCAGGGTAACACGATGAACATCAAGGACATTTTGGACACTCCCATATAGGTTCATTGTGGCAGCCCAGGGTTCCAAGACTTGGCCCTTGGCAGTATATATGGACAGGCAATTGAAAACATTACTGAGCTCCCACCCAAACATCCTAAAGAATTCTTGTGATCTTCTAGTTAAGCTCAACAATGACCTCATTAGGAACTGTACTAGTTTTCTTACGTTCGATGTGCTGGATCTTCTCAAGCATTTCCCAAGACACGGGGCTTGACTGGTTTGAGGAAATTCTTCTGGAACATCATTCCCTCAGGTGGTCACAGGTAGTCATCCTGGTACAGTTAATGTAAATGGTGTTGAAAAACAACTTTTTTGTCTTTGAGGGGGAATATTACAAGCAACAGAGTGGGGTAGTAATGGCAGCGGTGTGTGTGGCCATTTTTGCAAACACGGTTATGCTAGCTTGGGAGAAAAAATTTTGATACCACTCAGACTGGAGACCCCATTAGTCTTTTAACGCTAGGTACCTGGATGACATGTTTTTCATTTGGAAAACAGACCCCATTGAGATGGTAAGATATTCGACAAATGGACCTAACACCACTGATTTTTTTGAGATTTACATATAATCACAGTCAATGCAACATACACTATCTGGATGTTGAGCTTGTAATCAACGAAGGGGTGTTGGTGTCTGTGATTTTCAGAAAGTACACATTTTCCAGTAGCTATTTGCACTACACAAGTAACCACCCAATGCACTGCAAGACAACATTTGGTAAAGGGACAGTACATCAGGGCCACCAGGATGGTCTCTGATAAGAAACTTTTAGAGAAAGAACTTGATAGAAGGATGTCTATGTTCCCGGACCGAAAATATCTACTGGACCTGCTGAAGTCTCCAAGGACTAAACTAGAGGAGAATAAGGACATTAGATTTAAATGTATTCTATGCAGACTTGACGAAATGATCAATATAAGGTTACCCTATGATCAAGATAAGTTTCACCAAGGAATGACTATCAATTCTGATAAATTAACAAGTACGGTGAAGCAGATAATCAACCACAAAAGGGCTATAGTGAAAACTGATGGAGTTATATAAACACTTGGGGAACAAGCCTACGTTTATAAACAAGGTTCATCCTAATATTACGGGTAGGTAAAAGAGAAGTATACATGAGCTGAGGTGAGGGACCACTAAATGCGGATGTTGTGACTACTGAAGGTTTATTGTGGATTATAAGGAATGCACCCTGGGCAACATGAGTAGAAACAAAATTGTTTCTAGAAAAGGCGACTGCAACTCAACAGGCTTGGTATACATAGCATTATGCAATTACTGTTACAAACATTTGTATGATGTAAAAAAAGCTAACTTGAACAATGCCTTATACAAACATTCAATGACTTGTACAGGCCATATGAAATTTGTTTTTGGGATACTGGAAATCATCCCACAGGACATCAAAGGGAGGCTTGAGAAAACAAAATGGAATATAAGGAGCTCCTCTGGCAGCTCAGGTTGGATGCTGTCCAAAAGCCAAGTTTAAACGACTACATTTCCATTAATTCAGTGTTAAAATGAGAGCAGCTATACTGTAAATTGCATTATATGCATGTTTTTAATTAATATTTATTATGGTTGTAAATGCTTTTTTTAACTGTTGGGCATTGGTATAAGAACAAAAGAAAAATGTATAGATATATATACATTTTTAGGCTGGTTATGTCTACTGGGTCTTAAATGTTGTTTCACAAAATATTTAGAAATATTTGTACATGACATTTAGGTGAATTGACTGGTTAATTAATTACTTGTAGTTTCACTACATAGGGAGCCTACAGACCACAGGTTATGTTCTAATGAAGTCCAGTTCATGACAAAAGCACTCAACACTGGATTTTATATCTGTTGGATTACTTTTTAAATAAATTCGGAATAGTTATTCTCAATTTGGAGTAGGGGCAGACATGGACTTTTTTGGTTTCTTGGTTACATCTTTCCACTACCTTTTTGACCTTTGGGATAAGCTCTGGTTGGAGTGGAAAAATGGACTCTTACAACAGACAAGGTCTTGCCCTTTCTGTTCATACCTGGTGAGCGTTTCTTTCACTTTGGGCCCAAACAGAGAAGCCATCGAAGGGGGCATTCACAAAGGAAGACGAACGGATCCTCAAAATTGAAAAGTCACATCCAGCCTTGCTTCCTAATAGAGATACCTGAACCTGTAGCTCTACTTAATCCATCCGATGCAAATGAAACTACTCTCATGGAAGAGTGAACTACTGAATTTAAGGTGGAGAGATGACAGGCTACCTTTTCTGAGACCTAAGCAGCCACAGCTCCTTGGAGGGTATATAACTCTTGCAGCAGATCCCTTTGCATCCTAGTAAAATGCGTCAAATAACTCAGCAAGCGCAAAGTAAAGCTTACTGAAGAAATGATGCGCTTCCCATATCTACCATTATGCTAGAATATTTATTATGAGGATGAATAGTGGAACTAGTCTCAGAAAGCTCCTTTTTAGTCTGTGCCGCCATGACCACTGCATCTACTGCAACTCCCTTGGTAAGAAACTTCAGGAGGTGAAGTGATACACTTATCTGGCATCCTACAGGTTGGATCAATGGTGTCTGGGGTCTCTCATACCTTCCAAGAGATTAAATCAATAAGCTCATGGGAAGGCAGGGTCACCCAAGAGGTGGAATAGTGGGACCCAAAAGCCTTCAGGTATACTGACTCCCTCACTGAAGGGGTGCTGGACTCCAAGTCTCCTCTCAGTTTTAAACAATTCTAGAATGTCTCCAAAAGAGAACACCTCAGGAGGAGATTGTGGGACCCCTGAGCCTCATCGAGGTCAGTATCTGTGGTGAATGACTCTTCCGGGGAGCTCAAATGCATCCTCTTGCAGGTTCTCTTCTAAGGGACTTTTTCAGTAGGGTAAGTTTCAAAAGACATGAGGTCTCCCAAGGGACATCCTAAAGCTTAGGGTCTTGCTGTTCCTGTGGAAAAAAAGTGATCGAGAGGCAGAAGGTACCGGTCAAGGAAGGAAGATCCTTGGAAGACTGGACCCTTGACTGACAGGCAGTCAAAACTCTCTTCATGGCTTCGAATGCACCCTGCCCCTGATCAGAGGAGACCTCTGAAGACAACAAAAAAAATGTCGGAGCAAAGGGTTCTCCGCTGTCCGAAAAAAGATCCAAGACCGAGTTAGGAGTAGAGCTCAACCACTTCAAAGCTCCGAGAAGCTTGATCTGAAGAAAAGGAAGTAGGATACCTTCCCTCTAGTGTAGAGAGAGGGCTATGGCTCCCAAATTCCTCCTGCTCTGACAGAACAGAGGAACTCTGAGCCGAACTCAGAGCAGAAGAAAGAGCTGGTCTCTGAGCCAACAACGTCACAACCTGGACGTCCAAATCTCCCTGCTCCAAATTAGAGAGACAGGTCAGGGGAGAAAAAGGAGGAGCAAAAGATGGGAGTGACTTATCTGGATCCGAAGCTCCTGGAGTAAAATGCAGTAGTAATTTGGCTAAAGCTGGTGTCAACAGCCTTTCAACCACCCTAACCACATCTTCATCAGACTCACTCCAGGATGAATGGGTGGAAAGGGTCTGTGACCTCTGTAAACTTGGAGAAGGAGGCCGACAGGATACTCTTTACAATGATGGGGATCAGTTCCATATAGTTACAGATATTCGGGCTGACAGAATCAGTTCATATGTGTGTACTAGACTAATTGCCCTGGAGCCTTTACAAGCCTAGCCTATAGAACTGCCCTGGCATTGTGCTGCCCGACTGTAGTTCCCACTGCCTCTATCAAGGAGAGCCACTGCAGTGATCTCCAGGGTGAACTTTCTTTTTCCCCATCTACGCATCAAGATTTCGCTTGAAGAGGGCCAATGAGGTGCTCTCTGCTTGACATGTATGGGAAGTCTATTCTAGAGCATGGGAAATCTCTGGGTTACGAACCTGTCCTTCGAGCATGTTCTGTTGATTGTGGTAATGAGGTTGAGGTCTCTGGAGTGTGTGTGGTGTGGAAGAACTGGGATTTCTTTAGATGTAGCATTTCTAACAGAGCTAGGTTAGACATGGCTTGATAAGTCTAGCATAAATTACCTCTTAGTAGGTGACATGAGACAGAGAATAGCTGGAACTTTTTGATGCTGTCCGTGTAGGACATGTGTTTAAGGCCTAGGATCCTATTTGTGAGGCATTTCTGTGGCCTCTCCAGATGACAGAATGCTCTGAAGTTCCCTTGGATTCATGAGTTGATTGCTTTGAAAAAAACTGTTGGAGCAGCCAACTTTGCCAGTTTTTGTGCAAGTTCCGAGGATTATGTCAGTGCCTACAGTCCTTTCTTTGGTTATCACATTTCAGAGTGGAGGAAGAAGATGAAGAAGTAGCGGGCCCAGGTTTAGAGGACTCCTTGCCACCTGAAATACCTTCAGCAAAGGGGCCTAGCATCATACCTTTAATCATAAGCTTGTTACGTGTTTCTAGGAGAGCTCTCTGGTAAAAGGCATGACATATACTGCAAGACTCCTGCAAGTGTAATAGCCACACACAATAGACATACAAAGTGTGAAAATCATTCAACGGCATTTTCTTCCTGCAGTGAGTACACATTTTTAAAATCTAGTGTTTTGTCTCCCTTATCCTTGTGAAACATATTTAAAAGCTTAAAACAAACACACTAAACTTCTTCTTTCGGCTTTTCCCTGTTAGGGGTTGCCACAGGGGATGACCTGTCTGCTCATGACTGGCAGTGGAGTTTTACGGAGTCGAGATGCCAGCCCGGAGCTCAACCTTCCACGGAAGTCACAGATGCACGCTCTCATGCCTAGGGCCAATTTAGAGTGTCCAATCCACCTACAATATGTCTTTGGGATGTGGGAGGAAAGCGGAGCACCCGAAAGAAACTCATGTGACCACAGTAAGGACATAAATACTCTGGACAGAAGGCACCCCAGCAGAGGATCGAACATGAGAATCACTTGTTGTGAGGAAAGAACGTTAACCACTGTACCACTGTGGCCGACCTAAAACAAACACACTAAACTAACGACCCCATATAAAGTACTATACTTAAATATCTATAAATATCTACAGACTATAACCTAGATATATATATATATATATATATATATATATATATATATATATATATATATATATATTTACACATATACATATATATAAAAACACGCACACTATATATATATATATATATATATATATATATATATATATATATATATATATATACACACACACACACACACACATATAAATAATTTATATCTTTCTACATACGTATATACATACAAATATATATACATAAAATCTTTGTGTGTGTGTTCATATATATATATATATATATATATATATATATATATATACACACACACACACACACACACACACATATACACACACGTATGCATATAATCTATATATTTATCTATACTGATATCTATATATCAAGCGGTGGTGGAGCTGCGGTAGCCTTGTCGCCTCACAGTAAGACGCCGTCCAGTTCGATTCTCAGCTAGAGCATCTTCTGCGTGGAGACATGCGTGAATGGGCGTACCTTCGTTGAAGGTTGTGCGTCAGGGCTGGTAACTCGTCACGTAAAAATCCACTACCAATCATTAGCGGACTGGAGTTTCGCTGTGGCAACCCCTAACCGGGAAAAGCCGAAAGACACAACAACTTATATCTATATCTCTCTCTATACACACACACACACAAATATATACATATTCATACATACACACACACACATATATATATATATATATATATATATATATATATATATATATATATATATATATATATATATATATAAAAACACACACACACATACACAGACAATGGATTCACTTGAGAAGCTCGAAATACTAAATACTGAAATTCAGTATTTCGAGCCCATAAAGTGGAATCTTGAGAACAGAGAAAGCTCAAAAGCGCGAAATTCAAAACGTCGAATACCGGCGGTTTTGAATTTAGCACTTCTGAGGTTTCACTGTGGTTATGGATTCAGGCAAGTGTGCGTGTATGTTAAGGGTTTTGGGTAGAGGCTGTGGTGAGTGTCAGTATGTTCTATTGCTGTGATGTGTGTGCGTGAGGAGAAAGTAGCTTGTATGGGGGTGTTTTGTGTGTGTTTGCGTGTAGTGCAACCTCGGAGTGAGAATATTTAAGTAGGGGGATGAGGGGGCACAGACCCCCAAATGGGGGGTGCAGGGAGGCTTGCCCCCTGCTTTTATGTAGTAGAGAGCTTGGTTTGAGTGTGGGGAGGATGGTGTGTGTGTGTGCGCGCGCACAGTAGAAGCGCTAAATTCCTTTTTTTTTTCCCAATAAACATTTTTTTATTATTTTTCACAACCATATTACAAATTCACACATTATATACAATATATACAAGATGCTTCCATTGGTTAATTTCACATATATATCAACCTCATGTATTGATCAAAGATACAGCAATAACAATCAAAAGGAAAATAATAAAAATCCAACATTAACTTAATCAAAGCCAACAATCTGTCTTTTCTGTACATTTTCTATCTAATCTAAGGTTGATTTAGACTATACTCTGGTTCCCGAGAATAAGTGGATAGTAACCTCTAAGCCAAAACAATATTAAAAATTTGCTCCCATATTTTTATATTATTGATATTTTTCTTGTGGTCACTAATTAACAGTTTATGCGCTAAGATGTGTTTTATTGCCAATAATCTGAAATTTTCCCACGATGTCTGGGCTGGGTTCAACCAATTTGTGGCTATATATAATTTCATTAATAGGCAAATATTCATAATTACAATAGTTTTTGATTTATCTAGATTCTCCGGGGGAATATGAAGAATCATAAACTCCCAAGAGTGTGTTGAACTTTGGTAACCTATTTTTTGTAACTGCAATTTTAATGAATTCCACAATTTATAAATGCACTTACAACTCCAGAACATGTGAAGTAAATCTGCTGTCTGACCTAAGCATTTTGGGCATATGGGTGAATTCTTCGCATCAAATTTGTGCAAAGTGAGACGAGTACAGTATGCATTGTTAAATATCATCAGCTGCGTAAATGCCAATTTCTGAAGGGATACGAACTTTAATGTTAACTCAAATGCCTTCAATATCTTATTGTCATCTGGCAATATCAATTTCTCTCTCCAGTAACTCGATAAAAGAATATAATTATTATACTTGCTCTCTTTTATCAATTTATATGCTGCGGTAATATATTTTCTATCCTGCAACAGCGCTTCCCATAAATTACGAGAAATGGTTAAATCCTCCTCTTTCATGTCATAGTTATTAAAATAGTTTATAACCAAGTCTTTTAGCTGTCTTACTATAGTTAAATAGGAAATAG